>NC_141670.1:71852675-72232675 GCF_028749965.1 Puma concolor
ATCTTAAACATACGGAAGTGGGGAATCTAACCAGCTACTATAACTGTCAGGGTTCTACAATTAATAGTGATGAAAATCGGGGTGTCTGAGTGGCTTAGTCGGTTAGGCATCCAACTTCAGTTTCACTGTTATGGGTTCAAGCCCCACGTTGGGCTTTGTACTGACAGCTCCGAGCCTGGAGCTTGGGACCTGCTTCAGATTCTGTGTCTCCCCCTCTCTCTTTCTGCCCCTCCCCTACTCGAACTCTGTCTCTCTCTCAAAAATAAATCAACATTAAAAAAATATTGACAAATAGTCATCAAAATTGACTTGCCCTATAAACTTCTGTCATTGTGGGGCCCATAACCCCTACTTTTTAAATGTTTATTTTTCCTTTTGATGGAATGCTGCTAATAGCCAAACTTCAAAGGAGGTGGTTATTACATGTGTAACATTTGATAACATGTATGTTTCCCAGGTAGGAGAGACTATGACGTTGCTAATATCTCTAGTCGAGTTCTTAGATTGTAGGACAGGAACTGCTTTTTCTGCTATATTTTGGTAATTTCTTTTCCTGTCACAACTTGTGACAAGAAGTGCTGAACCCATGGAAAAATGGGAGAAAAACAAAAAAACAAATAAAAAACCCCAAAATGTTGTCTCTGAATTTTTGGAACATTTGCAAATATTTAGTTTATGTCAAGGTTTGGTTATTGGGCAGACTATTTATATGCACCAAACATTCTTAAAAAATATTTCCCTGAACATAGGAAAATATATCTTCAATTGGAAGGAAGCCATACATCTTTTTAAATTATAATTTTGTTAATATTCGATGAATTAAAAACATCGGTTATGGGTGCCTGCTTTCCATATGAGAAAAATTTTTTTCCTAAACAATTATTTAACTTGTGGTAAATGCAGCACATATGTCAAAGCTGCCTAAATAATTGATAATTTTATCACTTCCATTTAACCTTGTTTTATAAAACTCGCCCACCTGAATCCTTTTTTCCTAAACTTTGTTGGCAAATTTTGTTTATGACACCTATGGAGTACTTTGATAATTAGTGTCCTGGAATTTTTATAAATGTTTACAAAGATATATTCTGTTTCCTCAGCAAGCATGGGAGCCCTTAGAGAGGGATTGCATACTAGGCCTAATGGAAGGCGCACAACATTCTTTGTGTAATTTTGGCAAAGTTTGCTATACTTGTCTGTTTGGATGTCATCAATACATCCATAATGAAACTTTTGGAAATCAGTCAAACTTCCAGAAGCTTTAATGCCACTTGTTGCTAAACCTCTGAGTGACACTGAAGGAGTACCTAGCTTGCCTTCAGAAGGCCAGGGTGGGTAGGCTTCTCAGAGCTACTGGGAGGTGAGCACAATTCTGAAGGCCAACGACAGAAGAGCCAGGGAAAGGCAGGGTAGGAATAGACACAGGAGTAGAAGTAGAAGGTGTGGCATTCTCAGAGACCCAGGGACAGGACCTAAGAGTTTGGGTTGGGGCAAGACGAAGTGGAGAAGAGAAAGAGCTAAAAATAAAATAGATTAAACCAATTAATTGTCTACAATTGATTGATTGATTGATTTTAGGTTTCCATTTAATTAATTAATTTATTTATTTATTTATTATTTTTTAATGTAATTTATTGCCCAATTGACTAACATACAGTGTGTACAGCATGCTCTTGGTTTTGGGGGTAGATTCCCGTGGCTCATCGCTTACATACTACACCCAGTGCTCATCCCAACAAGTGCCCTCCTCAATGCCCAGCACCAATTTTCCACGTCAGAAATTTTGATTAAAAATCCTGGAGAATAGTTTGAAGGTAAGCAAAGTCGTTTGTAGAAATAACCAGTTTAAAAAATAGTGAGGGTGACACCGAAATATTTTGGCATTTGGATGTGACAGTCTTTCTTTTTTAGTCTCTAGTTATTATTATTTTTTTTAACCAGGCATTCGTTACATTGTAGACATTCAAAAGAAAAAGATCAATATATTTCTTCCGGCTTCTTGCTTCTGCCCAACGTTCTCAGTTGAACTTATCTCTTGTTCTAGTCTCAGAAGATGATTCTTGGACTCTGTATCCATTATTGAAGTGGAACAGAAAAATGGAAAACCTTAGACATAACTGCAGATGCAACAGAAACTCTAGGAGATATTCCATTTTTCATACATCACATTTATTTTGAACCTGGATCATTTCCAAAGTACAATATGAATAACTCACATGAGTTTCCTATTCTCTTTAAAAACAGAAGTTTTCCTTTTATTTCTTTAAACTTCTTTTAAATATTTATTTATTCTTGAGAGAAAGAGAGAGAGACAGAAGGTGAGTGGGGGAGGGGCAGAGAGAGAGAGAGAGAGAGAGAGAGAGAGAGACAGAATCCGAAGCAGACTCTAGGCTCTGAGCTGTCAGCACAGAGCCTGATGAGGGGCTCGAACTCACAAACCATGACATCATGACCTGAGCTAAAGTCATACTCTTAACCCACTGAGCCACCCAGGCACCCCAGAGGTTTCCCTTCTAAAGTTCTACTATAGCTCATCTCATCTGGAAAATCATCTGCTCATAGCTAGGCTTAGACATTTCCTAGTCAAATTATCTTTGAAGTACTAGACAAACCAACATGACAGAGTGGCTTGAAGCAAAGGATAATTTTCCTGGTAAAAAATGTGTCTACATAGATTCCTAAGTGGAATCAGAGAAGGATAGAGAGGTCAAGGGACACACAAGTGCTTCTTGAAACAAGCAGTGACCCTTTGAGAGTGGCTTGGGCACTTGTTAAGACTTCAGACACACTGCAATCAGAAAACCAACATTAGCCCAGACAGGATGTATGAGTCAAGGATATCTAAAAGAGATGGAAAACGTGGCATCCAGGCATTTGCAACTCTCCAACTGCCAGGCTTCACTTGCGGTCCCTGCTGCTGCTGGGAGCATACTGGAAAGGAAACATAAACAGTTTAAATTGAGTGTCAGCGCTGACAACTCTCATGCGACTTTCCGAAAAGATGAGAGATGGACCTCTCCGAACCACTGGAAGTCCTCATTCTGATGGGTCAGGGAACAGAAGAGAAATTCTTGACACAAATGAACAGAGAGCACAGGGACTCTACCATATATGGGCGAGAGGCGAGACTTTCAAGCAAAATTCCTGTGATGACAAAACTCGTGTGACTCAGACAGCTGTATCGAATTCCATTCAATGTCAAAGTGGTACCTTAAGCTAGTTTATCTGGTTTGGCTTTGAAGTGGCAATAAAAACCAGGAAGCCTCCTGACCTGGGTCATTTCTAAAAAAAAAAAAAGTTGTTTTCTTTTAGCTGGACCCATTTTAAGAGCAGCTACACTTATAGGTATGTCCGTGAAAGACGGCAGTAAAGAGGACATTTACTAACACAGGAAATGTGAAAACAGTCCAGGAATCTCCCAAATTTATTACCCATTTGGGCTTTAAGCAACCGCAGTATGAACAGTGGACACAATGGTGTCAAGCAAACTTCATTTTCAATCAGACATCATACGCCAGTGTGTTTAGGGAAACCTCATTGATTTTATTCTTTAGTGACCTTGTTCCAACCAAATGACATGCGGGATTAGAGACTCCATTCACACGGGAAGAGGGTGAACAGTGCATGCCACATGCCATTTTGCAAGCAGAGATCTTTCAATGTTTTGGGCAAGTAGCTTCGCTATTTGGGTGTATTCTGCTATAGCCGGTCTTTCTGGAAAAACCTAACACGTCAAGAGCTACCTTCTATAGAAGTTTTAAGAAAAGGTATCATTTCTGAGATGATTGAAAGTCAACTTTGGAAAGAGTTATTCAACAGTAGTAGTTTTTGGAAAATGTAATAGCCCTCACTTATCTATGTGGTCACCAACGTTCCACTTCATATATTTTACAGGGTGTTTTTCGTCAGCTTGTTTTATTTCTGCCAAAAGTATCTTGGCCAGTCCACTACTCATTATAAATAGTGGGCAAAACAGCCAAGTTAATTTCTAGGTTTTTATTAGATTTATGGAAAAAAAATCATGAAGAAAGGGATTAAGTCAGTTAATTAAAATAAATTCCTCTGTATTCAACTAAGAAATTCAGTGCCCAAAATTCTTACGGTATTCTCTCACATGGTCCACTTTAAATTTAATTCCCATTTAAATTGGAAACTTAGGGCACTTTAGATGAAGACAAGATGAGACTTCGGACATTTTCCAGCGTCCTGACAGTTGGTGGAGGATATCTGATTGGATAGCAACCTCTGTAATGTACCTCACCTCACTAAACCAAGTTGATGCTGTTCTAGAGCTTATTGTTTTTGGCTACTTCCCTTCCGAATCACAAACAGTGCAAAATTGGTTATAATTTGTTACTTTCAATTTGCATTAACCACATCAGCAATCTCTAATATTGCCCTTTCCCCTTTTCTCCTTAATCCTCATATTAATAGACTGAAGAATATAAACATGTTTCTACAAAAATTCTTTCAGTATTTTCATCTAATACACTTATCCTCCCTCTCCTCCAAAAATTTCATCAAAAAGTACATTGAAATCATCAGCATAGTATATTGAATTCCTTTTAGGTGTCTCTGATTTCCATTAGGCTGTGTCTAACTTTTAGACTCTAAAGATAGGAATCATTTAGTATCTTTGTGGTTTTAAGATTACTGGACTACTGGATTGGTAGATGAATGAGAAACTTGGGTGCTGACTTTTCCCTGTGTATATGTAGAAGATGCAGAATCTGTTTTGATCTAGAAATAAGATAGTTGTTGCCTGTAAAATCTGTGACGGGTTCCTGAAGAAGGCATCCAGTGAGAAAGTCTAAAAAAGCTTCCTCTACTCAGAAGCTGAGAATAAATTTATTCCTAAGAATCCAATTGCCAAAGAGATTATCTTCCGGGCTACTAAGTTTTGAATATCACTTTGATTTTGTCTGACAGTGCCATTGAACATTAAGGAGTTTTCTTCTATGTTAGTATTAGATTTATTTTTTGAAGCAAATTAAAATCCACTGAAGAAAAATGAATTGTGGGAGTTTAGAGTGAGCAAATATTTTGGCAAAGAGTGCATGAGAAACTTTCTTCATGGGTATTTCTGATCCCACTGGGGAAGAATACCAGAAATGTGCCTCAGTCTTTTCTCACAAGACTTGAGACTTGAAATTCACACACCCACAGGGTTTAGATAAGAGTCTACCAAGAGCCTGTCCTTGTGGGTGCTTTTCTGAGTGTGAGAAGCATTTCCACCATTCAGTGGGTCTCTTCTTCCGTCTATGCTGATGTCTGGACCCTACAACTCTTGCTGCTCAATGAGAGAGAAAACAATGAGAATGATAGAGGAAAAGCCGATGAAATGCATATTTTGTTTTGAAAAATTAAACAAATTTCAAGTAAAAATGTCAGCAAACAATAGAACTTCCATTGACCTGATTCTGTTTTTTTTTTTTTTTTTTCCATTATGGAGAGACTACATATAATCTCGTTTTGGAAGAAAGTTGCTGCATATAGCCTCTGCATCTCTTTTTTTCTTATGAGAGTTTTTTTTTTTATGTGTCTGCTCTCTCCCTTCTTTTGCTTCATTGATCATGCAAAAAGGCTTTTGTGATCTCTCTTTTGATAAGTGAATGCTTCAAAAAAATCAGCCACATGTTTAGGCTCTCTAGATGATACACTTAAGTGCTGCACTGATGTGAGAAGACTTTTAAATTAAAAAATCTATTTAAGTTAGGATTTTTCTTAAAGATGCATTGTGTTTGGACAATGGGATATACACAAACTTTAGAACTACTTACTTCTTAGTAAACCAGTCATGTCAGGTTGATCAAATGTGAATGTGGGAGAGATGCATGTTTATTGAGCTATGTATCAGGCACAATGCTAGGTGCTCAATAAAGAGAATAGCTTGCATTTATATTGCAATTACAATATACCAAGTCATATTCTTTTTTTTTAAGGTTTATTTATTTTTAAGAGAGAGATAGAGCACGAGTGGGGAGAGGCAGAAAGAGAAAGACACAATCTGAAGCAGGCTCCAGGCTCTGAGCTGTCAGCATAGAGCCCGATGCGGGGCTCGAACTCACGGAACTGTGAAGTCGGATGCTTAACTGACTGAGCCACCCAGGCGCCCCCCCATACCAAGTCATATTCTAAGCACATTACTCTTTGCTACAAATCAGATAAAATATTGCTGCTATTATTCTCACTTTGTAGATGAGGAGACAGAAGATGAATTAAAACATTTTTACCAGGTCACACAATTATAAGTGGCAGGGTTGGGATTGAAACTCAACATTCTGGCTCTAGAAGTTATGATCTTAACCCCTACCTTGTTTGTGTGTCTACGTGTGTGTTTTACAAATAGTTTCCCAGTCACTATTTGCAAGAAAATACTTACCTTTTCCCTTTTAATTCAGTTATTTTATGTTATCAAGTGTATTAGTTTTCTTTTGGGGCATAAAAATCACACCAAGATTTAGTGGTTTGTTTATTTATTTATTTATTTATTTGTAATGTTTATGCATTTTTGAGAGATAGAAACAGAGCATGAGTGAGGGAGGGGCAGAGAGAGAGAGGGAGACTCAGAATCCAAAGCAGGCTCCAGTCTCTGAGCTGTCAGCACAGAGCCCGAAGGAGGGCTTGAACTCACATACCACGAGATTGTGACCTGAACTGAAGTTGGACACAACCGACTGAAACACCCAGATGCTCCTAGACAGTGGTTTAAAATAGAGAATGTTTATAATTTCACATGTCCAGGAGTCAAGCACCTGAACACAATTTACCTAGGTCATCTGTCTCAAAGATTCTCACAATGTTACAATTAAAGGATTTGCAGGGGCTGCTGTTTTATCTGAAGGCACAACTAGAGAAGGATCCCTTTCCAGGTTCACTCTCATGGTTGCTGGCAGGCTTCAGCTCTTTGAAGACTGTTGTACTGAGAACTTTAGGTCTTTGTTGGCTGTTGGCCAGGGGTCTCCTTCAGGCAGCTTATAATATGCCAGCTAGCACGAGTATGATTTATTATAACCATGCAAATTGTTTGCTATAGAATAGATCTGTTTTATTAAAATAAATCTTCTATTCTGTGGCTTTTACTCCTTTGAACATGGTTTGTATATTTTAAAGCACATGCAATCAACTCTTTGGTAAAGTGAAGATGCTAGAAGCTGCTGTTTAATGGCTATTGCCATTTTTATACATGTTTAAAAAAGTCATTGAATACTTTTTGAGAAGTATAAACCACATAGCAGGTGTGTAATCAACCTTTGTTAACTAATTGAATTTGACAATATAATACAACCCAACTGAACCTAGTGTATTTCACAGAATGAAAGAATTATACTCTCTAAGAATAAAGAATATTTATTTGTTTACATATGCATGTAAGTTAAATACACCAAAAAAAAAAAAAAAAAAAAGAAATGTTTAAAGTTCTATTTGACATTCTCAAATATTTAAGTATTGCTAGCGTGCTTTTAGCTTCTCTTGTACTCTGGATAGCTTTTTTTTTTTTTTTTAAACCGTGTGTGTATGTATATTTTAGTATAGCAGAGTCAGTTATAAAAATAATTTTCAGAGAACCTAAGTGACAAATATTATTATTATTTGATATATAAGGTAAGAGTATCTGCAAGGAGTATTTATTTTCTTTCATTTAGTGATAATTTCTATGAGTGAAGATTTATGCTCAGCTCCATGGGGGATTCAAAAATGAATTAGATCTCAGCCTTCTTGGAAAGGCTTTGGGCTTTGCAACCAGAGCTGCACAGTGTCATGTACTTTAATTTCTCTGGGCCTCAGTTTTCTCATCTATATAACAGAAATAATACTAATGCTTATTAAAGGGCTTTTAAAAAACTTAAGTTACAGAATATATGTGACATTGCCTGATCCTAACGGTTTGAGAAATATAATTACATTGCCCTCCCTCCCGTACCACTATAGGATTTTGTGGGGAAAAGAAAACAATGGCTCAGACCATGGAAACACAAGGAACAGAGTGGTAAATGCCATAGAGGGATAAATGAATTGCTATAGGGGTTTAAAAGATGAAAATACCTTTTCTTTTGGAATTATTTCAAGATGGGCAACTGAGCCTATTACATAGACTCTGGCTCCCCCAACAGATCCTTAGGAAACATAGAAAATATACTGTTTGTGGAAAATTCAGTTGAGATTAGGTGTAAAATAAATGGCATAATTGGGAAGGATTGAGTAATTTTTTTGTGTGTTTTTTTTGCAAGCTGTAATTCCTGTCTCTTCTGTGGTGAGGAGTCTCCATATCATTGGTTACTCCCTGATGCCTTAATAAATTACTCTCTTGATCCCAAAACAAGGTGTGAGCATTATAGATATTTATTAAAGGAGTGAGAAAAAAATAAGCAAGCAAACACAAAACAAGTAAAAATAAAGGCATAATTTTGCATTTGGATAATTTACACACTCAATTCAATTAGAATTAAAAACATTGGCCTTTGAAAGGTGACCTACCATCTCCTGTCATCTGTAACTTAGCGATAAATATAAACACATATGTGCTATATACGAAATAAAATACATGTTAAATATAGCTTAATCAATTTCATAAGAATAAATATAAGAAAATTTTAAAGACCCTTGACTGATACATTGTCCTTGCATAGTTCCTGGGAATCTTTGTAGTGTCCAGAGAGAGCTGAAAATCTTTTTTATCCCAGAAATTGGTGTAAAAGGGCTTTCAGGTTTCAGTTTTTCTTTGCAGCTATGATATTATAGAAATGAAAAAGCCTACTGACCCGACTATCAATAGATAGTAAAGTCTGATTGAAATTCACAATATTGTGCTTCTGGTTTCTGCAACACATTGATTGTGGTGTGATACCTAAGCTTGTTTTGTTCAGTGTCAATAACAGGTGTAACGTGAAATCTTGAACCCTGCTGTCTCTGGACCTGAAACTTGTGAAAGATGGCTCTGTACCTAGGTGACGATGATGATGATGATGATGATGATGATGATGAAGAAAACCATTTTTGGAAAACTTGCAGTATATGCTAGGCACACTTCCACCTGCTTCATATGTAACTTAATCTGTATGTTATCCCTAAAAAAAAAACAAAACAAAAAAACCAGTAAATATTGTTCTCATTTTACCTATGAGGAAACTGAGGCACAGAAACTTTTAGTATTTGTCTTTAAGGCATTGATTTGGTGGGTAGCAAACCAGGCAGTTAGTAACAGACCAGGGAGTCCATAGCCTAACCATTTGATATCTTAAAAACTCTTGACCCTTCTCTATACTGCCTCTCACGTAAGGAGTCTAGATATTAAATTATGTGAGAAGAGATCTCGTTACAACTTCTTTTGGCTTTGGAGTCATGTTTCACATATTATATTTTCTTGTCTAAATACGCGTGTGATTCAGTATATTTTTACACATTAGACTATGATAATGAAATGCCAAAACACCACTTGGATTTGCCAACATAGATGATCATGCATAGAGACGATAGATTACTGCTTCTTAACATTTGTATCCCTTCTCTCCAACTGGGGCTGGAGAGAATTCAAATTAATAGAAGGATCTTCCTATCCTTATAGCATGTCTTGAAATATTCACAGAATTCTCTGCTCTTGTGAGAATTGGATAATATCAGAATTCCTCCTTCCATTTTGGCCCAGCTCAAAAGTCCCTTATGGCTCTATAATACATAGACACTAGCTGCCTTCCTCGGCCTACTTGGTACAGTTTCAATTAAAAAAAAAAAACAAAACACTGTCTATGGCTTACTTTTTTTATATGACCTTCCCTTCATTCTTGTGTATCTGTGGAGGATGTCTATTTTCTTACTCTTAATGTAATCTACAATAGAAGACCTGTGACATTGAACACTGAGAAATGCATTCTGTACTTTATGGGTGAGATAGTCTGTGTATTAAATCTGAAGTTTAAAGGTGCAAAGTAAATCCTTTAATTTCGTTTAGATAATAGAATGTAGGATGTGCAAAATTTTATTTGAATAAATTGCCCTGAGGACTCAAGCAATGTCTTAACTTGACAATTACATCTTTGAAAAAAACAACAACAACACATATTTTTGCTTTACATATTATTCTTGTCAGTGTATGGACAAAGCACTGAGGATATGATCTTAGCCCTCATTGATTACAGAATATAAAAAGGTGTTAAAAAATAGTAAACAACTGGGGCGCCTGGGTGGCTCAGTCGGTTAAGCGTCCAACTTTGGCTCAGGTCATGATCTCACAGTCCGTGAGTTCGAGCCCCGCATTGGGCTCTGTGCTGACAGCCCAGAACCTGGAGCCTGTTTCAGATTCTGTGTCTCCCTCTCTCTCTGACCCTTCCCCGTTCGTGCTCTGTCTCTCTCTGTCTCAAAAATAAATTAAAAAAAAACGTTAAAAAAATAAAAAAAAAATAGGAAACAACTTCACTGTTAATCAGTTTATTACAATTGTTATAAGCGTTTCATAGGACATCTCTAACAGAAGGTATAATTAAATGAAAATATGTAAATCACTTAGTACCACTGCTGACACATATAATAAGTTCTCGACAAACGTCAACTATTTTCTTTATTCTTATCTAGGTATAAGCCAATTCCCTTAGAGAGTAGAATTGGGAATGTTCGAAATCAATGTACATTGTTGCTATTTTACCTTAATAATCAGGCTGAATCCATTTACTGTGATAACAGCCAGTGGTGTGAAAAGACCTGGATTTTGGATCAGGAAGGCTTTCTAAAAGAATTTATCTTCGAATGAAACTTAAAGAACTAAAAAAAAAAAGGTTAATAATTACTTACGAGTAATTATGGAAGGAAGATTTTTTTCAGAGAGAACAGGCAGAGGATCTTTAGCAGAAAAGGGCATATTCTACTCAGAGTGGTTGCAGAAATAGGCAGCAAGTGCCTTTTAGATTGTGCTAATGACTTGATTTTAGAAAAAGAGAAATGGAAAGCTGTTGAGAGACTGAGAGCCAAGAAGTGAAAATACTAGATTCTATGTTTTTAAATTTTTTTTCTGCTGCAGTGTGGAGAAAACCTTGGAGAAGAACAAGAGTGGAAACAAGGGACCAGTTTCAAGGCAAGAGTTTGGAGTTGTCACAAGGTGACAAAGGCATTTAGAGTGAGACTTTGTAATCAGATTGAGTGTGGATTCTAGCCCTATTATCTGGTTGTTGCGTGACCTTATGCACATTGCTTAACTTCTCTTAGTGTCTGCTTCCCAGTTTTGGATAGAGGAGACTGCCATTTAACCACCTGACATTAGAATTAAGAGAGGCAAGATGTGTAGAGCCCTTACACACGGCCTGGAAAGTGTTGGGAATATCAGTGAAGGTGGAAAAGTGGGCTGCACAGAGATAAAACTGAGAGGATTTTGTGAATGATTGTATTTAGAGTAGTGGACAGGGAGAAGTCAAGGATGGCTCTCAGATTTCAGGTTTGCAACACTAAATGGCGGTGGGGGCTAGGGGGTTGGTAAGGACACAGAGAAGGGCTGGGATAGGAGGAAGGTGGTAAGCTCACTTTAGATATTTTGAATTTGAAGAGCCTTTTTATCCTCCAAGTGGAGATGTCTAGTAGGCGGTATATGACATGTCTGTGAAGGTCTTAGTTGTAGATAAAAACTTATATTCAGTGAGAAGAAAGGAGTGACTGCTCTCCCTCATCTAGCATATCACCACTAGCCACTTTAATGACTTATGGTGCTACAAGTACAGCTGTATTATAAATAACCAGAACTGTTGGATTGTTACAACATAACGTGGTTTTCCACTGTAAAGAAATTAAAATTAGATAAACTTTATTTTGTTCATTGTCACTCTATCTGCCCCAAATTTTCACAAAGATAAGTACAAAACAAAACACGATTAACTGCTGTCATGGAAGGACTTGAAAAAGTTATTTAAAAATTACCTCCAAAAAATGCCAGAAGGAAGTTTCTTCTCCTTTTGAATGAACAACTAATAAATTCACTTTCTACAGAAGTTGGTGGGAGTATATATTCACAGACCTACTTTGGAGGGAAAAACAAAAACAAAACTAACATCTTGCAAAGCTATATATGCACATTCTCAATGACTCAGTGGTTTCCCTGGTAGGTATATTAGAGAAAAACTCATGTAGATGTGAACCAGGAGCATGCGCATGAATGTTCAAACAGCATTGTTTATAAAAGCTTCAAACTGTAAACAATTTGAATATTTATCAACAAGAAACTAGAATTATTATTATCATTGTATTATTAATATATCATTGCATTAGCAAAAGTAAATCTCAAAGACAAAGTAGAGTGAATGAAACAATTTTCACTGGAATACATCAGGTATAATACCACTGATATAAATTCCCCCTGTATACAGAACTAAAAGGTATGTTGTTTAGAGATACATATATTTAGCAAGGAAACAACAAAATGCGAAGTATCATAAACAACAAAATTCACAGCAGGGGTTCCCCTCATAGTGGAAAAAGAGGGCTGTAATTGTTGTGTGGCCCACTGAGGCTTCAGATGCATTAGAAATGCCCCATTTCTTAAGCTGGTGATGGGTCCATGGGTGCTTGTTTATAATTTATCATGCATTAATGTAATTTACAAAATAGGTTCTTCATTCATCTCCCATCATTCTAAGAATACGACCTCAAGGTTTCATAAATCACTTTTCAACTGGGGAATATGCTTGGAGAAGACAACTGGTTGAAGAAGTATCATTTAATGACAGGGTTTTATAATTCCAAAGTTTACAATATTTCTCCACTATATACTTAGTGCCTCTGAATGTCCAATTTTAGGAAATCTGAAATTTTAAATTCCAGAAAACCTCTGAAATTAGAATGTATGTAGAGGTGATAATATTTAAGATTTTTTTAAATTAAGAAAACAAAAATGGAGAAAAAAAAAAACCTGGTTTTACAAGGACGTTTAAAACTAAAATAGGGTTAAATGATCATCTAGCCAATGGAAGCCCATGAGAAGTGATGTATTTTTCACAAGGACAATAGCCAAGGCCACACGGCTCACTAGCGGCACAAAGTAGACTCTCTCAGGCTAGGACTTTTTAATATGCAAAAATAGACGAAATGCTTTAATAATAATAATACTTTTTTTTTTTTCCTATTTCATAATTTTGTCTGCCTGGGTGGTGGCGAGGGAACAGGGAGGAGAATCTGAAAACTATAACGAGCACTGAACACTTTTCTTCTTCAGCTATTTCTAAAACAAAGGGAAATTTACAGATTAACCTGCTCACACTAACAGGCCCTAAATATCCTGTTTATCCCAGGTTTTAATACAATGGGTCTTTCATAATTTGCAAGAGGTATGCGGAAATCGTAAAGAGTTATGCCGGTCTGTTAAGGAGGAATGTTTTTTCTTCGACAGATAAGGATCAGGTTAGTATTTGTGGTGCCAGAAATAAGATACAATTTCACTTCAACACTTGAGCTATGTTGATCTACCTATCCTCATTACATGTAGCCATTTATAGCTGTTGAGGTCAGCGAACTGATCTGCCGCAATTACTTTCCTACCATCTTAAAAATGCGATCGTTCCCAGGCAGTGGGCATGACGTTCACAGCACCTCGAATGAACTGGTCCCGTGAACAGCAACAGAAATGTACCTGCTGGCACAATGCTGTATATTTTTAAAAGGAAATAAGGCAATTATAAGACATCTTTTTTAAAGTCAGGCATTTTCAGTAAATGGTATTTGACCTAAGGTGAAAACCCTATATTTAATTGGAGATGGAAATTCTTCATTTTTTCCCCTTTTCCCTGCTTATATTTATTTTTTCACAGAGTTCATGGCAAAAATGTTGTATTCCAAGCAGCAGAACAATTTCCCTTTGACCTCCTTCTTTTCTTGCTGTTAACTTTAATAACAATTATTCCAAGTTTTGAAAAGTCCCATGTTTGGTCCTTGGCCAACACTGACATTTATTTTGGGAAATAAAAAAAGAATGTTCAGTTTATGCATCTGCGTAACTTTAATATTTATTTTGTTGAGACTTTTTCAAGGAAGAAACTTTTCTTAAGACATCGCTTCTTACAGATACCCTTCAAATTATGTAAGTTTAATTTCTCCAAATCCCATATGCACAACTGGATTTTCCGATAAGGGCTTTAATAGTAAGTCAGAATCCTGTCCGTGTAATAAGATAGAAGTTCTTGGATTGCATGCCGTTCAACAATCTCGCTAAACAGATCTGAAACCTGAAGCCTAGGGCAGGTATGAACTTTGGCAAAGATAGACCACACCTGTTCCAGCTTCTAGTAAAATAAATCACAGTTGTAGAAAGAGCTGGCCATTAGCAGTAAGAGAATACCCTTCAGTGCACTTTCCACGATTCAAAGTGAAAATCAAAACACCAGCTTCCTTCCATCTGCATGTCTTCACTCGTGTGCAAGTTCTTTGCTTTCATGAAAGCTATTTCTTGAATATGACACATAATCATCCTCATCCTACCGTCTTACGGTCTTTACGCTAGCAACTAAAAACCTCTAAAATACTTCGGTAATAGTCACAGTGCTTAGATCCCCCGAAACTGAATGTTTTACGAATATAAAGTACTATGTTGTTATTTGAGACTTGGCCAATGTAAATCCCTCACTCAGCCCTTCAGTGTGCATGATGACAAACTGGAGAACACCAGGACAGAATGAGAAATAGACAAGGATTTTTTTTTTATTTCGAGAATGCCACCTATCGTATTTCATAGTGATCACCAGTGAGGTTCCACAGCCTGTTTTCCCTTTGACGTTTCTTTACGGGGGATGGTGATGGAGGCCAGAAATAATTCATGAACCATAGAGCAGTTAATTTCACTCAAACATCACTTAGGCTAAGACATTAAACAGAATCATTCTCAAAGTAAACCACATTTTCCCATTCCAAGGAGCAATTTCATTAAAAAGAGACCAAATCGTTAGCCTAAACCAATCTATCACAGTAACCGCTCAGGAGCTATGCCTCAAACACGTCAAAGTTCATAAAGGCATATTATAAAATGAAATTGTAAGAAAAATTGCATGGCTCTTTCATTATATTCATGATTGAGCATTTACATGATTGCTATATGAATTATTATTTTTACTATGTCTGCTATTATAGCTGGTACAGTAAAAAATCTATATATTTATATAATTCCACTACATCACACACCCAGGCATTAAATCACACAAAAATGAATGTCAAATGCTAATGTCATCAATAGGAAAAAGGCTAGAATGTGAATAAATTATATTTAATTTTAAAAAGACATTTTTACCTACAGACAGTGATTAATAGGTATAAGTGAAAGAAAATGTATGGACAAGTAGGCTAATTTTTTGAAAGTTTCCTCGTACAATTTGCTTTTACCCCTTTCTATCCCTCATTCTATTGGACAATCTTATCTCACTAAATAGAAAATTTAATATCCAACAAAATCTAGGTACTTTGCTTTGCTATAGTTCATTATTTCTTGTGTCTTAACTATAGTAAGTCATTATAAACTTTACCACAATGATTAAAACCATTCTAGTTGAGTTACTTAAGCATTATGGTTGATCATCAGAATAGAGAAATTTCTTGAGGTTCATTGCCTAAGAGAAGGTACCTTGCCCTGTTGATGTCTCCCTGGAATTCTTATTTCAAGTATTCAGTCCCAGGAACTTTACTGTTGGCATAATTTTCTTCTTTTGAAACAAATTGGCTCATCCCCAACTCTGCAGCTCTTTATACAGCTTGTTTGAAAGGCTGAATGAGAGTCAGAATGTCAATATATTTATTGGCAAAATGACAATAACCTATTACCTTTTCTGTAGCACTTTCATTTTCTATAAGGAATTCAGTGTGATTTTGTTTGTCTTTTCAATTTATTTTATAAGAGCCACTCAAAGAAAAAAAAATGAATAGAATTTTAAATTTTTAAACACTCCCCCAAAACACTGGATCTTTAAATATTTTACATTTTTACCAGGTATAGGTAAAATTACTATCTTACTCATGAGTCACTCAGTTGAGCAATCCAGATTGTTGGTCCCATGTAAACCACAGGCCCTTCTGTTATACTTCCCGGTGACCTAAGTTTTTAAGGAAATAATTGAAGACATATGAGTTTGCTTTTGCCTGTATTTACCTAAAAGGTACTAAAATTTTTTTTAAAGAATTAAATAGGCGTTATGTATGGCAGTGGTGGACACACAGCAGTGAAAGAGTCTTGGCCTCTGACCTCAACTTATACTGACTTTGGGGGAAAGAAGGAATTTAACCAGTAATTGCAATAAAGTGTGAGTGTTTTAATAGTGAAAGTGCAGAGTATTCCAGGAAGACATATGAAGAGAGGAATCTAATTTAGTCTAAAGGCATTTGGAAGGGCCACTAAAAGGAATTATTTTACTAGGTATAATCTGAAGGGTAGGAATAGATGGTAACCAGGCAAATAGGGGAAGGAGTAAGAGAAATAATTTTTTAGTCAGAGGAGACAGTGTGGAGGAGCCCAGGCTAAAGAGAGCCTGGAAAATCTCATAGAACTAAAGAAGTCCAGAGTTTCTAGAGAGCAACCCAAAAAAAGGCACGTGAGATGCTACAGTAGAAGGGTTTTGTAAATTATGGCAAATGTAGCAGGAAGCCACTGAAGGAAAGGTGAAGTGATCAATATGTGTCTTACTAGGGCCATTGTGCTTGTCTTGTAGATCAAATAGCTAAATGACCAAGCACTATGATCATTCACCCTTGTAAGGATAAAAGTACCTGCTTCCAGTTCATTTTAATATATTTACTTATTTATAAATTTTATGGCTGTACGTTGTGGCCCAGTAAGTATCTCAAGATCTAATGGGCTTTTAAGCTGAAGTCCATTAGTGCCGATAATAATAATAGATCATTTCACATTTTATATGATTTGTGAAATTTGATTAGATCGTCATTGTCATTTTTATCTGGTAATGCAGCGGGGCAAAAGCTAGATTTAGAATTGTGTGCTTTGATATTTTCTTATTGTTTGCTTATGATATGTCTACTAACTTCAACTCAAATTTTTATTTTAGGAACATTTTAAAAGCTAACTTTCCATTTGTTTGAAGATTAAAACTTTGTGATAAAAATTATAAATCAGGTAACCAGACACACAATGTAGCATACTGAAGGTGAGTTAATGAGTTTACGGGACACTATAAACTTTTTCTTGTAGAATTCCCAGGTTTTCTCAAGATACCTTTACTTCCCAATGTAACATCCTAATAAATGACTTGAAGATTGATTATGAGTACCTGTATCAATTCCAGATGCTAAATAATTGTAAAGCTATATTTCTTATTTTTTCAAATAAAAATGATAAATTTAAAAAAGTTATAAGGGGTGCCTGGATGACTCAGTCAGTTAAGAGTCTGAATCTTGATCTCAGCTCAGGTCATGACCTCAGGGTCCTGAATTCAAACCCTGTGGTGTGTGGGCTTCATGCCCGGCATGAAGCCCACTAAAAAGAAAAAGAAAAAAAATATATAATATATCTTCTGCAGGTGCAGTAAATCATCTTGGGTACTGAAGAGTGCATGGTTGCCACTTTAAAGATAATTGGTGTAAGGAATTTAATTGGCGGGAAGCAATATCAGAGGTAAGGAGTCAAACAGAAAGCCACGTCTAGCCACAAAAAAAGTGGGGTATTGAGTATTTCAATGATGGCAGATGGAGCGAAGAAGAATAGAGACGTTTGCAAGGTGGAACAGGTAGAAAAAGCTTGGTATCTTTTGGAAAGCCAGTTAATCCTTACGCATTCAGGTTTCTTGACTTCAGGATTTTGTTACTTCTAAGCACACATTTTTGAAAGGATGTGCCTCAACCAACGATAACAGGTTTACCAGAAGTGATGTAAATGCAAATTTGTGTGTCCTACTTTAGCTTCATCAATGTAGACATGTTTAGGGTATTGTACGGGGGATGAATTTTAAGCAAATGTCCCGGGTGAACCTGATACACAGTTGGAGTTATTGATCTAAACAGAACGTGGAGTAAACTTCTATTTTAGTACCAATGTGGACTCACATTGTATTTGAGAACTACCCATCTACCATATGTTTTCTAGAATAAAACTTGTTTCATCAAGTTATTAGCTAGTTGTTTTGCCTGCCAGTTCCCTTAAATTGAAGTCCTTCTCCTTCAAATGCCAGACAACTTGGGGAAGATTTGTCTTATATAAAGTCTTTCAATAATCAAATAACTTACAAAAAGGAGGCATGGATTTAGGAGTTAGCTATTATTATTATTATTATTACTATTATTATTATTTGATGATATTTGTTACTGTGTAAAATGTTGGGTAAGGCAGGATTACCTTACTAACCACCCACTGATGTGTCACTAATGAAAATGAAATATTAACAGTATTCTTTCATAGAGCATGTTCAGTGCAGCTACAACTCTGTATATTACAATTAAAAACCATCATTATTCGGACATATTTACATGTAGTTTTTTTTCCTGATAATGGGGATTTCATTTTTATCCAACCTCGCGTGGTATGAGGTTTCTAACTTATCCCAAAGATTAGATATGCCCCAAATTTAAAAATATAATGAAATAAAAATTGAGCTAAAATTTTTGATTCTTCTTGGCACACTTGAATTTACAGGGACAAACTTCGGTAATAAATCCATTTGCACTTGAATTTATCCACTTGCTCCATATTTAACAAGTTGAAGGTAGTAAATCCTGTGTGCAATGTGGTGGCTTTCCGGAGAAGGTGAAAAGAGCTTAGTAGTACTTGAAAGTGTTGAGTGCAGCTCAACTTCACTTGATTTTTTTTTTTTTTTTTGGAGAGCAGTTTGAATAGTATGGAATTAATCATAAACTATGTAGTTGGAAATGCTCAAAACGCAAGCCCACTGGAGGTCAATGCAAATTCGGAGCTAAATCTCTGAAGCTTTTAGCTCAATTTTACTCAGAGAACAATATCTGAGGACATGAATGCCATTTTCTCAGGTTGGCCTCTCAAACCCATTCTTGATGGGATTAAAGAGGTCACAGTGAAAGGGAGGACTTCAGAGTAATTGCCGCCTGGGTTTGACACTTTCAGTACCATTTACTGCCCGTTAAGCTTTGTCCAAGTTAACTTACGCTCTCTGTGCCTTAGTGTCTCAACTTCAAAGATGGCTGTTGTGATTATTATATTCTTATTGTTTTTACCAGAACCATTAGTATGTTAAGTCCGACTCAAGTTAGGGTTGTCAAATCTTGTGCAAATGCTCCAGGAAGCAGAAAGGGGTAGCGAAGGATGGTGGGGGATGGAGAAGGCAGATTTTATCTTCCAGAAGGCTCCCTTCTGGAAAGAGACCTATGCCGCTGGGCCAGAGTCTCTCCTGGGGCAGCACAAAAAGAACACAAAATGTGTTATTTGTCTGGAGAATATAAGGGAGGAAGAGGAGAGAAAGGAAGGAAACAGAAAAGGGACATGTACACAAGATAAATTGAGTCAGGGTAGGGTATTTTGAAGCAAGTTTTCCAGGTAAGACCATCCGTCAAATTCTGGCACTGACTGGTTTCATGTAAGATGTATTGTTCCTGAAGCTCTGGCTACCGACCTATTCCTTTGATATGGTAGTAGATGTTTCTCGGCTCTGCTCTCATTAGTCTTTAGCCAAGTTTGGTTGTTGAATCAATCTCTCTACTTCTAAACCTATTTACATGCTCATTTTTCCTCACTTGCATTTTAGTTCAGACAAAAGCTTTTTTCTGATAATCCTCTTATTTCCTGTATCTTATTTCTTCTTTATAGACTTATTCCACTCAGCCTACAACTATACTTTTGTGTTTCTATTTTTTATTTAAAGTTTTTTTTTTCAATTTTTTAAAAATGTTTATTTATTTTTGAGAGAGAGAGAGAGACAGAGCGCAAGCTCGGGCAGAGGGTGGCAGAGAGAGAGGGAGACAGAATCCGAGACAGGCTCTAGGCTCTGAGCTGTTGGCACAGAGCTGGACGCGGGGCTAGAACCTGTGAGCTGTGAGATCATGACCTGAGCCGAAGTCTGACGCTTAACCGACTGAGCCACCCAGGCGCCCCTTATTTAAAGTTTTTATTTAAATTCCAGTTAGTTACCATATAGTCTAATATTAGTTTCAGGTGTACGATATAGTGATTCAAAACTTCCATACACACCCAGTGCTCATCACAAATGTAATCCTTAACCCCCATTACCTATTCAGCCATCCCCCCCACCCCCCACTCTGGTACCCATCCGTTTGTTCTCTGTAGTTAAGTCTGTTTCTTTGATTGCCTCTCTCTGTCTCTTTGTCCCTTTGTTCATTTTGCTTCTTAAATTCCACTTATGAGTGCAATCATATGGTATTTGTCTTTCTCCGACTAACTTATTTCATTTAACATAATACTTTCCAGCTCCATTTATGTCATTGCAAATGCCAAGATTTAATAATTTTTATGGCTAATATTCCATTGCATATATATACCACATCAATTCTATTAATCTATTAGTCATCTACTAATAGATTATCTACTCATCTATTGTTCAATCGATGGACACTTGGGCTGTTTCCATAATTTGGCTATTGTAGATAATGTTGCTATAAACATCAGAGTGCAAGTATCCCTTCGAATTAGTATTTTTGTATTCTTTGGGTAAATACCCAATAGTACGATCGCTGGATCATAGGGTAGTTCTATTTTTAACTTTTTGAGGATCTTCCATACTGTTTTTCACAGTGGCTGCACTAATTTGCATTCCCACCAACAGTGCAAGAGGGTTCCTCTTTCTCCACATCCTTGCCAACCCCTGTTGTTTCTTGTGTTGTTAATTTTAGCCATTCTGACGGGTGTGAGGTGATTTCTCATTGTAGTTTTGATTTGCATTTCCCTGATGATAGGTGATGCCGAGCATCTTTTTCTGTGTCTGTTGTCCATCTGTATGTCTTCTTTGGAAAAATGTCTATTCAGGTCGTCTGCCCATTTTTTAATTCGATTATTCATTTTTGGGGTATTGAGTTTTAGGAGTTCTTTACAGATTTTGGATACTAACCCTTCCTCAGATATGTCATTTGCAAAGATCTTCTCTCATACTGTCGGTTGCTTTTTAGTTTTGTTGATTGTTTCCTTCCCTGTGCAGAAGTTTTTTACTTTGATGTAGACCTAGTAGTTTATTTTTGCTTTTCTTTCCCGTGCATCAGGAGACATATCTAGAAAGGAGTTGCTGGCCAATGTCAAAGAAGTTATTACTTATATTGCCTTCTAGGATGTTTATGGTTTCAGGTCTCAATTGCAGATCTTTTATCTATTTTGTATTTATTTTTGTGTATGGTGTAAGAAAGTGGTCCAGTTTCATTCTTTTGCATGTTGTTTTTCCCAACACCATTTGTTGAAGAAACTGTTTTTCCCCCCATTGGATATTCTTTCCTGCTTTGTTGAAGAATAATTGGCCATATAGATGAGGGTTCATTTCTGGGTTTTCAATTCTGTTCTATTGATCTAGGTGTCTATTTTTGTCCCAGTAGCATACTGTCTTGACTACAGCTTTGTGATATAACTTGAAGTTCAAAATCATGATGCCTCCAGCTTTGTTTTTCTTTTTCCATGTTGCTTTGGATATTTGGGGTCTTTTGTGGCTGTATACAAATTTTAGGATTGTTTGCTCTAGCTCTGTGAAAAATGCTGGCGGTATTTTGATAGGGATTGCGTTAAATGTATAGATTGCTTTAGGTAGCACATTTTAGCAATATTTGTTCTTCTAATCCATGATGAGCATGGAATGTGTTTCCATTTCGTTGTGTCATCTTCAATTTCTTTCATCAGTGTTTTATCGTTTTCAGAGTACAGATCTTTTACCTCATTGGCTAGGTTTATTCTTACGTATTTTATGGTTTTTGGTGTAATTGTAAATGGGATTGATTTCTGAATTTCTCTTTCCGCTGCTTCATTATTGGTGTGTAGAAATGTAACAGATTTCTGTATGTTGATTTTGTATCCTGAGACTTTACTGAATTCGTGTATCAGTTCCAGCAGTGTTTTGGTGGAGTCTTTGGGTTTTCTATACAGATTATCATGTATCTGTGAATAGTGAAAGTTTTACTTCTTCCTTGCCAATTTGGATGCCTTTTGTGCTTCTATTTTTTTAAAACAAAAAATTTTATTCTCTTTGTCTTTTCAAACTAATGCTTCATCCATTTCTTTCCTTTCTCAAGATGCACAACCACAGCAACAGTTCTGAAGCCTCCAGCTCAGGCTCCTGCTCCACTCCTCACCTTTCTACTGCTGGGTCCCCTGCTTTCTGACTTTGCCACCACCATCTGTTGACAGGACCTTCTCCTTGCCAAATCCCAGGTTCTTTTCTCATATCTCATCCCATATGACTTCGGTAAAACTTTTGACCCCGCTGGTCACCTTCTTGAGGCCTCCTCTCCTTTTGATTTTTGGGTTAACACACTGGTTTAACCACTTGTTCTCCTTCTACTTCTCTACTTCCTTTTCTCTCCCTGATTTCTTTCACCGGCTTCTATGCCTTTATTACTTGTCTTTCTTCAGCATCCCATCCTCGGTCCTCAAAGCATTATTTCAAGTTACTGTTGTAGACTTCTTCATCTATCCTAACGTTTCATTGTCTATTCCCAGTCCACACATACCAGCTTATGGCCACTTGTCTTTCTCTATTCCCTTCTTCCATCACCACCTGGGCTACAGTTACAATTAAAATTACCTTATAGTCTTCAGCAATCCTAAGTGTATCATAAGATTTCATCCTCACCCTTCTCTACCTTTAATTATGTTTTCCTCCTGCCTGAAAGTCCCACCCTTTGCCTATCTGCTTGGCGAACTCTTATTTACACTTTAAAGTAGACTTCTCTGGGGTTTTTGGTAGGAGGGTCTTTTCCCTCACACTAAAGAGAGGAATGTAATATCTTTCTTCCCTGTGTTTCCACATCTTCATTCTTTTGCTTCTTGTATAGCACTCATACTGAATTATGATTGATTACAAAAGCGTATATTCCTATGCTATGATTTTAGTTCCCTATGGTAAGGGCTATGTTGTGTTCATCTTTTCATTCCTAGGAACTAGAATAGTGTCCTAGCATATGATGGTTTTATCAGAACATGTATTGGAAACAAGAAAAGCATTAGCGTTTGTAAAGTATGACTCTTAAAGACAGGAGAAATAATATAAATACAATTTTCTGTGTCAGTTTACTTTGGATGGATTTAATTCAATTCCACAAACATTGGCTGCGTAGTACCATTTAATTAGTAACATGTCATTTCTGTTAGCTTTAAAAATAGAAATTCAAGGAAGAAAAATGAAATTTGCTTCAGGAAAGATGAATATATTATAAACATCTAAATTAAATTTAAGGTTATTTCTATACTTCAAAGCCCATTAAATTACAAATTTTATTATATATTAGATTACATTTAGCTCATTAGACTTTAATCTGACACTTTAATAAGTATCTAGGTATTGTAATCACTTATAACTTCATGAATATCTTGTTTTTCAATACAGTACAACAGAAGCTGTTATCTATATGTTGTGCTGTGTGGTGTGTGTGTGTGTGTGTGTGTGTGTGTGTGTGTAGTCTAAGTTCTTCTACCACTCACTCATTCATGAAGATACCATCTGGTTTACATTCCCATTATTGAAATGATTGAAATTGCTCTTCTTTTAATTAAATAAATATATACAAAAAGGGGCACAAATAATAAGGGTACAGCCTGATGAAATATCATAAAATAAACACACCTACATAACCTGCACTTAGGTTATGAAATAGGACCTCACTGGCACCACAGAAACCACTCTTATGACTCTTTTTAACCACTAATGTCTTTCTGTTCCCTAAAGAGAATCACCGTCATAACATCTCATACCTTAGGCTAGTTTTGAAACTTACATAATTTAAACCTTCTGGGGTGAAAATCATGGAGAGGTACTGCCTAAATACCCCTTCACAAAGGACTCTTCGCCAGCTGCCAGGAATGTGGTTAGCTGACAGCCTCTGGTTGTGAGCTTCCGCATGGTCTGCCTCAGCTTTTGAGCCAAAGCCACACTATTTTTGGCGATCCTCAGTCAACTACCGAGTCTGGTGGCCACAACTTAAAGACACGCTTTTCTTAGAGTATCCCTAAGGCAACTGTTGAACAAGATGGTGGCACAAGGGCCCTCAATAGATTGTAATAATAGCCAATCTGCTCCAGAACTCCCATTGGCCTGGCAGAAACTGTCATACATGCATCCTGGTCTGACAACTCCCTTTGTTCATTTTGCTTCCCATCTTTCCTTTTTCCAGATATTATCCCCAATAAACCTTTGGACACAGAATCTATTTTTTTTTCTGTCTTTCTTATTTTGTTTGGTAATTATATTAGTGATTTTTACACTCCTGATATGGGACATTTGGATTATGACAAATAAATACACTATGAACATATGTACATGATTTTTGTGGACATATGTTTTCAGTGCTTGGGGAAATTTTATACTTATGAATAGAATTATTGAAATGTATGAAGAGGCCCAGTTGCTTCAAATCCTTACTAATATTTTATATTGTCAGTTGTTTAAATTTTGTTTCTAGAGGATAAGAAGGGATATTTCATGGTGGTTTTAATTTGTATTTCCTTACTGACCAGTAATGGTTAGCACTTTTTAATATGTTTATTTTCCACTTTTCTATTTGGTATGTAGTTTGTCCATTTTTATTATATTGTTTGTATCTTAATTTTTAAGTTGAAGAAGTTATTTATGTTTTCCGGACACAAGTCCTTTGTCAAATATGTATGTTGTAAATATTTTCACCAGTATACTTTCTTATTATTTTTTTGATTTTTTTAATGTGCAGATATTTAAGTTTTGATAAAGCCTAATTTATCAATTTTTCCTTTATTGTTAGTATTTTTGTGTGTTCTGTCTGAGATAACTTTGTCAACCAAGGAATGAAGATATTCTTCTGTTTTCTTCTAGAAGCTTTGTAGTTTTAAGTGTTATGTTTAGACATATCATCTATTTCAAATTAATGTTTTATGCATTGAATAAGGTAGAAATCAAATATCAGTTGAAAAAAATTGAGGGGTGCCTGGGTGGCTCAGTCGGTTGAATGTCTCACGACTCTTGATTTCGGCTCAGGTCATGATCTCACAGTTGTGAGAAAGACTCCCACGTCAGTCTCCATGCTGAGCGTGGAGCCTGCTTGGGATTCTCTCTCACTCCCCCTTCCACTCCCCGACTCACTCTTGCTCTTTCTTACACACTCAAAAAATAAATAAATACACTCTTTTGTGATTTTCTGAATTTGTCCTTGAAGTGTGGAATCAAAACCATGCCTAACTTTATGTAAGGAGTAAAATTGAGTTAAAAGATGGAGAGAGCATCTGATAGATTAATTCTTGTTACTATTTATACATCTCCAAAGAGGAAGACATACACAAGGACATTATAGACTCACTCACATATGCACACACTGAAAGAAGTAAAAGTAAGTTAATGGGCTACAAGGCAAAATGGAGTCTGGTCTCAAGTAAGCTGACTAAAGAAATGAGTACAATGTTGAGAGCTCAAGGGGGCATGGAAAATGCAAGGAGAGAGTGTAACAGCCTATGCCAGTTCAATCAGGGGTTCAAAGAAACTGAGAGAAAAAATGAAGAGAAAAGAACATTGACAATATCAGTCTTTAAGATAGAGTATTGAGTTTCAAAGATCTTCTTAATTTTCACGCTTAAAATATAACATAAAGCTTCCCAGTGAGTAAAATATCCATATTTTGGGGCTCAGAGAGGCATGACAATCTAAAAGGGGAGGAGTCATTTGGATTTAAAGATTTAAAGATGAATACAAAAAATCGGGACCTCTTCATTTTGGAATTGTGCTTTTAAGAATTTCTAACTTTTCACATAAGAGTAGTTTATTTATTTTCAGATTAAAGCATTAAAGAGTCTTAGGGTCTATCCTCTCACCTTTCCACTCAAGAATGTCCTTTTACAGATCAAAGAAAGAATAATGCATCTCCTGCCTTTGATGAAAAACATGCTATTGCTTTGTCATCACATAGACAAAGAACATGAGATCAAAATAATTGGGAGCAAATCCCTCTGGACAACTGCCATCTCAAACCTGATGCACTCTGGCTTTGATGAGAGAGAAGGAGAGATAGTAAATATTTGTGTGAAGTATCATCCTGATTAATTGTGGTCCCTAAAGTTTTCCAGATTTAGAGCTGTCTTTTAAATAAACAGTGATTGAGGATTTTGAGGCAAGAATTGGCAAAATTAGTTTTTATATTTCTCATATATGAAATGAAAATATTTCAAATCTTCAGGAGAAATTGTGCATATAATTTTCCTCCCCAAATGGAAAAAGAATACTTTTTGATCATGCTCTATGCAAATTTATTTTATCTTTATAAATCTTAGAAAGTCAATTGCAGTCAAATCAGTTCTTTTCGATGGAACATTGCCCCATGGTTCAAAGCAAGAATATACCATAATGGTAAAGTTAGTTATACAGCAGAATAGCATATGGGTCCCTGGCTTCAAACTTTATTTTCTTTGGCTTCTGTAACAAAGTTGAAGAAAAATAAAATAAAATAAAATAAAATAAAATAAAATAAAATAAAATAAAAGCTGTTGAAGTGATGGACCTCACTCATTAGCAACCTTCACCTTTTAATTCAATTCTTTTTAAAGTAAATTTTTATTTTTTATTTTTTTTACTTTTTTGTAGCCTGAACTTCAGAGACCAGAAAGGACATGCTGGAATATAGTGTTGGGGGGTAGAACAATGAAGGTAGCCTCTTAAAGCGATTTTTTGGGGGGAGTTTACATTTGAGGGAAAGTCACTTTATTTCTTACATGTAGGAGATCACGTTGAACTTTGTTATTTTTTTCTCCTTTTTCTACAAGGAGATAACATTAAAAAAAAAAAAAACGACTAATTCTGTATTTTGAAAATATAAAATTGTACCCTGAGAAGAAAAGAA
Organism: Puma concolor; assembly: GCF_028749965.1. NCBI lineage: Eukaryota > Metazoa > Chordata > Mammalia > Carnivora > Felidae > Puma > Puma concolor. The sequence continues at coordinate 71,879,607 of NC_141670.1, forward strand.
GACATCAGTACAAAGATGCAGGGACTTAGGAGCAAGCAATTAGCAAGACAATATGATGAGATGGAATAATTAGAGTAAGCTGGTAATTAAAGGCCACTGAGGTTTGAAAGGGGAGAGAACAGGCTGGTAATCTGGGTTAACCTCTGCGGCCACCCTGTACAGTAAAGGAAAGAAGGGCTCACATCAGAGCTGAAAGTCACATTTACTGGTCCTAAGAAAACATTCATGTAAACAGTGTTTGGAACCTGGCCCTTCATAAGTTATGTGTGCTGAAGTCAAATGCTTTGTTACAATCTAGTTTCAGTTAAGTATTGAGTGAAAGCTTTGGGCATTAATCACAAAATTACGCAGGCAAAATACATTCTTTAGATTTATTTCTAGTTTGTATCTTTTTATTTTATTCATTTTTTTACATTTTATTTATTTTTGAGAGACAGACAGAGACAGAGCATGAGTGGAGCAGAGGCAGAGAGAGAAGGAAACACAGAATCCGAAGCAGACTCCAGGCTCTGAACAGTCAGCACAGAGCCCAACACAGGGCTCGAACCCACGAGCCATGAGATCATGACCTGAGCCGAAGTCGGACTCTCAACCGACTGAGCCACCCAGGCGCCCCTCTAGTTTGTATCTTTACACACATTTGAATGCAAGGATCACTTATATTTAGTGGTAAAAATTAGTGGTAAAAATCACTAATATTTACCATAGTTAGTTTAGAGACTATTAAGCATAAACATAGTGCTACTCTCTCAATTTATTCATACTTATATTAAACCTAACTGGTCCACTGGGCACCTTGACATTGAGTATTCCATTCATCTGCAGGTTGTCCATTTGTAGGACTAGAGCTTTGAGGAGAAAGCACCAGACTTGCAGATCCAAATTTGTTAAATGTTGGCATGTCACAGGAGGAAGTTGTGATGTATTCAGAGAGGCTAACAAAGCAAGCTTGAACTGCTTATGATACGAGCAAGCTAATTTATTGTCAGTTCTATTTACTTGTGCAACAAATGTGTACTGAGTGCATTTAATATGCCGGGAAGTGGCCAAGACTCTGGAGGTAGGGTAGTGACCGAAGCGACAAAGCTCTCTGCCCTCAGGAAGCTCCCTTTCTACATATTAAATAATGGTTTCAAACTTAATTCTGAACTCCTGGGAAGAAGGAGATCAAGCAGAACTAGAGGAGTTAGGCACTGTTTAGGGAGAGAAAGGAAACGGCATTATTAGACAAGGAACTCCAGAAAGAACAATAGATGAGGTAGTGAAGAAATGGTGCAGTTGGGCATGAGTGAGTCATAGAGTCACGCAGGAAAGGGAGGCTGATTGGGAAGTGCCTGGGAAATCTAGCCAATGACTATAGCTCCAATGCAAAATAAACCAAAGTGCAGTTTTGGCCTTCACTTCACACAATTACAGAACACTAGAATTAATGCTGCCGTTTAGAAAACTGTGTAGAATATATTAATGTTAATTGATGTATTAATATTAAACATGAACATATTTTAAATATGAAGTAGGCATATCCCATCATTAAGTAAATATACACATTTATAAGAAATTTCACATAAGCTTACAGGATCATTTTAATACGAATTAGAAAAGAACATTGATTTGTCTTATTCAAAAAGTAAAAGTTAATATCTAAAGTGTGGATAATTTCAATAAACATGAAAAATTTTATTTTTTTAGCGTGTGTCTTTAAAAAACATTCCTTCAGGGCACCTGGGCGGCTCAGTCAGTTAGTTAAGCAGCTGCCTTCGGCTCAGGTCATGATCTCGCGGTCTGTGGGTTCGAGCCCCACATCGGGCTCTACGCTGACAGCTCAGAGCCTGGAGCCTGCTTCAGAATCCGTATCTCCCTCTCTCTCTCTGCCCCTCCCCTGCTCGCACTCTGTCTCTCTCAAAAATAAATAAACATTTAAAAAAATTAAAAAAATAAAAAAACAAAGTATTTCTGTGCTGTCATGGTTAGTTTTATGTGAATTTTCCAGCTCAGAAAAGTACTTTAAAAAGTAAAAAGTGCTTTTTTACCTTACAGTGTGGTCAGGTGAATAGAGAAAAGATAGTAATAAGGCAAGTCTAAATAGCTTACTTTTTATGCTTTAAATAATTTTATCTCTATTTTTTTGATAAGTTTGAGGAGATACCTTGTGAATAGCCAACTCCTCTGCTATGTTTTTTTGAATAGGAAACGCATTTTGTTCTAAGGAAAGTATTACCAGTTTTCTTCTTCTTTAATCATGTATGGAAGCACATTCTCTTGCACAATAACTATATTGATTTCAAAACCATCCTATTTGTATCCTTGTTCGGAAAATCTTTGAAAAAATAAGAATTATTGTGTGATAAACACTTTGCTTTATCAACAGTCATCTTCTTAAATCTTGGCTGTAGAAGAATACTTTCTTTTTTTCTTTCTTTCTTTCGTTTTTGTTTTTGTTTTTGTTTTTGACAGAGAGAAAGAGAGAGAGAGAGAGCTCAAGCGCTCAAGTGGGGGTTGGGGACAGAGGGAGAGAGAGAATCTTAAGCAGTCTGCACACTCAGCAAAGAGCCTGATGTGGGGCTTAATCCCATGACCTTGAGGTCATGATCTCAGCCAAAATCAAGAGTTGGACATTTAATAGACTGAGCCATCCAGTCACCCCAGTAGAAAAATGCTTCCTAAGTTAGTTCACTCTTGCTAAATTTCAAATTTTAAGACAGTTAATGCTAAAGTATGTCTCAAGATTATTATTTTTTTAGATACCAAGTTTTTCTGTAATTAAATACAAATGGTAAATGGGAGTACCCAAAATTATCAAGGGAATTGCTACTTGTCTTTCTGAGGTTTAGAATTTCCTGCCATTGGAAATAAAATGTAATTGAAAAAATGTGACTAGGGAAAGAAGAATACCTTTTTAGAAAGTGTTTGAAGACAACAAATCCTGCCATAGCAAGTTAGGTGAATTGGAGAGAAGAAAGGAAGACCAATCAGAAAACAAATCTCGTGGGTAGGATAAATGTTCTTCAAACAAACCTTAGTTGGTGTGGGTGAATTTGAAGGCTGCTGAAAATTCCTTTGGTAAGTGTTTATATATGTCCAACAAAACTCTGATCTCTGACTGTTGTTAAATGATTATAAGATTAAGTGCAGAAGAACTCTCAGGTCGCAGGTTACTTTTTGTATGTTTTGGTCATTGTGTTTTTGTATTCAGTTTTTTAGTTAGTTGTTTAATAATAATTATAAATATGTATAAGGATGATGCATACATAAATATATTTAATCTAGGTAGTTGATATTTTCTGTTCCCTTGGAGCTATATAATTCACTCACTAGTTTTCACTTACCACATGTCAGATACTGTGCTAAGATGCTGGGTACATGCCAAGCAGATTGATCTTGGTCCATTCATGAGACACAGATAAATACAAATACACAATTGAAGGGGCGCCTGGGTGGCTCAGTAGGTTAAGTGCCCAACTTCAGCTCAGGTCATGATCTCATGGTTCGTGGGTTCAAGTCTGACATTGGGCTCTGTGCTGACAGCTCGGAGCCTGGAGCCTGCTTCGGATCTGTGTCTCCCTCTCTCTCTGCCCCTCCCCAGCTCACACTCTGTCTCTTTAAGTGTGATAAAAGAAATAACAGGGTGTTATGAAAGAGAATGATCAGAGAGACTTTTTCAGGAGGTAATTATTGAGCTACAATTGAAAGATTCAGTAGGAGCAAATAAGTGAGGAGTAGGGGTGGTGGTAGTGATGGGGAAAGACATTCAACGTGCCAGAAGGTGTTTGTGACTCTAGGATATTAGTTATTTGAGCTGAAAGGAAACCAGACTGGAACATGGTAAGCAAGAGGCATCACAACAGAACTGGAAGAGATGTGCCACCAGATCATGCAGGTTCTTAGGGCTACAGTAAAGATCTGGGATTTATTAGAAACTATCAAGTGTTTTCAGTAGGGGAGTGATACCGTTTCCTTTGTGATTTCCTTTCCCAAGAAAAGAATGGATTGGTGGATGAAAACATTAGATGTGCAAAGACAATAGAGCCAGCTATTATAATACTAGGTTCTGAAATATTTATTTATTTATTTATTTATTTATTTATTTATTTATTTTAGTGTGTATTTATTTTTTGAGAGAGAGAGAGAGAGAGAGACATAATGTGAGCAGGGGAGGGGCAGAGAGAGAGGGAGACACAGAATCTGAAGCAGGCTCCAGGCTCTGAGCTGTCAGCACAGAGCCCGATGCAGAGCCCAAAGTCACGAATCATGAGATCATGACCTAAGCTGAAGTCTGACACTTAACCTACTGAGCCACCCGGACGCCCCTGATTCTGAAATATTTAGTAGAAAATTTTAATAAAATTGTCACATACCATTTACAAATAATTTTTTTTATGAAATGACATGCCTAAAATATCACATTTTCAAATAATTTATTTTGATCTTTCTTAAGACATATAAAGCAAAGCTATCAGTCCAATTTTGATAATTTTAAGAGTTGTTAAAGTTTACCTTAAGTTCCAAGAACTATTTTGAGAAAACTGAATTGGTTTTTGTATCATTATTCCTTTGCATCATCAAAGTAAATACCCTCTACATGTTTCTCATGTTCATAGCTAATGGTTAAAATACTGGATGTCTGAATAAATTGATCTTTCATGTGTAAATTCAATGTCTTAGGAGAGAATTTACTCAGGTGGAAAACACATTAATTACGATATTTGGCAAATTTCACATGTAAGAAGTAGAGGTGAAAATTCAGGGCTTATCTCTGTGAATTGTGGGCTTGGGCTTTTGTATGTATGTGCATCCTGAATTTTCTCAGTCTTTGAAAACACAGAAAACTCCTGGAAAAGCTGGCAATTACCTTATTATGCTAATTGATAAAGTAAAGCTCAATGTGCCGTCCCGAATCTATTTTGAAGATTTATGTTATTTGGATAGTTTATGTGATCATATTGAGCAAGGCATTGCTTCTAGTAGTGGTCTTCATGCTTTATTTTTGCTTGGGCATTGCCTAATAGTATTTTGAAAATATATGTCTTCTTTTGCACGCTTTTAGGTTGACCCCTAAAATTTCTTATTATATTTTAAAAATGCATAGATAATGATTTACACTGTATTATAAATGTTGAAGTTTTAATATAAATCTGATAAAGCTTTTTTTATAAATGTATCCAACGAAGTCTAAGAATCACAATGATTGATACTCACCAACATCCATCTTAAAAATACATAGAAAGCTCTTCAGTAAAAGCTGGGAAATTTAAATTGGTTCTTTGTTTCGTTGAAGTCATATTACATTACACTTCTTAATGGACTTTTGTTTTAATGTAATATAGATTTTTTTGTGGCTGAGAGTATTTTATCAATCACCTTATTGTAATTTCTTTGCAACAAAAATTATAGATTTATTTTTGAAATTTTAAAAGAATTTACTCCTGGGGCGCCTTGAGTGGCTCAGCCATTTGAGTGTCCAACTCTTGATTTCAACTCAGGTCATGATCTCAGGGTCATGGAATCAAGCCTTGAGTCTGGCTCTGCACTAGTGTGGAGCCTGCTTAAGATTCTGTCTCTTTCCCTCTCTCTCTCTCTCTCTCCCTCCCTCTCTCTCCTTCTGCCCCTCTCCCCCACCTTGTGTGCTCTCTCTCTAAAATAAAATAAAATAAAATAAGATAAGATAAAATAAGATAAAATGAAATAATTGACTTCTTTTGATAAAAAGACTGAAACTTTTAAATGATTGAATTATAATTAGAATTATTAGTAAGTACACATTGCTTTGATTTTTATTAAAAATGAAAGGCAATATTATTGGAAATACCACTCTAAATGAAATGGACTGGAAGAGTTTTATATTGCTTTGATTAAAGTAGACTTTGCTGTCAGCAGTATTTCAATTTTTCTCTTTATTTGATGACCTAGAGATTTTTAGATCTTTGGGGAATGCAACATAGTTAGATGGGTGAGAGGTGTAAACATTCTTTCTGTAGTAAGAGAGAGAGATGGGCGATTTTTTGACAGTGGGTTGGAAAATAGACTCATAGCAAATTAGATCCCAAGTGCATCAGTTTTAGGAAAGTTCATCAGGGGAAGTGGGTGCTCTAAAATTGACTCCTTAACCCCACTCTTTCCCTTGGGAAGTCTCTTGTCTACAGAACACTGTATTCTTCAGCTGTTGACTAAATTAATCATTTAATTTTCACATTCTCTCTTTTCATTGTGGTTGTTGGTCACCAGGAAATGATTTTCGAAACTGTAATCCTTGTGATGTTCCAGAGGAAAAAAATGCAACTATTTTAAAATGTGGTGGTTTTAACTGAATACTTCTGGTTCACTTTTTAGGGTTTGAAAAAAAATTATTATTTTTTTCATAGATGAGAGTAGAAACACATTTTGGTTCAGTGAAAACCATGAACATTACTAAGCTTCCTATAATTTTGCATGCAGAATTATTTTGCTATTTTTACATTTAATGCTAAAATTATATTTCATGCACTTAATATTTAATGCTAGAATTTTCCATGTAGTATAGAACGGTGTAGCTCTAACTATGGTTCTTGGTTCTCTGTGCAATATTTTTATTCATCACCTTATTTCACTGTCCCACCTCTCTCTTTCATCTCCTGTTTCTATTTTCCTATTGATATAAAAACAATAAGAACGGCTACTCACATTGCAGACATAGTGGAGGTGCCACTTATTTTTTTTCTAAGTTCCTAAATACTTTCAGTGTCTTTAGAAAGAGATTATATTTAAATATGGCTAGTTTTTCCTATGTGTGTCTTTTTCCAAAGTTTAATCTGATCAAAATACCTCTTGAATCTTTGCAGATTTCCAATATGGTTTTTGAAATATTAAAAAAAAAAAATTGCTCAGTAACTATTACTAGAGGGGGAAATTTGTAGCAAGTCCACTGGCTTTTAAATGTTTATGGGCATAGAAACAACTGATGGTTATTGGAATGAGTATTTAGAAGATAAAATATGGAGACCTAAATTCCAACTAATTTAATGAACTGGGAATTTAATTTTAAATTGTTCTTTATATATGACTTATGCTTTATCCCATTCTCCCAACACCCTTGTGAAAAAACTCAACTAATAAGCAGAAAGTAAAGGAGATAACAGTGTACGTATCTGGCAATCATTTTTACTTCTCTTGGGTTTATTATGTTGCTGGGTGGAATGGAATAGGCTTTATCAAATCCAGCATAATATTACTTTTTAAAAAGAAAAACTGCATTCTGAAATAAGCATTGTGGGCATTCTTGCATATGGTAGTTTTTTGAAATTTAAAGTGAAGTCTTACTTTAGGATATGTGTACATGACCGCAGGTTTATATATGGGGAAAAATTATATTTTCTGTAGAATTCCTAGTAAAAGAGAAGAAAGGCAATTACAAAGGTAGAAGTCAAACTTGAGGTACTTTTATTATTTTCAGAACAGTGCGCCAATGTGTCTTTTAAGAGTTAGGATATGCGGTTCCAATGTTAATTAACAGTCATTACTCTCACAGCCTATTTCCATATAACAATGAGGCAAATGTAATCGAGTTGACAACATTAAACGCAAGCAAGACAAAGAGAGAGAAATAGCCTAGTAAGAAGCAGCTATCAAGGCAGAAACATTTCTACTGAGGGATTTCCAGGCATTAAAGCCACTGCACAAATAAATGTGCAGATAAAAGGAGTGAGGTCAGCAGTGATAGCAGAGGACAGACAACTTTTACATATTTTATTATTAACTATTCAACAACCAGTTTTCACCTTCTTTATCTCATCATTTGAACCAGAAGATGCATTTTATGTCTGTCTCCACTGAGAAAGATACATGTTTATTACTGCAAGGAAGGATTTTCACTTTTGCTGTATTTTTAGCTCTGATCACAGCTAATGGCACCATAAACCTGCCGTGACAAATACTAATATAACACCTTTGGTACCATGCTCTCTTGTTTTTCCACCAAGGAAAAAGTCACTAGCACTAATCACAGCAAAATGTCGAGGTAATCATTCAAGTTGCAGAGATAGAGATGAATGGGCTGCCCACAAGGCATTTGGTGCCAATCCTGGTTCCTCCTGCCATCCAGGCATATTTGACGGCTCCTCCTTTCAATCTCAGAGGTATCTTAATTTGGGCAATACGACAGAATCATTCCACTTATGGGTATAAAGAGGAATATTACCTGGCCCGATGAAATTCAAAACGTTTAGAAATCATTCTTTCATAGAGTATGGTATATGAGAACCAGTTGAGCAATGAAATTAAGTACTAACTATTCTCTAATTTACTAGCGTGTCCTCTCAATTTAATTTAAAGAAGTATTGATTTATTTAAAAATGTATACAAACTTTCAATAAATGTTTATTTCAAATCATGTAATAAGACCCCACAGATTATGAAATATTGTAATGGGTAGAGTGGAAAGTCTTCCATTCTTTGTATTCATGAAGTCATACTCAAGAAATTAATTTTGTTCATATTTCTGTGATAGTTCTCCAAGAATGTGCAGATTTACATTTTCTTGTGATCTAAACAGTTCCAAGCTCAGAAATGATAAACATGTTTATCTCTTAAAAGGGAATTTTTATTATTTATATCTTTTATTCACAACTGCTGTTGATTTGTCTTCCAAAATACTACGTATTTTTTTGTATACTTTAAAGAGTAGGGATTGCATTGGTCCTGCTTACTACTTTATGTTTTTTTATGTAGAACACTGCCTGGCATAGAGGTGCTTAGTAAGTGTTTTTTAAAATCTGTTTAGTGTCATTAAGTGTTATTTAAATGAAGATTGATAGAAAGTATCATAAGTACTATATTCCCTTTAGCTCTGAGTATATTATATATACGATGTTATAATTACACACACACACACTCACACACACACATTCTCAGGACATTGAACTTTTTGCTTCCAGTATAACACTTTGAGTAAGCCCTAAAGCTTTGGGTAGTATCGGCTGGTTTAGAATCCTGGTTGTCTCACTTCCTAGAAGTGTAGCTTTTGGCAAATTAGCCTCTCTAAATCAAGATTTTGCCACCTTTAAAACAGAGTGGTTGGAAGGATTATGTACTGAAATTCACATTGAAAGCTAAGCATTGTGTCTGGCACATTGTAAATTTACAATGATGCCTGTTTTATTATAAATCTTACTTTATCCTCAGATTTTGTTCCAGTGGGAGTATCTCACAGCTTCACTAAGAAATAGCTGAGTTGTTTTTGGTCCCTGTTGCTCTTAATTCTCAAGGGGTGAGCTAAATGTCAAGAGCTTTCCAGAAGTAAATCTGCCATAGAGCAATAAAAATAAAGGACACCAAGTTAAATCTGAATTTCATATAAACGACACTTCTTTTTATTTTTTGTTGTAAGTACATTCTGTACTTTTATCTCACTACCCTATCCTAAAGTCTACTCCAAACCTGCCATAGGGTTCTTTAGTTGTGGTCTCTATTAAGACTCGAACAGATGATGGGTCAGAATAAGAGAATGGAAGTGGGAAGAGCAGAGTTTAGTCATTTCTTTAATCTGATATAGTGATCTCTGATATAAAGGTAAGTGAGTTTTTACTTAACTAACAGGATATGATTATTACAATGATACATTTATTTGAAAGAGCCAATGTATTATGAAATATAATAATACCTTATACAGTTATTAAGGAAACTTGGAAAAAAATAGAAAAGAAATAAAGTTTATTATAACAATATGTTGATAGCCAAAGAATAAATGTATTCTTTTATGTTACTATAGAAGAGCTAACTATCTTTATGTGTTCTTGAGACTTAAAGATGTTCTTTAAAAATTGAGGTAGATAAAGACTTTCCCAGATGAACAAAACCTGAGAGCGTGCATCAATTCTAGGCCTGGCTTACAAGAAATGCTGAAGAGTCTTTCAAGTTGAAATGGAAAGATGATAAACAGCAAACATGACAACATATGAAAGTATAAAGCTCACTAGTAAAGGTAAATATATAGACAAATACAGAATGTTGTAATACTGTAATAGTGGTGGGTAAAACTTTTTAATTAGATATAGAAGTTAAAGATAAAAGTATAAAAATAATTATAAATGATGTTAATAGATAATCCAATAAAAGATGTAATGTGTGGCATTGATAGATAATATCAGTGTGTGTGGCGAGTGGCGAGAAGAAAAAGTGTTATTTTTTGTATGCGGTTGAAGTTATCAGCTCAAAATAGATTGTCATAACTACAAGTTTTTAAAATATAAGCCCCATGGTAACCACAAAGGAATTACTTATAGAACGTACACAAATGAAAATGAGAAGGGAATCAAAGCATGCCAGTAAAATAAACAAAACATAAAGGAAAATGGCAAGAGAAGAAAGGAGGAACAAAGAAACTATTGGATCGGTAGAAAACAGCAACACAGCAATAGTAAGTCTATTATTGAAAACTACATAACGAATAAATGAATTAAGCTCCCCAATAAAAAGGAAGAGTAGCTGAATGAATTAAAAAAAGAAAAAAAATATCCAATTACATGTTTTCTACAAAAGACTCCATTTAGATATAAGGACAAAATAGATTTTAAGTCAAAATGGTCGGTCACAAGAGACAAAGACCAACATTATATAATAATAAACGTGTCAATTCTAGGAGATAATGATGATTACAAATATATATGTGCCCAACATGATAGCACCTAAATATATGAAACAAACATTGACACAACTGAAAGGAGAAATAGACAGCAACATAATATTAGTAGGAGACTTCAATACCTCATTTTCAAGAATGATTAGAAGATCCATACTGAGGATCAATATGGAAACACAGGACTGTCACAAAAAAAGACATACAGGGAACATTACACTCAACAGCAACATGGTTAACATTTGTATCAAGTGCACAGGAAACATTCTGAAGGACGGATCACATGCAAGATCACAAAACAAGTCTTAACAAATTTAAGAAGTCTAAAATCATGCCAACTGACTTTTCTGACCACAACTGAATGAAATCAGAAATCAATCACAGAAGAAAAAGTAGAAAATCTCTATATATGTAAATATGAAACACCACACTCCCAATGGGTCAAAGAAGAAATCACAGAGGAAATTAGAAAATATCTTCAACAAATAAAGGTGAAAATGCAAAATACTAAAACTTATTGAATGTAAGACAAGCAGTGCCAAGAGGGAAGTTCACACGTTAAAACTCATGAAAAGATCTAAAATAAACAATTTTACTGTATGCCTCTGGAAACTGGAAAAAGAAGGACAAATTAAGCCCAAAGTTAATAGAAGCAAGGAAATAATAAAGATCAAGGAAGAGATGAAAAAAATAGAAAATAGAAAAACAGAAAAAAATCAGCAAAATTAGAGTTTGTTTTTGAGAAGCTCAACAACATTGAGAAATCTTTAGCTAGACTAACTGAGAAAACAAGTGAGAAGACTAATCTAAAATAAAAAATGAAAGAGGAGACATAACTGATGTCACAGAAGTAATTATAAGAAATGACTATGAATAATTAGAGAACCTAGAGAAAAGGATAAATTCCTAGAAACATACCTATTGAAACTGAATCATAAAAAAACAGAAAATCTGAACAGATGTATAACCAGTTAGGAAATTGAACCTGTAACCAAAATGTCCCAACAAAGAGAATTCTGTGACTAGATGGTTTTATTGGAGAATTCTACCAAACATGTAAAGAAGAATTAACAACAATCATTTTCAAACTCTTACAAAAAATTGAAGAGAATGGAATGCTTCCAAACTCATTTTATAAGGTCAAAATTACCCTTATACTAAAAGTAGACAGACACTACAAGAAAAGAAAACTTCAGTTTAATATCCCTGATGAATATAGATGCAAAATCTTCATCAGAATTTTAGCAAACTGGCCTTTTGTAGCAATGTGGATGGAACTGGAGTGTTAGCTAAGTGAAATAAGTCCTACAGAGAAAGACAGATAGGGGCGCCTGGGTGGCTCAGTCGGTTGAGCGTCCGACTTCAGTTCAGGTCACCATCTCACGGACCGTGAGTTCGAGCCCCGCATCGGGCTCTGGGCTGATGGCTCAGAGCCTGGAGCCTGCTTCCGGTTCTGTGTCTCCCTCTCTCTCTGCCCCTCCCCCGTTCGTGCTCTGTCTCTCTCTGTCTCAAAAATAAATAAACGTTAAAAAAAAATTAAAAAAAAAAAAAAAGAGAAAGATAGATACCATATGTTTTCACTCTTATGTGGATCCTGAGAAACTTAACAGAAGACCATGGGGGAGGGGAAGGAAAAAAAAAAAAAGAGAGGGAGGGAGCCAAAACATAAAAGAATCTTCAAAACTGAGAATAAACTGAGGGTTGATGGGGGTGGGAGGGAAGGGAGGGTGGGCGATGGGTATTGAGGAGGGCACCTGTTGGGATGAGTACTGGGTGTTGTATGGAAACCAATTTGACAATAAATTTCATATTTAAAAAAAAAATTAGCAAACTGATTTCAAGAACACATTGATAAGATCATACAACGTGATAAATTGTGATTTATCCCTATAATGCAAAGATGGTTCAACATGTGAAAATCAATCAGTGTGATACACCACATGAACATAATGAAGGATAAAAAAATCACACGGTAATTTTAATAGATGTGGAAAAAGCACTTGACAAAATTCAACACCCTTTCATGATAAAAACACTCAGCAAACCAGGAATAGATGGAAATTACCTCAACATAATAGAGGTCATATACAAAAAGCCCACAGCTGACATTATACTTAGTGGTGAAAAACTAAAAGCTATTCCTACAAGATCAGGAACAAAGCAAGGATGCCTACTCTTACCACCTCTATTCAACATAGTCCTGGAAGTCTTAGTGAGAGCATTTCAACAAGAAAAAGAAATAAAAAAGGCTTACACATTGGAAAGTAAAAAGTAAAATTATCTTCTGTTTGCAGATATGATCTTTTATATAAAAAACCCTAAAGATTCCATCAAAAGCTATTAGAACTAATAAATTAACTCAGCAAAGTTACAAGATACAGAATCAGCACACAAAAATCTGTCACATTTCTATATGCCCAAACCAGTCTGAAGAAGATATTAAAAAGCAAAACATTTATAATGCCATCAAACATAATAAAATATTTAGGAATAAACTTAACTAAGGAGGTGAAATAATTATAGAATGAAAACTGCAAAACATCACCAAAAATAATGAAAGAAGTCACAACTAAATGCAAAGACATCTCACATTCATGGAATGAAAGGCTTAGTACTGCTAAAATGTTCATACTACCCAAACTAATATACTGATACAATGCAATTTATATTAAATTCCTAATGGAAATTTTTACAGAAATAGAAAAAGCAATCCTAAAATTCACATGAAACCACAAATGACTCCAAATAGCTTAAAGAATCTTTTTTTTTTTTTTTAATTTTTGTTTTTAGTGTTTATTCGTTTTTGAGAGAGAGAGAGACAGAGTACGAGCAGGAGAGGTGCAGAGAGAGAGGGAGACACAGAATCTGAAGCAGCCTCCAGGCTCTGAGCTGTCAACACAGAGGCCATGCAGGGCTTGAACCCACAGACCACGAGAACATGACCTGAGCTGAAGTCGGACGCTAAGCCACTAAGCCACCCAGGTGCCCCAACAATATCTTGAAAGATGAAAAAAATGGATTCCTGACTTCAAAACACATTATAAAGCTAAGGGAATCAAAACAATATGCTATTGGAATAAAGGCAGATATATAGAACAATGAAACGGACTGAAAAGCCCAGAAAGAAAAAAAAGAAAGAACTTATGCATATGGGTTTAAATGATGTTTACTAATGGGGCGGAGATAGACAATGGGGAAAATAGTCACTTCAACAAATGGTGTTGGAAAGGTTGAACATCTATGTGCAAAAGAATGAAATTAGAATATTACTACACATTATACACAAAAGTCAACTTTAAAATGGATTAAAGACTTAAACATTAACACCGGAGACTATAAATCTCCTAGAAGAAAACATAAGGGAAAATTTTCATGACTTGGTCTTGATAATGATTTCTTGGATACGATATCAGAAGCACAGCCAGCTAAAGCAAAAATTGACAATAAGAACATAAATTAAAAAGTTTCTAGGCAGCAAAGGAAACCATCTGCAGAGTGAAAAGGCAACCTATGGAATGGGATAAAACCTTTACAAACCATGTATCTGAATCTCTGATTAGGAGTTAATATCAAACTGTACAAGGAATTCCTACAAGTTCATATTCAAACAAAACAACAACAACAACAAAAACTGATTAAAAAAATGGACAAAGGACTTAAATAGACACTTCTCCAAAAAAGACATAAATGGCCAACAGGTATATGGAAAGATGCTCAAGATCACAAATCACCATTGAAATGCAATTCAAAACCACAATGAGCGATTACCTCACACCAGTTAGAAAGACGATTATAAAAAACAGACAAACAAGCAAACAAAAGGAGTTGGAGAAATTGGAATCCTTATGCATTATTGGCTTATATAGAAAACAATATCACATTTCCTTAAGAAACTAAAAATATACTTATTTTATAAGCCAGCAATACCACTTCTAACTATTTACCCAAAAGAATAGAAAACAGGATCTCAAAGTTATGTTAATTGCAGCATTATTCACTCAGTCATGAGGTTGAAACAACATAAATATCAGATGAATGGAAAAAGAATGTGGAATATTCATAGAAGAGAATATTATTCATTGTTAACAAAGAAGGAAATCAACGTGATTTCCACTTGAGCACATTATGTGAAATAAGCCATTCACAGGAGGACAAATCTTCCAGATTCTACTTATATGGCATATGTAAAGTCATCAAACTCTGAAACAGAAAGGAGAAGGGTAGTTGCCATGGTTACAGGAGGGAATTACTGTACAATGGGTATAAAATTTCAGTCATGCAAGATGAGAAAGTTGTAGAGATCTTCTGTACAACAGTGTGCCCATGGTTAATAATACTGTACTCCGCATTTGAAAATTTGTTAAGAGGGTCGATCCTATGTTATATGTTTTGTTTATTTTTGTAACCATAAAAAAAAAAAAAAAAGACTTAAGGGCAAGTGGAAAGGCTAGCTTCCCTCTCATATTTGGTTCCTCTTTTTTAGGGAAATACAATTTTCCTCTATTAGGACTCACTCAAGGGTGTCTCCCTTGTAATATTGGCTTAGTCTAAATGTCATACAGTGACTGTTTACTATTGGGTAATCAAATATGTATAACTGCAGTACTTATGACATTATAAAATGATTTGGTTTCTAATGTAAACACATTAGTCACATTCTATGGTGGCAACTACTCTTAGTATTAAATTAACATAGCTGTAAAGAACGACAAAGTTAAAATCCTCCTGTTATCAGAAGACTGGAATAATTCACAATGAGCTGAAATATCAGTTTGACATTTATGGGCGTCATATTCTAGTCACATAATATGATAATGATGCATGTTTTACTTTGTAGTTGAACTTTAATCAGTCTTATAAATTTGTCGATAAAAATGAACACAAATAGACACCACTTAATCTAATTATCCTAATAGAGCATTTAAGAACAATTAATCTTGTTTAGAAAATAAGAAGACAGCATAAAAATGTGTGCCAAGGTGTTTCAGGCTTCACTTTGAAAATGAAAATTCTAATAAATCAGCAATTTATTGTTCTTTCCTAAGCACACAGGGGCGACCGATACTTCCTTACATTCTGAAGAGAATAAGGAAAACAATTTCACTAGTTGGAGTGAAGACAGTATTAGTCTTTGTCTCCAAGAACCTCTTCTTGGGTGAGAAGACTGCTATCTGTATGGCCACCACACGATACTTTTGAAGCAAGGAAAGGAGTACAGACATTGATATTATAATTTAGCTGTAAAAATAGACCTTGGATTTATCTACAGTTATTCTTAGAACTGACCTAGCAAAAGCATGAACAGGCTTTTCTTCTTGTAATCTTAAAAGAGGAGGAGGGGGAGCAGAAAGGGAAGGTAGAAATGGGATGAAATCTTAGTACGGAAAATTGAAAAAGAGAGGGTTTACTCCTGTGAAAAGCAATTGTAATGCAAAAGATTATTTCTATTTTGAGTTGTATGACAGAGCGTTGGTGAGGTGATGAACAAAAACAAAACCAGCAGAATCACAGACTACTGATAAATTCTCAGCAATTGTGAAAGACAGCCTCAGACGAGAATATGACACTAGGTCTGAATTTCAACACACCCCTCAACTGGCTGTGTGACCCTGGCAGATGACTTAACTGTTCTAAATTTGAGAGGTTTTTTTTTTTTTTTTTTTTTTTTTCCATCCACCATATAGGATAATAATAGTACTGAGTGATTGGATTGTTGTGATCATTAAGATACTGCCCGCAAAGAACAGAGTAGAGGCTCAATAAATCTCAGCTCTAATGATAGGATAATATTTACATTAACTTTGGTCTCAAACCCGAAAATGAAGATTAATATGAATACTTGCCCTTTCTATTGGAAGCCTTGTTAATAGTATCAAATGAGATTATTTGTGTGTGTATTCTCTCTTTTTACAAGATTAGGTGCTATTATTGCAATTGTAGATAAGTTGGATGGGTTTTAAATATATAATGGCATAGACTGTGGGAAAAGTAAGATATTTTAAGTCTTCATATAGAATGTTCTTGTGAATGCTTACCCGCCTTATTCCAGAACGTGGCAAGGTCATGAATTATTGGTAATTGAATTGTCCTTCATTTAATTACTACACTGCAGTGTTTGGGCAAAGGTAGTTATGGACGTGGACCTTTGCCATACTGCTAATAGAAGACATTGCTTTTCTTCATTTGTATTTGGATCTGAACTTTGAATCACTGCAGGGTCTTCCTTTAGGTACAATCCATTTACTAACACACAGACTAAGGCAAATAGGCCTGCAGCTGGATTAGACCTATCGAATGAAGATCCTTCTGCCTCATTCTCCCTCTCCGTGCCACTTCTACCCTTGGAGGCAAACTCACACGTGAAATATTACTTGGTTTTCTGTGTTGCCAAAAAAAAAAAAAAAACCTCCAAATCCTTAACATTTGTCTGTTTATCATGTCTTCTACAAGGATTCATACCTCTCTTGCTTTCTACAGAAATAAATTCCTGTATCTACTTTATTCAATGAAAAAAATACTCAGTGAGTGTTCGCTGTGGGCCTGTACTTTGCATTAGATGCTGCAGATAACACAGTTGGATATTATGTGGTGTTCTTGGCAGCAAAAAGTTTATGTTATTGTGGGTGAGTGATGTAGCCAAATATAATAACGTAAATACAGGGGGTACAGAATCGTACAGAAGTAAAACCCAGCCTAAGTTTAGGAATAAAGGGAGCGATCGTTGAGATAGTCAAGAAAGTCGTGTCTGAACTGATGTTCAAGGAATGAGTCCACTTGACTCAGATAAGAGGTAGTGTGGATGCATTTAAGGGAGTTTGTGGTGGAGAGAGTTCCAGATCAAGGAGTTGGCATGCTTGGAGGCCCGGAATTGAGAGGACATGGTCTATTCAAGGAATTGAAACAACTAGTGGTGGAGTAGAGAAGGTGGAGGGGAAGAAGGGAGAAGACAAGACACAGGCTGAAGAGAGTAAGTGTCAGATCATAAAGGACCTTGTGTGCGATGTAAAAGAATTCGGATTGTATCACACAAGTGTGTGTGTGTGGAGGGGGGGGGCGCTTTGCAAGATTCTATGCACTGGAGTGAAATAATCAGACTGTATTTTAGGATCTTCTGGTAGCAGCATGAAAAATGACCCACTGGAGTGGGTCATAGCTGAGGCAGGAGCACTTGGAAGGAGGAGATAATGGTAATTCGCATGGACTAAAATAGTGCCCTGAGCTAGCGCAGAGGCTGTGGTGTGGAAAGAGCACAGCAGGTGTGAGAGGCAGCCAAAGGTTCAGCTGGAATGAATAAATATTGGGTCTGCTGGATCGGGAAAGGGAGTCCAAACATTCTAGTATAAGCTAGACACAGCTCAATGCTTTATGGTTAGGCGTGTCCTTAGCATTCAACCAGTGCTTTTCTTACTCTGAAAATTTGTTGATGCAGGCAGATATACTTGAAGCTTCTAGTCTGTCCTGCCGTTTTTGCGTTAGCCTTGGTACAGTCACCCATGGTTTATTGAGAGCTTAGTAGGTAGAGGGATAGTGTCGGAGTGATTGAGGTCCCTTTCTCACCAAGGTAATAGCTTTCTGGGAGATACTGACAAGTAGGTCTGCAGTAGTGTAGGATAAGAGCTACATATGAAGCATTTCTGGAACTTTAGACAGACACTAACGTGTGTGAGGAAGAAAGCCTGGCCTCAGCTACTTCAGGTACCTGCTGCTTACTGTCAGGCACGTCTCCCAGAACTTGAATCTCATTTGGTTGCCTCCTCCAACCCCATCTCTCCCCTGTACCTATGCACCTTTGGTTTTGCTTCTTACCTGTTTATCTGTTTATTCCCTCTATCCTAAAATACACTTCTTGTTTCTGCTTCGTCAAAACTGGCTTATTGTGGCCCATCAAATTCCTTCTCTCCAAGTTTCTTATGTTTAAAACTAGAGGGGCACCTGGGCGGCTCAGTCGGTTGAGCTCCTGACTTCGGCTCAGGTCATGATCTCACAGTTTGTGAGTTCGAGCCCCGCGTCGGGCTCTGTGCTCTCAGTTCAGAGCCTGGAGCCTGCTTCGGATTCTGTGTCTCCCTCTCTCTGTTCCTCCCCCACTCACGCTCTGTCTCTGTCTCTCAAAAAAAAAAAAAAAAAAAAGAGTAAACGTTAAAAAAATTTAAAAAATACTGTACACAGAGTCTAATAGTCTCATCTAAATATATTCACATTGGGAACATCAAAGCAGTATGCTTTTGCTGCCTTTGGGCCCTCTGCCCACTTCTGGTCTAATTATAAGACTGGGTTAAATAAAAGCCCATTATGGCCACATGGTTCAGAATTTGGCCACAGAAAGACTGGGCAACGTGCAGTAGGGGGAGGTATGTGTGTAGCAGGCTTCTTCAGGGTCAGCCTGTTCAATATAGAACACACAGAATTGCAGTAGGGCAGTGGGGCATCCCATATAAAGTGCATGCATGTGGTGGGTGGGGACTATGTGGAGGAGAGGAGGCTGGCAGAAGGGAAAAATGTCTCAGAGCAGATGATAGTTAGGTTGATTCGTCAACAACAACAAAAAAGGATTGAGGAGGGTGAAGAAAGGAAGCATCCTTGTGCATGGTTATTTCAATTGCAAAGGCATGAAGCAAGGCACCTTCAAGGAACAGTGACGTCAAAGCGACTGATTGTTCCCCAGTACAGTCAGCTAAGGAAATGGAAACATTTGACCGCAGCCATGTTTTTCAAACAGGACTCCTTGACTCTCAGGGAAGTGGTTCAGTTGCGTGGGAGACACAGACAGTAACAAGCTTTCACTTCCTTTTCTTCATTTTCAAGTGAAGAGGAAATAAAAAAGAGACAGCAATTCTCTTTTTGTTTTTTAGTTTTGAAATGTTTGTTTTTCAGAGAGAGAGAGACAGACAGACAGACAGACTGCAAGCATGGGAGAGGCAGTGAGAGAGGGAGACACAGAATCTGAAGCAGGCTCCAGGTTCTGAGCCATCAGCACAGAGCCCGACACGAGGCTCAAACTCACAAACTGAGAGATTGCGACCTGAGCTGAAGTTGGACACTTAACGGACTGAGCCACCCAGGTGCCTCATCATTTCCTTTTTTGTCTTTAGTGTCCTAGGGCTGCCATAACAAAGTACCACAAAGTGGGCCGCTTAAGACGACAGAAATCTATTCTCCCAGTTCTCAAGGTGAAGAGTCAAGATGTCGGCAAAGTTGACTGTAAGGGGAAAGTGGTCCATGCTTCTGTCCTAGCTTCTGGTGGCTGCCGGCAATGCTTGGAATCCCGTAGACTGCAGCTGAATCACTCAATCTCTGCCTCTGTGTTCACAGAGTCTTCTTATAAGGACACCAAATCTGAGATTTAAGGCCCACTCTAATCCAGGAGGACGGCAACTTACCTTGATTACACAGGCAAGAACCCTTTTTTCAAATAAGGTTTCATTCACAAGGGATGGGCGGTGGGACTTCAACAGATCTTTTGGGGGGCCACAAATCAATCTATGACAAGCGGTGCTTCTTCAATGAGACTCTATGGCTCTCCAGGGAGTGATTCAGTTTGTTGCAGTGGATTCACAGAGACTGCCAAGTTGTAACCTTTCCTTTGTTTTTAAGTGAAAGGAAAATAGAAGAGATATAGTAGCATGCATTGTACGTATGTATGTATGCATCGCCACTGAATTCTTGTTGATTTCCTTTGACCTCCAGACATTTTTTTTATTTTAATGGCCTCAAAAGAATTAAAGTAGCAAGTTGGCCTGATGATGTGCCTTCTATAGACTCCCCTATTTTAGCTTTTATTTTTATTTATTTATTTTTAATTTTTATTTTTGAGAGAGAGAGAGAGAGACGGAGTGTGAGCGGGGGAGGGGCAGAGAGAGAGAGAGGGAGACACAGAATCTGAAGCACGTTCCAGGCTCCCAGCTGTCAGCACAGAGCCTGGCGTGGGGCTCGAACTCATGAACTGTGAGATCATGATCTGAGCCAAGTCAGACGCTTTACCGACTGAGCCACCCAGGCGTCTCATAGGCTCCCCTGTTTTATTGAAAACGGCTATAGCAGCTAGGTCATTCATATGAGAGGCATGAATGAAACCATGAGAACAACATAAGCACTGTGTCAAGTGGTAGCAGAGCAGTTGTGAACATAGAATGTAGGGGAATGCTCCCGAAGCCCATTGCCTTAGAGCTTCCAGCCCTCTGACGTAACTGCTGACAGCAAGAGTGCAAATGGAAGACAAACCACAGCAGTGTGGAGCTATACAAAGAGGGGACGTAGCTCACGTCCAAGAATGTTCTCCAATGCAAACAAAAGCACTCCAAGAAACATAAGTTGGATAAGCATAGTCACAGAAGTCATGGACCTCATGAGCAGTTTCTACAAAATACTCTCTTAGCCTGGAATAAAGGGATTAGGAGGGACGTCCAGGGCCTAGTCCCATCTGAATTTCCAGGAAGCTTACACCATCTGAGCAGTAGCTCTGTGGCATTAAGGGTTTTCCCTTTGAGGGCTGCTCACAGAGCAAGTCGGAGCATAAATACCAAATTAAATGACAGTAATCCTTGTTGACATGCAAAGTGTGCCCGTCTTACATCTGGCACTCAGGAACACAACATAAATTCTCCTATCTCTGAAGGGGATTAATCTGCATTTCTAGTTCATAAAGATGTTTTAGTCGATATTTTGGCTCTCAGAAAAGAGTTTGCCTCAAAAACGGAAGCGAACAACAATCTGTTAGAAAATGTCTCCCCAAAGTGGATGAGATAATGACATTTTATTTCTAAACATAGTTTTCTATAGAATATTCTCATAATAACCATCCAGCTACAGGCTCTTTTTTTTTTTTAATTTTTTTTTTAATGTGTATTTATTTTTGAGACAGAGAGAGACACAGCACGAGCAGGGAAGGGGCAGAGAGACAGGGAGACACAGAATGTGAAGCAGGCTCCAGGCTCCAAGCTGTCAGCACAGAGCCTGACGCGGGGCTCGAACTCACGAACTGTGAGATCGTGACCTGAGCCGAAGTCGGACGCTTAACCGACTGAGCCACCCAGGCACCCCTACAGGCTCTTATTGAACAATACTCAGTCCCATCAATAACATGCTGATAATTTTATAGTAGGGTACATGAGCTTAATTCTGGAGAGGCAAAAAGGAGTTAGGGGGAAGTCCCTCATATCCAGCTCCCTGTGTGACATTCTCACCTGGATGTATAACAGCTTTCTCAGGCTTAACATCTCTAACACTTAAAAACTTCCTACAAAATGGCTCCTTTTGTAATTCTGCAAACTCATTCTTCCATTTTCTCCGGCCATAAATCTTGGAGTCATCCTTAAACTCCTCTCTTTCTATTGGACGTGTGCATAATTCATCAAATCTTTTCAGCTTTCTACTTTTTGTTTCTTTTTGTTTTTGGAGTGTCAGCAGAATCCAGTAGTAACCACCCTATTCTAAGGCCCCATTTTCCTCACCTAAACTCTTGAAAACCTTCTCACGAATTTCCCTGCTTCTATATATGCCCTGTGCAGTCTTTCTGGCACCCTGAAGCCAGAGACTTGTTATTTTTTTTTAATATATATTTTTAAATGTTTATTTGAGAGACAGAGAGTGAACTGGGGAGGGGCAGAGAGCGAGGAGGGCAGAGGATCCAAAATGGGCTCTGTGCTGACAGCAGGGAGCCCGATGCGGGACTCGAACTCATGAACTGGGAGATCATGACCTGAGCCGAAGTCAGACACTTAAGTGACTGAGCCACCCAGGCATCCCTGAAGCCAGAGAGTCATTATACGACATAGGTCAGATCATGGCGCTCCTGTGCTCAAAACTGTCCACTGACATTCTATCTCACCCAAAGTAAATTCCAAATTCTTATTGTGGCCTATGGGGTCTAGTGGAATTCTCTATTGCCCTTGCCCTCCCAAGACCTTTCTGATCCCAACATCCTCTGCTCCCCCCCTTGCCTGTTCTGCCCCATTCACTTCTACTCCTTGTTATCAAGCTGTTTTATAAATACTCCAAGCATGTGCTTCTGTCAAGTCTTTTTGTATTCTCACTGTTGGGGCTCCTCTTTCCAGGTCTACACATGCCTGACTCCCTCACCTCCTTAGATCTCTGCACAAATGTCTCATCTAAGGCCTTCAGTGCATAACTTCAGTGTAACTGCAATACCTTACCTTCTCTTTATATTTTATTTTCCCTCACCCTATTTTATGTTTCTTCTTAGCATTTATTATCACCTTACATTATATATGTGTCCTTTTTGTCTGATTATTTCCTGTCTACTCTCAAGAATGTAAGCTCTATGTTATCAGGAACTTGATTTCGTTTGTTGCTGTAGGTCATTCATTAGTGACTAAAATAGTACTTGGCACATAGTAGAAACTCATGTTTCTCAAAAAAAAAAATGAATAAGTGACTTATTGGTTAAATAAATAAATATATAAAAGGTAATTTCATACATAGGCTAAAATTTACTGTTTTCCCCTCTAGTTTAGTGCATCTAAAGGTGTAAAGACAGAGGTGTAAACAGAGACATCTAAAGGTGTAAAGAAGTCTAAAAAAGCTAGGCTAACATGAGAATAATATAATGGTTACTGTGGTATTCATCAGAAAATAGCTATGAATCTATGAGCACAGTTCCTATTTGTTTTAGAAGTGAATAGCCTAAAATACAACCTTAGGGATAAACCATCGACTTAATTGTACAAGGCAAATAAAAATTTATGAAAAGTTTGTGAAAAATTTAATTTATGAAAATTTTAATGTATAAAAAATTTAATTTATGATGCTTTTATTTGAGTATTTTTGTAACTCATAGATGTTTAACCAAGTGGGAATGAAAGGCACGAAAGGTTCACGTTTGAGGCTACACATGCAAAAGGCAAAACAAATCCTTGCCTTCAAAAGATCTCACCTTGTTGAGGTGACAAAATATAAAACACACGAAGGAACTGAGAAACACCTTATCAGAATAACATAATGAAAACATAATGAGAAATTAAACCAATAAATTCTAAGGAGTTGTCAAAGAAAGAGGCTATCAGGTATATCAGATGCATTTTGATTCCCTCATAACAGAGTGGTATGTGACAATAAACACAGAATAGGAAGGGAAAACAATGGATACGTTCATTCAAGAAGCATTTATTGAGCATGTAGTAATACCAGTCATATGTATGTCGGGCATTTAAAAAAATACAGTCTGTGTCCCCAGTCTATGTTCACCTAAATCAGTGATTTCATAGCAATGGGAAGCGTTCAGTGGTTGGCGTTTGATCAAAGAGTTATGGGGGGACAACAGAAGGGAAATCGCCTCTGCCTGGGAAGGAGCAAGACCAGGCAAAATTGTCACTGCAACTGAGACTTACAGGACGAATAGAAGCTGCCAAGACTCACACACTGTGTGAGTGACAGTGTGTGTATGTGCGTTTGTGTGTGCGTTTGTGTGCACTCCAAGAAAAAGGACAGCAAGTCCTTAGGTGAGGAGGTGAGAAGGAACTATTATGTGGCGAAGCTATGGACAGCTGGATGCTGCTAAAGCAAAATCCTACAGAGATCAGAAAAAAGAAAAAAGTCTCAGGCCAGATTAAGAAAGGCTTTGTTAATATTGCTGGAGAGCTTGAGTATGTAGTATGTATATACATACATATATATGTATATGGTTCCCATATACATATGTCCTCCCAGACAGAGGATATGCTTAATTTTTCTTTTTTTTTCTTTTTTCTTCCCTTCCTCTGTCTCTTTCTTATCATTTGAACCATTCTTAACTGTACAATTTAGTGTCATTAAATACATTAACAATGTTTTGTAACTATCACCACTAGCTATTTCCAGAACATTTTTATCATCCCAAGCAGAAAGTCTGTACCCATAAAATGGTTAGTCCTCCTCCTCCCAGGCCTTATTTTTAGAAATTGAAGTGATATGTAGACTATAAATTGGAATGAGAGGTAAATTAGAATAATATTGCAAATCTGATTTGAGTTGTTATGTTTTTAAGTTGTATTTTTAAACTATTTGAGGAAAAATCATGTTAGCTAGTTCATTTACTTTTTTAAATTTTTTATTAAGTTTTTAAAATCTTTGTTTATATTTTAGAGAGAGACAGAGCATAAGCAGGGGAGAGGCAGAGAGAGAAGGAGACACAGAATCTGAAGCAGACTCCAGGCTCTGAGCTATTAGTACAGAGCCCGACCTGGGGCTCAAACTCTTGAACCCATGAGATCATGACCAGAGCCAATGTCAGACACTTAACCAACTGAGCCACCCAGGCACCCCTTTAATTTTTTTTAATGTTTATTTATTTTTGAAAGATAGAGAGAGTGTGAGTGGGGAGGGGCAGAGAGAGGGAGACACAGAATCTGAATCAGGCTCCAGGCTCTGAGCTGTCAGTACAGAGCCCAATGTGGGGCTCAAACCCAGGAGCTGAAAGATCATGACCTGAGCCAGATGCTTAGCTGACAGAGCCACCCATGTGCCCCATTAGCAAATTCATTTTGATGTCAATTTATATTCAATAAGATTTGGGAAAAGTGCCATTTTTAAGCTCGTATGGGTGGAGAGTCCTATTTAAAAGCTTGTTTTAATGTGAACTCCTATTCTTCTACTTCTTTTCTCCTAGAGAACTGTTAGTCTTTAAAATGAACTAGGCTAGGGGCACCTGGGTGGCTCAGTCAATTAAGCATCCCACTTCCACTCAGGTCATGATCTCACAGTTCGTGAGTTCGAGCCCCACCTGCGCTCTGTGCTGACAACTTGGAGCCTGGAGTCTGCTTTGGATTCTGTGTCTCCTTTCTGCCTCTCTCTCACTCACACTCTGTCTCTCTTTCAAAAATAAAGAAACATTAAGGGTTTTTTAAATAAAGTAAAATAAAGTAAACTAGGCTAGTTTAGTGAAAAGCATTTTTATAAGTTTTTGAAAAGAAACATATTCAATCTTGTAATTAAGAAACTGAATTTCTGCTAGGGTTTATTTGATACAAATTCATGTTTACAATTGGTTTTAATTAAAAATTCAGTTATCCATTCTTGTTTTAAGAGTATACCAGTTATACTCTTAAGCTAGTTTGGTTGAAAATTCATATCCATAAGCTGAATTAATGAAAACTCATGTTTTCTGATTTTCTGGTAAAAATTGTAGAATTTTCTTTGTTTAGAAAAACTAGTTTTCAAACCATTTTTGATTAAAATATATGTCCACAAACTATATGTATTAGAATGTATGTATCCAATCACATTTGATGAAGCTTTATTTCAAAGGTATATCTAAAATATTTGGTGATTAAGCAGATATAAGTGAGACAGGACAGAAAGAAATTAACTTAGGATTCTAAGTCAAATAATCATACCTATTAAAATCCAATTCTTAGTGTCATAAATGATACATAGTAATATTATAATGAAAATTTCGATTGGGATATTCTTTATGACTTCCATGACTTATCTTCTGTTATCTTATTCACAGATTTTACCTTTCTGTTGCTTCTTGGACAGTTCTTAAGTTTCAATCCTTATTTTTCCTCTTATTTTTCCTCTATTCTGTTTCCAGCAATGGCAAGAGTTCGCTCTGATGGTTTTGGGTATAGAGTAAAACCTTGGTTTGCAAGTATAATTTGTTCTGGAAACATGCTTGTAATTCAAAGCACTTGTATATCAAAGTGAATTTCCCCATAAAAAATAATGAAAGTGATTGCAGTACTGAACTATACTACAAAATAATTAAAAAATATAAAATACAAAGAAAACTAAACAAATGAACCCACACTTACCTTTGAAAACCTTTGTGGCTGAGATTTTCTCTGAGGGAGACAAGAGAGAGGAGGGTTATTGTGTAGGATGACTTTCACTATCACAGAATCACTGTTATCAATTGGCTCAATGAAATCTTTTTCTGTATGGGGGCCCTTATATATGCTTGCACAAATGTTGACTACAGTACAGTGTTAATAAACTCTTGTCATATACTGTATTTAATGTAACTGGTAATAAGGCAGCAAAGGAAAGGATCTATATGCAGGCAGCCTGACCTAGAATGAAGCAAAACATTCTTAAGCTTACTTTTGCATGGAAAAGCAAAAGACTGTCTACAGGTGCTTTGCAGTGACAAAAAAAAAAAAAAAAAATACTGTGGGCACCTTCCAAAGTTCTGAAAAATCACTGATTTCTGCCAAACACCATGGCCTGAGACTGAGCATCTGAGCATGGGAGATGATCGCCCACAATGAGACAGAGACAGAGACAGAGACAGAGAGACAAAGATTGAAAGAGAGAGAGAGAGAAAGAAAGAGAAGAATCACTGGCTCAAAGTGGCTCAGTTGTGATCATGTGATGTTGGGTGTCATGAACTAGTACTACTCATATTGTAAGACATCGCTCGTTTATCAAGCTAAAATGTATTAGAAATGTTTGCTCATCTTACTGAGCACTTTGCAGAACAAGGTACTTTGCAATCTAAGGTTTTACTGCATATCTAAGGTCGCCTTGTATTTGACAAGTTAACATCTCCTTAATGTCCAACTTTGTATTTTTATCGGTCTGTTGAACATCATCAGAGCATCTGTGAATGACCCTGAGAATCTCTGCAAGCAATGCGTTAAAATTCTCTCTAGTTATCTTCCAAAACCCTCCTTCTGAGTTCTCTTTTCCATCACTACACCCCTCATGTGGTCCCCAATAAGTATTAAGTCCAAAGAGCTTCTGTGATGTCTTTCGTATGCATTCCCTCTTCTACCAAATTTCTGTACGCCATGGTCTCAGTATTCATGAATAGGGCTCTACCTTCTTACTTTTCTCTATTTATTTCCTTAATTTGTCCCACAAAATCTATTTTATTCACTGTGGCTAGAGTGATCTTTGTAAAGTATGACTGACTAGTATAGAAATTTTTTCATGCGACTCTTCAGGTATGACAACCAATGCATCAAACTGGATTCGCATCTTATTTCAACAACTAGCTCTTCCTTTTGCACTCCACATTGATGAAATGGCATCCCCAATCGAACATGTATAGCTGCATATTTGTTTTGCTCCTTGCTGTATATCCTCACTTCCTAGAATAGTATTTATCATCTAATTCTGCTACATAAGTAGGTTTGAATGAATGTATGAATGAACGAATGACATCATCTTTCATCTCTAATCAATCAAGCTTTATATATTTTAATCCCCAAATGTTTCTACTTTTTCCCTTTCTATGCTTTCTGCCACTAATATGCTCAGTTGTCTATATTTCTTGCTGGGGGTATGTGTCGGTAGCCTTCTCACTGATGACTGTTTTATCTTATGAGTAGATAAAACCATGCCATTTTTCTGTTTAGAACTCATCAAAGGCCCCTTGGGATGCAGCCCTAGACGTTTAGTCTTGAATCAAAACTCTCCATGATCCAGCATATGGGTAGTTCTGCAGTATTATACTTTCCCACTCCCTGCCTCATTTTCATATTATACCTTATTAAACTTGTAGCCTTCCTCTTGTCCATTCCTCCCAACCATCTCAGTTTGTCCAAGACTGAGGGGGTTCCCAGGACACAGAATTTTCAGTGATAAAATTGGGAAAGTCCGGGGAAAACCAGGACCACCCTAAAACACGCTGGGCACTTTCTAGCCTCTGTATCTTTAGGCCATAAGTCACCTCTCCCTGGAATTCTATTTCTTCCCCTCTTAGTCTAAGTCTCACTGATCCTTTAAAATTATGTCTGGCAGCACTCCATTAGGCCCCCTTCATTAACCTTGGGCCAGGGTAGCCAGGCAATGACTTCCCCAAACTCAAGAATTATCATGTTTATCTTTAAATTCCTAGAAACTTTTGAAATGCTCGATTTTAAAAAGAAATTAATAAATATGTACTGAATGAGTAAATTATTTTCCAACAGAGTAAATCCTAAAAGCTACAATTTGACTTTCAAGACTTCCATGGATAAGCCCTAACAATTAATTCATTTCAATTAGACTCAAAGTAATTATTCAGTTTAAACAAGATTTATTGCATATCTACAATTTTCAAGGCTTAATTCTTGTCTGTATTACTTTCTATTATTTAATCCCAATTGAATAATTTTTTTTCAAAGGTGCCACATTTCTTTTTTTTTTTTTTTTTTTTTACCTTTTATTATAACATCATCCTCAAAATATACTTATCTGTATCTTTACCTCTCCAAATTCATCATATTTGCTGAGGTTCGGATTAACTGCAATTGCTTCCATGAAAACTGCTTAGTCTTGATTACCAGTCCAGAGCAATTTGTGTAATCATGTACTGTACATTGCTTGGGTTTTTTTTACATTCCTTGATACTTTTTGAGTTGTGCCATATTATTTGTAATTTTGGCTTTTCTTCCTTACTAGGTTGGAAATGCTTATCTCTGTATGTTTCATTATCTAATTCGATGCCTTGTACATTCAATGACCAAAACATTAATTTGTGTTTTAAGATTATAATGTAAGAATGGCTTGGGGGGAGGAGCCAAGATGGCAGAACAGCATGGAAGTTTTTTGTGTGTCTTGCATCCATGAAATACAGCCAGACCAACACTAAACCATCCTACACACCTAGAAAACTGATGGGAGGATTAACACAACAATATGCACAACCTGAACCACAGAATTCAGCAGGTATGTGGCGCGGAGGGGTGAACTTGGAGATACAGAAGCCGGCGGCAGGCAGGGAGCCGCTTTTGCCGGCAGAGAGAGGACGGAGACTGGAAGGGGCGGGGGAGAACATGGGAAAAGCACCCCCCCAAAAGCAGCTGCAGAGAAAGTGGAAAATTGGAAACAGCCACAGGGACTAAACTAAAAAGGGAGAAAGGAGAAAGGAGAGGGTTTAAATTCCATTAAGACTGTAAACAAGGGGAGTGCAAAGGCTGCAACTCCGCAGTTCTATACTTGGCGGTGCTCTGGTGGGAAGGGCGAATCCCCAGGAACAGAGTGGGGTACGGGAGGTTCTCGGGCCACATGGGGAATAGCGGTTCCACTACTGGAAGGACATTTGGTAGAGACTGTTGAAGCCACCTGGTCCCAGCAGACCCCAGAAAACGGCCACATTTGCTGGTGCTGGGGCAAGGTCGTTAAGGGGTGAATCCTGGTGCCAGATGTGTGTTGTGATTTTCCATAATCTCTGAAAAGCTGGTGCTACACTATCTCGCGAACTTTTTCTGGGGCGGGCTGACACCTGGCCGCAGTCTCGGGGCACCCACAGCAGCAGGGTCCAGCAAGCATTCCTGGGTGCAGCCAACATTTGGCCATTGCTCGGTGAGACCTTCCCACAGAGGGGCGGAACAGGTCAAAACCGCAGTCCTTTGGAAGTAAGGAACTGGGGAAAACAGCCGCATCTGAGACAAAACTCAGGAGAGAGGTACTGCCTGGGGCTTGGTCACGGACAGTGAAAAAGCAGGAAGTGGATGAAAGCTGAAGACGGAGGACAGGTGTGTGATTGCTGATGGGACAGAATGGTTCCCATACTAGAGACTAGGTAGCTGGGTGACACCATTTTCACCTCTCCCACGTGTACACAGAGTGTATGAACCTACGGGCTCTGCAACAATCCACCCCAGTAGGCTACCAGCGCCATCTAGTGGAGAACAGAGCCATTACACTGAGCCCCACCCAACTGGGCCAACCTCTCTCTTTAAGAACCCAAGTCTCACCGCCTACTTAGTTTATGGAATATAAAGCGCTACATAGTCTGACTTCTAGGGGAAAATAAATTAATCTCAGTCATATTTCAATCTGTCAGCAGGTCCATCTATTAAATTTCTTTCTTATTTTAATTTTTTTTCTCTTTTACACTATCCTTTTTCTTGAATACAGAAAGAGAAAAAATTCATTTTTATTTTCAATTTTTTAAAAAATATTTTTCTTTATTTTTTTACTATATTTTTAACTGTTGTGTAATTTTTTTCAATTTCTTACTTCCATTATTCTATTTTAGTCTACTTCAGTGTATTCACCTTTTCAAATTTTTAAATGATTTCCTTGTTTTATTTTCTCTTTTTCTTTTTTCTCTTTTTCATTTCTTTTCTTTTTCTTGAATGCAGAAAGTGAAAAACTTATTTTTACTTTCAACTTCTATTAAAAATATATTTCTTTCATTTTTTTTACTATAGTTTTTGCTTTGCAATTAGCAATAATCGTGCCTCGGATAAACCTCATTGGCTATGATACTGCCACTGCACAAAGCTTAGAGATTTTGCTTTGATGTAAATTTTTTCAAATTCTATTTTACTCCCATCATTTTATTTTAGACTACTACAGTGTATTCACTTTTTCAAATTTTCAAACAATTTCTTTTTTTCCTCTTTTTTCTCTTTTTCGTTTCTTTTCCTTGAATACAAAAAGAGAAAAAAATCATTTTTATTTTTAATTTTGATTAAAAATATTTTCTTTAATTGTTTTCCTACTATAGTCTTTACTTTTGTGTAATTTTTTTTCGAAATCTATTTTACTCCCATCATCTTGTTTTTGTCTACTTCAGTGTATTCATTTTTTTCAGATTCTCAAACGATTTCCTTTTTTTTCCCACTTTTTTTTCTCTCATCTGTCAAACCACTTTCAACACCAAGACCAAGGCACACCTAGGATCTAGCATCATTTATGAGATTTGTTTTGTGTGTGTGTGTTTTTAATTTTTTAATTTTCATTTTTTTAATTTTAATTTTCCTACCTCATTAATTCCTTTTCTGCCTTCAAAATGACAAAACGAAGGAATTCACCCCAAAAGAAAGAGCACGAAGAAACGACAGCCAGGGATTTAACCAACACAGATACATGCAAGAGGTCTGAACCAGTATTTAGAATCACGATAATAAGAATACTAGCTGGAGTCGAAAATAGATTAGATTCCCTTTCTGCAGAGATAAAAGAAGTAAAAAATAGCCAGAATGAAATAAAAGATGCTATAACTGAGCTTCAATCACGGATGGATGCAGCAGCGGCAAGGATGGATGAGGTAGAACACAGAATCAGCGATAGAGCAGACAAACTTATAGAGAATAATGAAGCAGAAAAAAAGAGGGAGATTAAGGCAAAAGAGGACAATTTAACAATTAGAGAAATCAGTGACTCATTAAAAAGGAACAACATCAGAATCATAGGGGTCCCAGAAGAGGAAGAGAGAGAAATAGGGGTAGAAGAGTTATGTGAGCAAATCATAGCGGGAAACTTTCCTAACCTGGGGAAAGACACAGACATCAAAACCCAGGAAGCACAGAGGACCCTCATTAGATTCAACAAAAACTGACCATCAACAAGGCATATCATAGTCAAATTCACAAAATACTCAGGCAAGGAGAGAATCATGATAGCAGCAAGGGAAGAAAAGTCCCTAACCTACAAGGGAACACAGATCAGGTTTGCAGAAGACCTATCCACAGAAACTTGGCAGGCCAGAAAGGAGTGGGAGGATATATTCAATGTGCTGAAACAGAAAAGTAAGCAGCCAAGAAGAATGCTTTATCCAGCAAGGCTGTCATTCAAAATAGAAGGAGAGATAAAAAGTTTCCCAGACAGGGGTGCCTGGGTGGCTCAGTTAGTTAAGTGTTCAACTTCGGCTCAGGTCATGATCGCACGGTCTGTGAGTCCGAGTCCTGCGTCAGGCTCTGTGCTGACAGCTCGGAGCCTGGAGCCTGGTTCAGATTCTGTGTCTCCCTCTCTCTCTGCCCCTCCCCCACTCATGCTCTGTCTCTCTCTCTCTGTCAAAAATAAATAAGCATTAAAAAAAAATTTAAAAAGTTTCCCAGACAAACAAAAATTAAAGGAGTTTATGACCACTAAACCAGCCATGCAAGAAATTTTAAGGGGGACTCTCTGAAGAAAAGATGAAAAAAGAGAAGAAGATCTTTTCTTTCTGAGAAAAGATGAAAAAATATAAATAAATAAATAAATACCAAACACAACAAAGATTAGAAAGGACCAGAGAACACCACCAGAAACTCCAACTCTACAAGCATCATAATGGCAATAAATTCATATCTTTCAGTACTCACTCTAAACATCAATGGACTCAATGCTCCAAACAAAAGACACAGGGTAACATAATGGATAAGAAAACAAGATCCATTCATATGCTGTTTACAAGAGACCCACTTTAGACCTAAAGACACTTTCAGATTGAAAATAAGTGGTTGGAGAACCATCTATCATGCTAATGGTCAACAAAAGAAAGCCGGAGTAGCCATACTTATACCAGACAATCTAAACTTTAAAATAAAGACTGTATCAAGAGATGAATAAGGGAATTATATCATAATCAAGGAAGTCTATCCACCAAGAAGACCTAACAATTGTAAACATTTATGAACCAAATGTGAGAGCACCCAAATATATAAATCAATGAATCATGAACATAAAGAAACTCATCAACAGTAATAACATAATAGTAGGAGACTTCAACACCCCACTCACAGCAATGGACAGATCATCTAATCAAAAAATTAACAAGGAAACAATGGCTTTGAACGACACACTGTACCAGATCGACTTAACAGATATATTCAGAACATTTCATCCTAAAGAACCAGAATATATATTCCTCTCCAGTGCTCATGGAACGATCTCCAGAATAGACTATGTATGGGGACACAAATCAGCCGTAAGTAAATACAAAAAGATCGAGATCATACCGTGCATATTTTCAGACCACAATGCTATGAAACTCGAAATCAACCACAAGAAAAAATTTGGAAAGGTAACAAATACTTGTAGACTGAAGAACATCCTACTAAAGAATGAATGCGCTAACCAAGCAGTTAAAGAGGAAATTAAAAAGTATATGGGAGTCAATGAAAATGATAATACCACAACCCAAATCTCTGGGACACAGCAAAGATGGTCATAGAGGGAAGTATATAGCAATCCAAAGTATATAGCCTTCCTAAAGAAGGAAGACAGATCTCAGATTCACAACCTAATCTTACCCCTTAAGAAGCTGGAAAAAGAACAGCAAATAAAACCCAAAACCAGCAGAAGACAGGATATAATAAAGATTAGAACAGAAATTAATGCTACCAAAACCCAAAAAACAGTAGAATGGATCAATGAAACTATAAGCTGGTTCTTTGAAAGAATAACAAAATTTATAAACCACTAGGCAGTCTGATCAAAGAGAAAAATAAAAGGACCCAAATAAATAAAATCAAGAATGAAAGAGGAGAAATCACAACCAACACAGCAGAAATAAAAACAATAATACGAGAATATTATGAGCAATTATTTGCCAATAAAATGGAGAATCTGGAAGAAATGGACAAATTCCTAGAAACACATAAACTATCAAAACTGAACAGGAAGAAATAGAAAATTTGAACAGACCCATAACCAGTAAGGAAATTGAATTAGTAATCAAAAATCTCCCAAAAAAACCAGAGTCCAGGGCCAGATGGCTTTTCAGTGGAATTCTACCAAACATTTAGGGAAGAGTCAACACCTATTCTCTTGAAGCTGTTCCAAAAAACAGAAATGGAAGGAAAACTTCCAAACTCTTTCTATGAAGCCAGCCTTACCTTGATTCCAAAACCAGACAGAAACCCCACTAAGAAGGAGAACTATAGACCAATTTCCCTGATAAACATGGATGCAAAAATCCTCAACAAGATATTAGCCAACCAGATCCAACAATACGTTAAAAAAAATTATTCACCACGACCAAGCGGGATTTATACCTGGCGTGCAGGGCTGGTTCAATATCCTCAAAACAATTAATATGATTCATCACATCAATAAAAGAAAGGACTAGAATAACATGATCCTCTCAATAGATGCAGAGAAAGCATTTGACAAAATACAGCAGCCTTTCTTGATAAAAACCCTCAAGAAAGTCGGGATAGAATAAGCATACCTCGAGATCATAAAAGCTATACAGGAACAAACCAACACTAATATCATCCTCAATGCGGAAAAACTGACAGCTTTCTCCCTAAGGTCAGGAACAAGACAGGGATATCCACTCTTGCCACTGTCATTCAACATAGTATTGGAAGTCTTAGCCTCTGCAATCAAATAACACAAAGAAATAAAAGACATCCAAATTGGCCAGGAGGAGGTCATACTGTCACTCTTCACAGATGACATGATACTCTATATGGAAAATCCAAAAGATTCCACCAAAAAAATGCTAAAATTGATTCATGAATTCAGCAAAGTTGCAGGATATAAAATCAACACACAGAAATCGGTTGCATTCCTATACACCAACAATGAAGCAACAGAAAGAGGAATCAAGGAATCGATCCCATTTACAGTTGCACAAAGAAACTATAAAATACCTAGGAATAAATCTAACCAAAGAGGCAAAAAATCTATATGCTGAAAAGTATAGAAAACTTATGAAAGAAATTGAGGAAGACACACACACACACACACACACACACACACACACAAAATGGAAAAAGATTCCATCCTCCTGGATAGGAAGAACAAATATTGTTAAAATGTCGATACTACCCAAGGCAATCTACATATTCAATGTAATCCCTATCAAAGTAGCACCAGCATGGGGCGCCTGGGTGGCGCAGTAGGTTAAGCGTCCGACTTCAACCAGGTCACGATCTCACGGTCCGTGGGTTCGAGCCCCGCGTCGGGCTCTGGGCTGATGGCTCGGAGCCTGGAGCCTGTTTCCGATTCTGTGTCTCCCTCTCTCTCTGCCCCTCGCCCGTTCATGCTCTGACTCTCTCTGTCCCAAAAATAAATAAACGTTGAAAAAAAAAATTTAAAAAGTAGCACCAGCATTCCTCACAGAGCTAGAACAAATAATCTTAAAATTTGTATGGAACCAGAAAAGATCCCGAATAGCCAAAGTGATCTTGAAAAAGACAACCAAAGCAGGAGGCATCACAATCCCGGACTTCAAGTTATACTACAAAGTTGTAATCATCAAGACGGTATGATACTGGCACAAGAACAGACACTCAGATCAATAGAACAGAATAGAGAACCCAGAAATGGACCCACAAACGTATGGCCGACTAATCTTTGACAAAGCAGGAAAGAATATCCAGTGGGATAAAGACAGTCTCTTCAGCAAGTGTTGCTGGGAAAACTGGACAGCGACATGCAGAAGAATGAACCTGGACCCCTTTCTTACACCATACACAAAAAGAAACTCAAAATGGATGAAAGACCTCAACGTAAGACAGGAAGCCATCAAAATCCTTGAGGAGAAAGAAGGCAAAAACCTCTTTGATCATGGCTGCAGCAACTTCTTACTCAACACATCTCCAGAGGCAAGGGAAACAAAAGCAAAAATGAACTACTGGGATCTCATCAAAATAAAACCTTCTGCACAGTGAAGGAAACAATCAGCAAAACTAAAAGGCAACCAAAAGAATGGGAGAATATATTTGCAAATGACATAGCAGATAAAAGGTTAGTATCCAAAATCTATAAAGAACTTCTCAAACTCAACACCCAAAAAACAAATAATCCAATGAAGAAATGGGTATAAGACATGAATAGACACTTCTCCAAAGAAGACATCCAGATGGCCAACCGACACATGAAAAAATGCTCAACATCACTCATCACCAGGGAAATACAAATCAAAACTACAATGAGATACCACCTTACACCTATCAGAATGGCTAACATTAACAACTCAGGCAACAACAGATGTTGGCGAGGATGCAGGGAAAGAGGATCTCTTTTGCATTGTTGGTGGGAATGCAAGCTGGTGCAGCCACTCTGGAAAACAGTATGGAGGTTCCTCAAAAAACTGACAATAGAACTACCCTACAACCCAGCAATTGCACTACTAGGTATTTATCCAAGGGATACAGGTGTGCTGTTTTGAAGGGACACATGCACCCCCAAGTTTATAGCAGCACTATCAACAATAGCCAAAGTATGGAAAGAGCCCAGATGTCCGTCGACGGATGAATGGATAAAGAAGAAATGGTATATATATAATGGAGTATTACTCGGCAATCAAAAAGAATGAAATCTTGCTATTTGCAACTACGTGGATGGAACTAGAGGGTATTATGCTAAGTGAAATTAGTCAGAGAAAGACAAAAATCATATGACTTCACTCATATGAGGACTTTAAGAGAGAAAACAGATGAACATAAGGGAAGGAAAACAAAAATAATATAAAAACAGGGAGGGAGACAAAGCATAAGAGACTCATAAATATGGAGAACAAACTGAGGTTTGCCAGAGGTGTTGTGGAAGGGGGGATTGGCTAAATGGTTAAGGGGCACTAAGGAATCTACTCCTGAAATCATTGTTGCACTAGATGCTAACTAATTTGGATGTAAATTTTAAAAAATAAAAAATAAAACAATTTAAAAATTAAAAAAAAAGATTTGTCAAAAAAAAAGAAGAATTGACTTGATTTTTGAAATCTAAATTTATAGTGAAAATGTCTATGCCCATTGGACATAATATTATTAGGCTCCAGACCATCTGGTGAGAGGTAGACAGATTTGAAAATGAATTAAATTTATTTTTCTAAGTAGGAATTAGGACATTTCTGCTATAGGTCACTATGTGTAACCTTGACAACAAGCTTTCCTTTATTTTTGTCAAAGAATAATTTATACAGAAAAATTTGTTGTTTTATTTTTTAGATGTTAAAACCGAACACCCTTCCTTTGAATTTAGAATTGTCTCAACTTACTAAGTTTCTGTATCCATTTTTTTTAAATAAACTGTTGCCATGGAAACAGTATTTCAGATGTTTTGTCTTCCTTCAAATTTCACATCTGCTATCATGCTATATATATATATATATATATATATATATATATATATATACCACACACACACACACACACACACACACACGAAACAGACATCTTTGTTGCTTATGAAGATCAAAGTTATGTTCAATAATGTGAATACACAACCCTTTGTACTAGTGGCTAATATTGGGAAAATAATTGGGAAGCAGTAGGACACTCTCAAATTAGAAATATGTAACAGAGGTAATTTACAATCTGGAAAACAGAATGATTTTTTGTTTTATTAAAATATTATCTTCAAGTACTCAGCACATTGCCATATAGTGCTGTTATTTTGAAGTGCTTTGTGAACTTGTACTTGCCTTTTAGATTTACTCATGTAAATAATTGCCCCTTCAAGTCATGTCAGTTCCATTAAGAGCCTTCATTCCTCCCTGAATTCCGAGTTTAGTCTTTGTACATTTCTCACCTATACAATGAGATGGCAGAATCTATCCTTTCCTCTCCATACTGCTGTATAATTATGCTCCTAATCCCTTTCATAAAGACATTGATTTAGCTGTTTATTTTTCTTTTGGACAAAGAATATGTCATCATCACCATGTAAAATGCAGAGAAGAAAGACCCAAAGATTAGATGTGAAGAATCCTGACTGGTAGCTGTTGTGTTGAAATATGGGTTTTCAGCATTGAGAGAAATCAGCAAGGATTAGTATCTTTTCCTTAAAGTCAATTTTGTGACCAACAGCACAGATTCATCTCCTTGACCTGGGTCAGCAAATCTGTTAGCATTCAAAATCTTACCTTTTACCTGGTTTGTGCCCTGGAGTGAATCTTAGGGAATGTGAGTACTCCACATTTTCCCACAGCTAATTCCAACTGCAGGATCTCTATATGGTCATAAATATTTTAGAAAAAGCTATGTATGGAAGTTAGCTCAAAATTATGGAAATTGGCTCAAAATTAATATTCCTCCTATGAGTGGCTTTCTGAGTAAACAGAATTAACTTAATTATTTAATTCATTTATTCAGGCATAATCTGAATCCTGGGAATAGAGCTATGTTAGGAAGACATGATATTGAATTAAGGAGTTTTTAGCATAGTAGGGTATGGAAGATTAAACCAAAGGTATAATAAATCAAAACTTGATAAGCATTACAAAAATATTCAAAAAAAATCTTAGGAGGTCAGTGGCTCAGTTCTGACTGGGAGAATCATGGAAGAGTATGAGCAAGGAACGGGAGGTAAGACGATGCATAGCCTTGGGGCTTGACAGAATATCAGTGCCAATTGCAGACATGACAAGTGAGGAGGAATTTCTGGTTAAGAGGATATCCTTTCAGATATCCTTTTAGACATGTTAAGTTTGATTTTCTATGAAACATCCAGGGCTATCTCTGTAGCATGCAGTTATAAGAGCAAAGCCGAAGCTCAAGAAAGAGATTAGAAGATATGTAAATATGATGGTCAACTGCATTGACACATTGAAGTTTTCGAGGCCATTGGCTTATGAAAGATGGCAGTATTAAGATTCATAAGAAGATAGTATAGAGGTAGCCAAGGAAATAGAGAGCAATAAGCAAACAGCCAAAACAAAACAAAAACACCAAAACCTTGGGAATGTTTGAAGAGAATAAGAAAAAAATCAGGATGCAGGGCGTCAGAATACAGTATGGTGAAAGTCCACAGAAGGTGTGGAAAACGTAGAAAGGAAAGGATTTGTCACCCCATCAGCTGGAGTATAAGAACGAAGAAAAGACACTTGATTACATTTTAGGTATCAGATTTGCTGAACTACAGGGGAAAGACGATTGTACGGGGCTACAGGCTACGTAAAAGAGCAAGCATACATTGTCATTTCAATGAAGAGAGAAAAATGTAGTAGACTTGTGTGAGCAGCAGAAATTGGAAGTCCACAGAGTTTTGTAATTATCAATTGAAGATACAGAATTACATTCTTAGATTTAAAAATTCTGATTTCTTTCCTGGCTGCTGCGGATGCATATGGTGCTGCTTGACTTTTTGTATGACTTGTGCCATTCTAGCATGGTTATCATTATGTGTGTGTGTGTGTGTGTGTGTGTGTGTGTGTAAACCTTACATGATCTCATAAAATGACATGTTTTCAGGATGACCACAACAGATCTTAGAGCCCGGCCAACGTACTAGCTAGTGGACTGCAAAGGGAGGCAAGGTCTCCATGTGTGTGGAACATATAAAATTGTAATGACCTTAAGTGGCCAAGAGTTGACAGCATCCCTGCTCTACTTTATAGAAGATATATCACTTATTTATTTCTAAGGATTTCTTTAATGAATACAAAAATTTATGTTTTTCCCTTCATTTGTTTGAGGTGCAGTTTTTATGTTAAGAATTCCAGATTTTGTTTTCAATGAGAATCCAAGAAATTATTTTTATTCCACCCAGAAAGAGATGATCTGGGTTAAGACATCTATACAAGCTGGGTGCAAAAATCACATTCACTGAAGATATGGAAGGGCAGAAAAAGGAAGAAAAACCATTCTGTCAGATTTTCTTGATTTTGCTCATAGAGCATTCAAGGATTTAACTAACATCAATTAAAAATTTTCTCCCGGGCTTCAGGCACCTGCGAAAATCATGGAAGTCTTTAGAACTTTGGTGAAAGATTTTTTAAAAGCTCAGAAAATGGCTGTATTAAGTCATCTCATCCTCTCTGCAACCTGAAAGCAGCTTCCTTCGCTCTTTGAAGCTTCCATCAGGCACCCTGCCAGGTGCACCAAAGACCTCATTCCTTGTGCTGAGATCTTCTCTTATTGTGTTTGCGCTTCAGGGCATGTTTCAAAACTGATAGATCAAATTCTTGGTTCAGCCAGTCTTTAAAAAACAGGCAATTTATAAATGAGCTGTTTTAGCCCTGAGAAAGAAGTATTTGTTGGATCATTACTTATGGAATGTTCTGATCTTTAATTCCCTGCATACCATATTTTGTACAGTTCCTGAATCCTGAATTAGCAGCTAGATTTCAGAGAGAAGGAAAGAGAATTAGCTATTAGTTACAAATGTTTGCTTTTATTTTTTCAGTCCATCAAAGAAAATATTGGAGACCTGTAAAAATCCATTTTAGAGAAAAGGCTTTCAAAAGTTTAAATTTGAAAATCCGTGCTGTAATTGTGCATCATATAAATTCTGACAGTCCTCCATTGTGTGTGACTTGAGGGGAACAAAGGCCATGATAGAAAATATTCTTTGCTTTTTTTCCTTCCTTTTTCTTTTCAGTGTAAGAAAAAGAAGGTTCTGGGAATGTGTCTAAAGGTTAAAAATATTCATAAACTTAAAAATCAAGGAAAATAAAACGAACCTTGAAGAGAACTCTCATATTTTGTTTGAAATATCTTTAAAATAGAAAAACAAACAAGAACTATTTATTTTTTCTTTAAAAGCAATGAAATGAGATGGAAACACCTTGGACCATTTATGGGAAGAAATAGGTGATTCAAGGGCTAAATCCTTCTGAGTTTTGCTAACCCCCTTGAATTTTAGATTCCAGGATCGCTTTAAAACTCTGGTTGCTTTGCCTAATACAAGTGCAGTGAGAACCAGAGGTTTCTCTGCTTCAGAAGACCGGTGTGTTCCAATTTTTTTTCAAGAATGTTTTACTGTAATATTATCTATGACTGTGAAAATCTTTTATTTTTACATAGGGACAGAATTTCTAACCTAGTTTAGAGCTTCAAGAATAATTGTTATAAAAGATTCCATAGTATCATTCAGAGCATTCATTTTTGCTTTAACTTTGAAACAGTGCTATTATTGCAATTGAATTGCTCCTGTCACTTTTGAGCAGTAACTTTACAATATTCAGCTGGGAGTCATCTCTCAGCAAATAAGCATGTATTGTGAGGCAGGGCCTTGCGAGTACAAAGATGAATTATTCAAACCTAAATATATTTTCTAAATGTTTATTTATTTATTTTGAGAGAGAGAGAGCGAGCAAGAGAGAGAAAGCTGGGGAGGGGCAGAGAAAGAGAATCCCAAGCAGGCTCTGTGCTGTCAGCACAGAGCCCCATGCAGGGCTCTATCCTGGGAACCATGAGATCACAACCTGAGCTGAAATCAAGAGCCCAACACTAAACCCACTGAGCCACCCAGGCTCATCCTCAAGCCCAAATGTTTTTTTTTTTTTTTTAATTTTTAAAAATTTTTTAAATGTTTGTTTATTTTTGAGAGAGCAAGAGAGACAAAGCCTAAGTGGGGAAGGGGCAGAGAGAGAGGGAGACACAGAATCCGAAGCAGAATCCTGGCTCTGGGCTGTAAGCACAGGGCCCAACGCAGGGCTCGAACTCAGGAACAGTGAGATCATGACCTGAGCTGAAGTCAGACCCTTAACCGACCGAGCCACCCAGGTGCCCTTTTTTAAAATTTCTTTTAATGTTTATTTATTTTTGAAAGAGAGAGAGACAGTGCAGAAGCGGGGAAGGGGTAGAGGGAGAGGGAGACACAGAATCTAAAGCAGGCTCCAGGCTCTGAGCTGTCAGCCCAGAGCCCCACGCGAGGCTTGAACCCACACACTGTGGTATCATGACTTGAGCTGAAGTCGAATGTTTAACTGACTGAGCCACCCAAGCTCCCCCAAAGCCCAGATATATTTAAGGAAAACCAAAACCATTTTTTTTCCACATGCATGCATCAACATTTTTGGAAGGAATCCTTTAGAGACTCTCTCATTACTTGCTCATCTACATCCCCATCAACTTCTCATGAGTATTCGTATCTAAGATCCTTCAACCATTGGAGCTTCCAGAACTTTGA
This sequence comes from Puma concolor, assembly GCF_028749965.1. NCBI lineage: Eukaryota > Metazoa > Chordata > Mammalia > Carnivora > Felidae > Puma > Puma concolor. The sequence continues at coordinate 71,921,653 of NC_141670.1, forward strand.
ACTGAGACATGATATTTTTATTCCAGTCTGGGAGCTTAGTCATGAATATGATTTGGGGAATTCATCTAAGATTAGTTATAAAGTTTTAAGATTCTAAATAAATTCCTGACCCCTAAACAGCACAGGTTTTCTTGGCAACAAGTCTAATAAAAGGCCTATAAAAGAAAATAAATTAAAGCAGAAAGAGGACATTTACATGCCTTTAATGTTTAGTTTCTCTCTTGGTAATATTGAGAAACTTGGGCCAGCACATTTCCAGTAACATTTTAAAAGAAAAAGGTGTTTTTTCTCACTTTTACACTTTTTTTTAATGTTATAGCATCTTTTGCCTTTCCGATATTTATATTTTTTCATAGAATCTTTCAATTAATTTTGTTCATTAGATTCCGTCTTTGACTTTTAAACAATTTGCATGCGATTTAAGTTTATTGAGAAAGTTTTCAGTGCTTGCTTAATTAAATGTATCAATTTTGTTGCCCATAGTTTCTGAAATTATTTAAATGTCTTTATTATCTAAATTCCAGATTTGGATATCAACACTTGAGTGAACAAAGTAAAAGTTTTATAAATTCAACAAGAATTTACCGAATCACTACTATGTTCAGGGTTTTTTATTTAATGCCAGAAGCACAAATAAAAAAATAGTTATATAAGCACTTCTACGTAGTTAGGACATTGTGTCTGAAAAACAGTTGGAATAAACTAACTGCCATTATGTAAGGGTTTTCAATGGTTGAGAGGATTAGAAAAGACAAATCTGAAGGAGGTGAAATTTGAACTGGTGGTCTTTGGGGATAAGTAGAATTGACATGATGTCAAGGAGGGAGAAAGAGGTAGCAGGATTCCTGAGAATGGATGAAGCGTGAGTAATGTCTCAAAAGAAGAAAGTGATAGGGACATATTTGCAGCTTCACATAGCTGGATTATTGAATATTCATAGGGGCTAAGTGGGATATAAAGCAGGGAAAGGAGGTAGAGGCCACCTTGTTGAGGACTTTAATATTTGGTTACATGGACCCAAAGAGAAAATTGAGTGTCCTTAAAATGAGACCTGGTAACTTAAAAAAAAATAATAATTGGACTTTGGCATTTTCAGTGGATTAGAGCTGGAAGACCTGTAGGCAAGAAAGCAATTTATGAGGATTTGCAATAAACACTGTGGTTTAAGTGGGAGTGAAAGGCATTATGGACATGGACTTTACAGGCTTTTCATTTGTGTGAATATGACCCTAAATGTCATAAATGATCAAAGTTCTGTGCCTGGGTACATGGGCAAATAGAGGCATCTTTGAAAGAAATAGGTCAGAAGAAGGAGTTAGCTCTGAGGGAGAAAGGGCAGTTTTCTTTGCTCATACTAGCTTTATGGTTGCAGGGGAGGCATCCAACAGATGATGTCTAACACTGTTGTAACCACAGGCCCTGGGCTTGCGAAAGAGGACACTGGGACTGGGCATATGCATGAGGGAGTCATTTCCTTAGACGAGATTGTTCATCTACCCATGAACACAGATGAGGAAGCTGACAGAGTATTGAGGGCAAGACATGCCTATTCAGAGAGCAAACCTTGAGAAATATGTTTACATGGGGGTGGGGAGAAATAAAGTGGAATTGCAGAGCAATCAAAAAAGAGGTAAGAAGATGTTATGAGAGGAAAAAAAATGAGTCTGTCACACAGGCGCAAAATGAATCCATAGACAGAAGAAAGATGAAAAGAACTGGGAAAAGCTCTTTGGCCTTGGAGATGAGAAGGCCACGGGCACCTTAGTAAGAACAGTTTCAGTAGATAAGCAGAAGAGAAGAGAGACCACAGGAAGAGAATGGAAAGAGTCGGTGTTGTGGTGCCAGCAGTATTTGATGTGGACACGTTGCAAGAGATTGGACTACTGAGAACAAAAGACGCTAAGTGGCAGCTTGAAGGAACAGCAGAGTTGAAGGATTGTAAAGACGCATTCATCAAATGAGGATACCTCTGCCCATGGGAAGACAGTAGTAAAGAACACCACAGAGTTAGAAGATGTGAGAAAGAGTACGACTGAATAGCAAAGTACTTAAAGAGGGAGAGATCTAGAGTGTAGGTAGCTGAACTGTATATCAAAGCGTTTTTTCTTTTTCAGAAAAAGAAGTGGCTGTGAAGAGTCGTGTGTGTGTGTGTGTGTGTGTGTGTGTGTGTGTGTGTGTGTGTGTGTTAATGGGTATTTTTTCTTCTCCAGTTGATGGCCCAATACAGGAGATCTCAATCTCAGTAAAATAGGGCATATGGTCCTGCTGAGATTGATAAGATCTGGATGAGGTTAAGGATTTGTGTGAGGTTTTCAAGGGTGTTATAAGAAGCATCGATCTAGGACTAAACTGAAGATATAAGATAAGCAAATAATTTTTGTTAATGTTAAAAAATATACCATTCTCTTCAACTTCTTAACTGACAATATTCTATATTCCTGAGTTGCCCTTGATCTAAGTGGAACTTCTTGACTTCAATCATTATTAATTTCCTGCTTAATTGTGGTTACAGACTTCTGACTATGCTCAAAATAGAAATAATCAAGTAATTTTTTCTTTATTGAAAAGATTAATTTTACCTTAAATAAAATTTCTGGGTTTTTTTGTTTTGTTTTGTTTTTGTTTTGTTTTGTTTTGTATTTTTGTTTGGTAACTGTGGCCAAGATTTCAAACATATTTTTTTTAAATTTTTTAAATGTTTATTTATTTTTGAGAGAGAGAAAGAGAGAGACAGAGTATAAGCAGGGGAGGGGAAGAAAGAGAGGGAGACACAGAATCCAAAGCAGGCTCCAGGCTCTGAGCTGTCAGCACAGAGCCCATCATGAGGCTTGAACTCACAAGCTGTGAGATCATGACCTGAGCTGAAGTCGGATGCTTAACTGACTCAGCCACCCAGGCATCCCATTCAAAAATAATTTTCATTTCAGTTTATTCTGCAGATATGCTCTTTTTGTACTTATTTAATTCTTTGAATGGAAGAAGTCACATATTAGCAATATTAAAGCAATTAGTATATTTATGATTATCCATTTAAATATGTTGTCTATGTATATGTATATCCATATACTATACAACTTTACACATGTAAAACCTTATAATATATCGTAACTATCAATTTAAGTTGTATATACTCAGTATGATTATTTTTTCTTTGAAAATCAGTTAACTGCTATGATTGAAACTGTCATGATTTATCAGATACTTGTAAGGAAATGCTATTAGATGTGTCAGATTTTACTAAGAAACTTTATTAATTTTACTAAGAAGGTTTTCTAATTTGGACATCTGGAATTGCTACACACACACACACACACACACACACTCACACACACACACACACAGTGTCTTAAAATTTGCTAAGAAAGCATATTAAATCAGACCTAAAAATAATTTTATTTCTTGACCTTTGAGTTGCAAATGTTTTGTCACTCTTGCACTTTTCAAAGACAACATTCAAACTTGAACATAATGACCAACTGAGCCCTCATGTAAAGGATCAAAACAAACAATTTTTGTTAGTGTTTAAAAATATCCCGTTCTCTCCAACATCTTAACAGACAATATTCTATATTTCTCGGTCATCCTTGTATCTAGGTGGAACAATGTGATAGAATTCTGGGACGTTTTACAAGGGGAAAAATGACATACTCCTATGTTTCCAGGCACAGCCATAAAACATCCTGCGTCCAATGTGTCATAGAGACCAGACTCCTGTCTCTACCCAAACCATGATGAGAAACGGCGATTCACACACTCACATCTGGCAAAAAAGTTGCGAGGTCTCTGAATATCTGTTTCAGTGGGAATCCTATCTTTCTTTAGCACTTGCAACATTGGCACACATGAAATCCACGACTTCATGGGCAGGGCTGTGCCACTCTCCTGCCTTGTCCTTGTAGAAACTAAGAGCTAGGTGTGAAACCTGTCCCCACATTCTATAATTTCAGGTCCAGAGCACATGCTGCACTCCCAACTTTCCACCTTCATTCACGATGGCTCCTCATGTGTACAATACCCTGATTTCTCCTGAGTGTCTGCATCCTACATGTCCTCCAGACCTGATTCACATCCTTCCTCCACTCACCCCTTCCCTGACTTACCCCTTCTCTGAGCCTCTCTATAGCACCATTTCATCACCTCACTCTGACCATTCCTTCCTCCCATCCCTTTATTTTATTTCCTCCACTGCTACCCCATGACAACCGCTTTGGCTTTCTTGTAGTTCTTCATACCCAGCAGACACATTCAAACCTCTAGGGGTTACTCCCTTGATTATTTCCTCTGTCTGAGATTATGACCATCTGTCTTAGCTCCTTCAAATACTTCCCTGGCCTCTCTTCCTAAAATGTTAACTCACTGCTCTCGCCCTTGGAATCCCCATCTGCTTCTCTGCACATAGAAATTATTATTCACCATACTTATCACCATCAGATGTACCAAAGGTTTTACATATTTACTTATTGTCTGTCTCTGCTCAGTGGAAGGTAAGGTCCATGCGGTCAAGGATTTTTGTCTTTCTATTCCTTTCTCTGTAAGGGCCTGGTGCACAGTAGGTGCTCAAAAAAGAAATATATATTCTATGTATATATAATATGTACAGAATATATATATTAAATATGTATTAAATATACACACCATATATACCATATATATACACACACACACCATATATACCATATATATGTGTATATATGTATATATATGTATATATGTATATATATGAATATATAAATATTTATTTTGAGACAGAGGAAAAAAACATGAGTGGGGGAGGGAAAGAGAGGGGGGAGGGAAGAGAGAGAGGGAGAGAGAGAATCCCAAGCAGGCTCTGCACTGTCAGTACAGAGCCCAACACAGGACTTGATACTCCAAACTGTGAGATCATGACCTAAGCTGAAATTAACAGTCAGACGCTTAACTGACTGAGCCATCCAGGGGCCCTTCAAAAAATATTTTTGAATGAATGAATGAGTGAACTCCTGCATTTTACACAGAATCTAGCTAAGATTTTCTTTCTTTCTTTCTTTCTTTCTTTCTTTCTTTCTTTCTTTCTTTCTTTCTTTCTTTCTTTTCTTTCTTTCTTCCTTTTTTTGTTATGGTATGTTCTCTCTTCAGTCAGCTAGGCTTGAAAGCAAAGGTCTCTTAAAATGTTGGAGATGGACAGACACCAAATATCTGAAACACTTCTTGAGGGGAGAGCTACCTAAGAGAGACACTGGATTAAGGTCATTAACTTTGGATTTTATGCTAATAAGAAATAAACGTTTAACAAGCTAAGCCCCTGTAATCTTAGGGTGGCTTATTAGAGCAGCTATCATTACTGACCCTAATACAAAATATATCTCAGTACATTAATTCAGTGTCTCACAAAAAAAGAACTTTGTACATCAGTTTGCTTTTTCTTCTAAACTGAACACTCTTAATAATGTTTACCCCTAAATGAACCTGAGAATTATGGGAAAGCAAAGTTAAACATGTTTCTTTACTGTATGGCTTCAATGTCACTGTGAATATTTAAGAAGGAAATATATCAACATTCTTGATCATATTTGTCCAACAAACACTTTGATAAAATTACCTTTATTAACATCTACCGACAACAGTCCCCCAAAAAAGTCTATACCAAAAAAAATGGCAATAAATGAATTTAACTACATAAGATTATCAAAAGATTGTTTATAATGGGGCATAATTTTTAATTATACTGAAATACACCTTTTTGACGTTACTGTAGAAATAATAAAAATTCTACTGAAAACATTTCTATTTTGCCTATAAATGATACATTACACTCAATATGGAAAGTTCCCTTTAAATAAATTGTATACAGTGCAGATCAATGATACAGCCTACATATAAATTAATAATAATAAGACACGAAGAACAAGCTATGATCTAAAAGTGGAATAAACAGTCAGACAACATCCATGCGATGACCATCCACAGTTTTATGTTCCCTGCATTATTCAAAACATTGGCAATGTTGTTTTAAATAATTTTACTTCTTAGTGACTATATAGAGAAATAGATCAAAAGATAATGCAACCACATTTTCTTTTTTTTACTTCTGTGAACTTCCTGAACTCTTCTTTCGACAGCAAGAATAATACCATTTTGCATTTAATTCTGTGTCTCTGAATATAGCCCACTGACACATTCTAGCATGTTAGTAAGAAAAAAGAAAAAAAAAAATTCCTCAGACCATTAAAAGGTATAATTCTCAGGGCACCTGGGTGGCTCAGTCAGTTAAGCATCGACTTCAGCTCAGGTCATGATCTCACAGTTTGAGCCCTGCATCAGGCTCTGTGCTGACAGCTCAGAGCCTGGAGCCTGCTTTGGATCCTGTGTCTCCCTCTCTCTCTGACTCTGCTTGTGCTCTATCTCTCTCTCAAAAATAAATAAACATAAAAAAGTAAAATAAATAAATAAATAAAAGGTATAATTCTCCCCATGCCATTTACAAGTCAGATGGAACTTTAAATGGAAACAGTTAAGAAATATGCAAATTCATTTCAGGTCTTCTTGTCGACTGACTCTCATTTAGAGATCAACAACAAAATACATACCTTGTAAACTTCTTTCAGTGGGATAGTTCCTCAGTTAACATTTAGGAGAAAAAATTTCTTTTAGCTTAAAAGTAATCTTCTTGACTTTTTTTAAAATAATATTTATTTAGTTTTGAAAGTGAGAGAAACAGAGTGTGAATGGGGAGGGGTGGAGACAGAGAGAGAAGGAGACACAGAATCCAAAGTAGGCTCCAGGCTCAACTGTCAGCACAGAGCCTGATGGTTGGGGGTGCGGGGAGGGTAGAGTGCTTGGACTCAGGAGCATGAGATCATGACCTGAGCTAAAGTTGGAAGCTCATGGACTGAGTCACCCAGGCTCTCCCCTTCTGGGCCTTTTTTGTGAAATTTTTTCAAGTCTAATATCCTAATATCTTTGAATGCATTAGTTAAAACTAATTCATAATTTAAACTGAAAATCCTGAAAGGAAACACTTTCTAAATTTTGCAGTATTTTGCAGTGAGGAAAGAGAGGAAGATATGGCAGGAGTGAAGGAAAGAGAAACTGTAAAAATACTAACTAAGGGCAGCTAACTTGTGCATAAATGATTATTGTATCAAATAATAATGACTTGAATTTTAATAAAAAGTTATACAGTCTTTCAAATTATAGTAAGGTGCTCTGGTAGATATTGCAAAGAACACTGCTACAGAATGTACCTGAAAGACAAGGTCAGTACAGAGTCTTATTATAATCAATGCTATTGTTTGTAGCTCAGCTTGATTGAAAAGTTGATGATGAGATACCATCATCATTTACACATTACACTTCAAAGATACACATCTTCCACATAGTTTGCTTTTTAAAAAGTTACATTGCATTTTAAATACTGAAGCCATTTTAAATATGAGACACCCTGGTCTCACTCAATCACAAGGGTACTGTAAACTGTTGTAAATACCAAAGTTAACATCCAAATACTTTGTTTTTCAGGCTGTGTCAGAAACACTTCCTTTGAAACTTGATTAAACGTTGCACTGGAAAGGTAACAAGTACAAGTCAGGTAATAGAAATATTCTAAACGTTGTTAATGGAGGATTTTAGTAGCGTTCATTCCATCTAGAAATTACAATTTAGTTAAAAAAAAAACATGGCAAACAGTTTTATGATTAAGAAAGTTGATAACTTAAGTCTTACCAGGTAATAAAGTCAGAGCGTATTGAGAGAGTGCTCAGGGTCCTAGTTAGTAACGGAATCTCTGTAATGTTTCAACAATGGTGGGAGGAACTTCTTCAAAACCTGCAGATTTCCACCATAGGGAGAACTGCCTGCCAAAGTAGCTTATTTCTTCCTTTTGTTCAACCTAAGTTTGCCTTAATTTTATACCATGTAATAATTTCAATTTTGACTTTAGGAACATTTGAGGGGAAATCGGATCCACCTTTCGTATGCAGCTTTTAGTGTGTCTGAAGACATTCTCCCCTGTGTCATTGAAGTCTTCTGTTCTGCCGGTTCAGTAGCTCCTATCTTTGAACCTATTCCTCTTACAACATTGTCTCATTTGTCCCACTACACCAGCCATGCTCCTACATCTCTCCTGTTTGCAAGGCATTTTTCAAGTGGAAGTTTCTAGAAGTTGATGCAAAACTCCAAGTGTGGTTTAACCCAAGCAAAGTTTTATTTAGTGGTCTCTGGAAACTGCTACAGACATAGCACTGTCTATCTTGGTAAGTATATTAAATAGAGGAACTCTGAGGTGTTGATCACCTTAAACATGTACTGTGAAACCATGTCTTTATCTTCTAATACTTATGAAATTGAACTGTTGACTTGGAATGCAAAATATATATCTATTAAATTCCAATTACAAAGAATTAGCTAATTGTATCAGACTGTTGAGTATTTTTGCTCTATCTCTATTAATAAAAGGGTCATCAAACTTTAGCCTATGAGCCAAATCCAGGTCAGTGCCTTTTCTGTAGATAATGTTTCATTGTAAGAGAACCATGTTGCTGTCATTGTTGTTGTTCTCTGCCTCCCCCTCCCCCTCCCTTCTCCTCTGCTTCTCCTCCTCCTCCTCCTCTTCCTCCCCTTCCTCTTTCTTCTTCTTCCTCTTCTTCTTCTTCTTCTTCTTCTTCTTCTTCTTCTTCTTCTTCTTCCTCTCCTTCTTCTTCTCTTTCTCCTTCTTCTTCTTCTTCTTCTTCTTCTTCTTCTGCTTCTGCTTCTGCTTCTGCTTCTTCTATGTTTCTATAGCTGTTTTTATGCTATAAGTGACACTCAGCAGAGTTAAATAGCTTTAACAAAGACCACTCTACAGCCCACAGAATGTAAACTATTTACTATCTTATTAGTTATAGAAAAAGTTTTATCAACCCTGAACTAGTACATCAGCTGTCCATTCTCTTTTCCTGAAGATTCAGTGAGACTACATCTATGTCCTCATGAAGACTGTGGATTAAAAAGTTGGACCGAGTAGGAATATCAGAGGCAAAAATCCAACTGAACACGATACATGATCATTATTTTTGTTAATTAATTTAATCTGATGTGTTCCCAAGTAAGTAAACTGTCAGTTAGCCCATGTTTCTTGCTCTCATGATGAAATGTCTTGCTGAAATTCAGATATTTTCTCTCTGCTGCATTCCTGGGCATATCAGCTCAGTACCACTCTAAAACTGGAAATGGATTAACTGAAACGACTTCTTAAGAGCCCACGCTTGCTCTTAGAGATCATTATTTTTCTCCCTAAGTGCCAGCAACAACTCTTTTTTCCCCTCAAATGTATTTCTCAGAAAACTAACCCTTGTAAGACTTTGAATAAAGGCTTCCAAAGTCAAATAATTTGATGAAATAATGTATTCTATACATTTTCTTTGGAGTATCAATATCCATTAGCATGTTAAAGGGTATGGGAAATTCTACAATAAACATATTTGGTTAAAAGGAATCAACACATTCCTTGCCTGCATTGTTTAGCCACAGCACACACTTTTCTTATAATGTTTTTTTTTTTTTTTTTTTTTAATCCAGAAACTTTGGTGGAAGAAACTTCAGAAAAATTTATAAATTCCCTTGAGGAAGAATGTAAACTTGGTTAGCTTCAGATGTTGAAAAGCTATTTCCTAAGGGCATTAGAAGTGGGATGGAAATAAGCAGAAATAGTTTGGAGCATGAAAATATCTAAGAACTTTAAAGATAACAATATGATTCTATTTTAAGAATGAATGTTGATTTCACTGTTTTACCTGAATTTACCAGGCTGAAGTGATATTTGTTGCATGGATGTAAGGGTTAATAATAACCTCAATTTTATAAGAGAAGTTATTAATTATCTTAGAAAAACCAATAGTCATGAACGAAAGGAGTAAACCATATCAGAAATGTGAAAACCTTCCATGAGGACTGTAGTTATTTTTCACTTATTTGTAAACCACTCATGACATTGCAAATAGTAGGTACTCATGTAATTGTTGTTCAATAAATTTGCAAATAAACAAAAGCAGAAATCGTATAATAGTGTGGTTCAACCTACTTTCCATGGAATAGAGATTATTTCTGGAAGGCAGAAAAACTTCACTATTTTTAATGGGTTTTTCTATCAAAGCGTATCAGTGAACACCAGGTATCCCCAAATAAAACATGAAAGAAATGTGAGATTCGCCATTCTCTAAAAGATAAGAAAAGTAAATGAAACAAAAGAAAAACTTCACCTTTGATTCAATCAAAGCAGTCATACTCACTGTTTCTATATTCATAGCCATGGAGGCTGAGCTTGAGGATGGGTTACCATCAAGCTGTCTGATTCCTTAGTTTGAAATTTAGAACACACAGGGGCACCTAGGGGGCTCAGTCGGGTAGGCGGCTGACCTCTGCTCAGATCATGATATCGCGGTCAATGAGTCGAGCCCCATGTCAGGCTCTGTGCTGACTGCTCAGAGCCTGGAGCCTACTTCCGATTCTGTGTCTCCCTCGCTCTCTGCCCCTCCCCCGCTGGTGCTCTGTTTCTCTCTCACGCACTCAAAAATAAGCCATCATTAAAAAACTTTTTAAAAATTAGCATACACAAATAAATGCAGTGACATAAATGTGCAAACATCTTAGATAAGGACCTGCAGACTCCCCTCTAAAAATTCTTTGGGAAATGTAATTTTAGTACTTCTTTTTTAAACATTTGAGTGCACTATTTAAATTTTTTTACATTTATTTATTTATTTATTTATTTATTTATTTATTTACTTATTTATTTATTTGGAGAGACAGAGCACAAGTGGAGGAGGGGCAGAGAGAGAGAGAATGAGACACAGAATCCGAAGCAGGCTCCAGGCTTTGAGCTGTCAGCACAGAGCCTAAAGCGGGGCTAGAACTCATAAACCATGAGATCATGACCTGAGCTGAAATCGGGTGCTTAACCGACTGAGCCACCCATGCGCCCCTTGAGTGCACTATTCTAAAATGCATATTTAAACGTAATATTTTAAAATATTTTTTGATCGCAGTTGTATCATTTAGGAAACCACAGTCCTAGGAAAAACCACTGTGTGATTCTTCTAGAGAAAATTCCAGTATTTTAACTCTCAATGACACTAACTTTTCAAACCACCTATATACATTTGAGTGTCATATTTTGGGGGAATATATTTACTTATTTACTTGAATCTGAATTATTTAGTGGGGGGTGTATATATACTTAGGGGTTTTTGTTTGTTTTCATTTCAGAAACTGGATGTCATAGACAGTGCTAAAAGAAGGCCACCCCTTCTGACTGGCTGTGACATCTGACACTCCACTAACCATTAGGGTTAATTTGACAAAGTTGCTTGGTTAAATCAAAATGCATGTGGTTTATATTACATGATCCTGCTATGACCACTTATTCTCTAAAAAAAAAAAATGTAGGTTTCTAGGTAACCCCATTTTGGAGGAAGAATTATTAGATAACTATTATTTAGTTTTTATAGTTATATATCATATTTCCCTCTCACAGTATTGGGTCTTGTCATTTTCTACAGAAAGGTTTTTTTTCTTCATCTTAAATTTTATGTCAATTATATCTCAATAATAAATTACTTTGAAATTCATCTTGTCATATTGACAGATTTCCAATCAATTGGTTAAAACACATTATGCTATTAACTGTTTGTATGCTGGCTTCTCTACTTGATTATAATCTCCTTCATCTCAAGACATCAGGCTTTATTTATCTCAGTATTTCCTATAGCATTTTGCAAATAGTAGTTTTTCAAACATATTTTTCAAGGATTCAGGAATGACACTTATACATAAAACCTCTTGTGGTAGAATGTATCATGTGATAGACAATCAATATTTCACTGGAAAAAGAGTCATGGCCCAGGAATGTAAAGATTTGTCTTCAATTACATCAGCATTGTGGTGCATGTACATCCGCTGAGGGGCGTCTGGGAGCATGTGCCCTGAAACCCCGCTGCGGTTCACATCTTATTGCCTCCTGGTATCTTCTGTGTGAGCTTTGGCAAGTCATTAAACATACCTGACCGAAATACCCTGATCTGTAAAATAACACCCTGGGGTTTTGAGTGAATTAAAGGATCAAAAAGGCCAGTGAATGTTAGAATAACTCACTTTTTCAAAAAGCTATTATTAGCCTTTACGTGCAAATTTTTAATTTTTAATCAGGATGGTACACTAGAAGATTGAACGCTTAGCACTTTTACTGACCACATTTTTGGCAAGTGTTAGGATTCCTCCAAATCCCAGCTGCCAGTGGCATCAGCTTTTCATGTTATGGATTCAACCTACCATTGAGAAGTTTCAGCAGGAAGACTTTCTTTTTATTTTCGTTATCCTTATTGCTTTAATCATCAGACTTTTGATATTGTTCCTTTTCATCTACTCTGCATATCTTATAACAGGCATACATATACCTACATCCCAGAATATACACTTAGCAATATTTTGTTATGTGTGCTACAGACATGGTCAAAGACTATTTTCCACTCCATTCTTAACCTCCTCCTTTCAGTCTGTCTTAAGTCAGTGCATACTCTTCCATTTTGATTTCTGTGTGTATTCCATAAGAAATAATTGGCATTGTTTGACTGTGATTTTTTTTTAGTTACATAAATGAATCAAAACTATGTATATCTTCCATGTGCTTGCTGTTTCCCCCTCTCAATTTATGTCTTAGAGATTTCCCTATGGGTTCCATAGCTATTAGTACTCATGTTAGGACCTATATGGATGGAGAAGCCAGTGAAGCTGTGACCATTGACATTGGTTGATGCCCATGTCACTATTAGAGCCAATATTATATCATTTAACTGCTTTTTATTTTTTTTATTTTTTAAATTTTTTTTAAATTTTTTTTTTTTTCAACGTTTATTTATTTTTGGGACAGAGAGAGACAGAGCATGAACGGGGGAGGGGCAGAGAGAGAGGGAGACACAGAATTGGAAACAGGCTCCAGGCTCTGAGCCATCAGCCCAGAGCCTGACGCGGGGCTCGAACTCACGGACCGTGAGATCGTGACCTGGCTGAAGTCGGACGCTTAACCGACTGCGCCACCCAGGCGTCCCTAACTGCTTTTTAATATTTCATGTTATTAATAAATCTCATTTTATATAATTTTTAAATTTATTTATGGGCTACTAGGTTGTTTACAGTTTTATACTTTTACTAGGAATATTATAATAAAATAATTGTCCCTGGTACACACATATGAAAGTACATACCTGAATATCAGGTATGTACTAAGTACATATCTAAATAGAATCTCTGGGCCATGTACTATATACTTAAAACATTTTTGAAGATGGTGGTCTTATTCCTTATTATTTACATTCTTTTTGGTCTAGGTTACTTTCCTATATTTCCACACGGCTGAAACCAAGATCTGCTCCCAATCATTTTTGTATTCCCTATAGTATAGCGGCTGGCACAGAAAAGTTTCATTCAGTTTTCTTTTTAACTTCTTAGGTGTCAGTGAAAAGAATTCAAGGGGCAAATGTGTTGCACAGAAAAATTCTATCTATGCTTTTTCTGATCTCTAATAAAATTGATAATTTATTAGAATCATAAATATAGGTCAAAAAAATTGCACAAACAACCAAGCAGTATTAGTAGGCCTTGTGTTTTTTTTCACCGACGGAAGGCAAAGATATTTCCATATCACATTATAGCTATTGCTGATGTGTCAAAATGTCTTATATTGACGACTACTTTAAAATTAGGGTAGTTAGTAGATCCATCCTGATATCTTATTATTTAATGCCTTTTTAAAGAAGCATGCATATTAGAACATCAAAATTTAAAAATAGTTTTGATTACTATATTTCAATATATTTGAATTCTTTTATAATCTTCTGTGTTTTTATGCATTATCCTGATAAGGAGATTGTAGGATACATGGGAGGTTCATGGCACAAGAAAGGTTAAGAACTCCATTAAATGTTCGTTCTTAAACCTTCTCTTTGCTCTTTTCACTCCCTGACAGGCCTTACTGGAACCTCTTAATGTAATGAGAAATGTCAAGTCCTGAGAGACAATTTGTTAATTGAAAACGAAGCAATGCCACTTAGTTGTTAGCCTGATGTTCAACTGTGTGTTTTTGGTGACGCCCCGACCTCCCTGGGGATCACACTTCTTCATGTGTGAATAGCACTGTTGTAGAATTCAAAGAATCACACTATGGCTCTCAACTAGAAGTAGAAATAGAAGGAAAACTCAAAAGGATTTAGAAAGATGTATTGTTCAGTTTCCTAGGTAACAGCCCACTTAGGAAAATGGTTTCTCATCTTAATCTCTATTTCCCCACTTAATGTCCTTAACCTCTATTTCTGCTTATTCTGGGTGGATAAATCAAACTGCATCTGTGTTTCTAATCATAGTGATTCCATTTTACTTTTTTTAATTTATTTTTTACTGAATACATTTTTCATGTGACATTGTGTAAGTTTAAGAGTGTTCTTTTGATACCTTTATAAGACTGTAATACATTTACCATTGTAGCGACATTGATTGCATTACACGTAGTCACAGCACAGCGTCATTCTCTATATTCATTATGCTGTGTCTTAAATCTCTATGGCTTATTTACTACTCATTATAAGCAGCAATTCCATTTTAAAGAATACATTTCTCTCCTATTGACCTCAGGAGATATGTGGCCCTCTCACCCCAGGCTACTATGATTTCCACTGTTGATGTTTAAGACAGTCAAGACTGTCAGGTAACTTTGCTAGGAGACAGCATGTAGGAAACCGGCTCATCCTCTCAGCAATTCTGAAGCAGAAGGCTTAGTACTTTCCCTTTGAAAGTACTAAGGTTTAAACTTTGATAACTTGGCAAAGATTACACTTTGATAGTTTAGAAGACCTTATTCTGCAGTGGAGAACTTGTGGTTTGTGAGTTTGGAAACAGCAGAAAGCCGTTCCCATTATGCCCCTCATTTTGGGGTACTCATGTTCATTACTGTACTACTTTCTCCAATGTCTGTTTCACTGTTCATTCCATTGACAACCTTTCCCCATATGTATTGGGCCTGGGTTCTCCAGAGGAACAGAAGCAATAGGAAATTATATATATATATATATATATATATATATATATATATATAGAATGTATATATAGAATGTATATATAGAATGTATATATATGATTGTATATATAGAATGTATATATAGAATGTATATATATATATATTATGTGTGTACATATATATGCCGATTCTTTGTGATTAATCATATTGTAAGTAATAACAAATCATATTACAACATAATATGATTATTTTATATAAGAAATAATTATAAGAAATTATGTTATATATGATTATGACATATCTTATTATATACAATAAATAAATCACCTTATAATAATATCATGCTTTATTATAAGGAATCAGCTCACGTCGTTATGGAGGCTGAGAAGTACCATGATATGCACTTGTAAGCTGGAAATCTAGGACAGCTGAAGGTGTAGTCCCAATCCAAGTCTGAATCCAAAGGCAGGAGATGACTGATGTCCCAGCTGAAAATGGTCAGAGAGAGGGAATTCTCCTTTACTGAGCCTTTGGTCCTATCAAGCCCTCAATAGAGTAGAGGAGGTGTATATTAGGAAGGGAAATCTGCTTTATTCTAATCCAATTCAAATGTTAATCTCATTTAAAACTACCCTCATAGGGGCGCCTGGGTGGCGCAGTCGGTTAAGCGTCCGACTTCAGCCAGGTCACGATCTCGCGGTCTGTGAGTTCGAGCCCCACGTCAGGCTCTGGGCTGATGGCTCAGAGCCTGGAGCCTGTTTCCGATTCTGTGTCTCCCTCTCTCTCTGCCCCTCCCCCGTTCATGCTCTGTCTCTCTCTGTCCCCAAAATAAATAAACGTTGAAAAAAAAATTAAAAAAAAAAAATAAATAAAACTACCCTCATAAATACATCTAGAATGTCTACTCACATATCTGAGCCTTCCACTCCTCTCCCGCTGGCCCGGCCAAGTTAACACATAAAATTAACCTTCACACCATTGATGATTATTATTCTTTTTATGTTACGTTCACTGTTAGCAAATAGTTCTGGGTCTTCAGTTTCTGAGAATGCTCAATAGTCCCTCCCCCACCCACTCTTTTTCTACTTTAAAGCCTAGAGATCATCTGATTTCCAAGACTTTAGCTCGAAGCCCACGCAAGTCAGGGGTGTTGAAACTTCATACAACCAAGGGGAAATATGGGTATTCTTCTAGCTCTCCATTAAGAATTCTGATACGTATTTTTCCACTCTTCCTTCCTTCAGGCTCTTATCACTAAATATTACACTTCTAGCCCATCTCGGCCATCATGTACCAACTTCACTGTCCCCATTCATTTTTGGTTTCTAGCATATGTTCTTTTCCTTTCTCATAAGATTCACATCCATTTCAGTGACTTTAATGTATTTGTGCATGAGTTATTGTACTTCCAAATTTACTGTGCTTTTTGAGTCTAAGGGGCACCTGGGTGGCTCGGTTGGTTGAGGGTTCAGGTCTGGCTCAGGTCATGATCTTGTGGTTCATGAGTTTGAGCCCCACATCAGGCTCTGTGCTGACAGCTCAGAGCCTGGAACTTGCTTCAGATTCTGTGTCTCCCTCTCTCTCTGCTCTTCCGTGGCTCATGTTCTGTCTGTCAAAGATGAATAAACATTAAAAAAATAAATAAATAAATAAAATTTTGTGCATAGTCAATCTTAACCCATACTTGTAGTAGATCCTGAAACTTGTTGATAGTTCAACTGATAATTTATGAAGTTTTAAACTCTAATACATCAATCTTTCATAGTATTCTACTGTCATTCCAGATCTCCTGCCTTTACTCCTTTGACACCTGTTCTTTGTTTCCTATTTCCCTGGACCTTTCTCCACTCTCTCCCCTATCTTCAGTCCACTTTTCTCCACTATCGTCAGTAGTCTTCCTTTCATGACCCTTTGATTCAGCTGATACAGTCTAAATCATTGATTCAATCTCTTTAATTGTCAACATCTCTAATTCTTTTACCCTCTAGATTTCCAGAACATTTTTTTCTTAAAACTCTTAAACTTGAATCAGTCCAACCACTTGCCATCTTCACCTTTATATGTGGCATGTTGAGTGATGTATAAGAAAATCATATTTTAATGTAGACTGTGTCTTTACAAAAATAGAATCTTAATTGGCTAAAGAATAAAGTTTAACCTCTTAGGAAAGCATACAAGGAATCTGTGATATGACCCCTCTTTACCTCCTTTTCTAAGCATATTGTTCAGTATATCCCTCTTCACTTTCCTGTCAAGAACTGTGTAAGATCATAGAGTTTGCCCTAATTGCAAACTAACAGGTTAGCCTACCACAATTTAATGGATGTTGGCAGAAAACACAAGACCTCTGGGAGTAGAGTGTGTAGTAAAGAATTTAACCTTGGGGCGCCTGGGTGGCTCGGTCGGTTAAGCGTCCGACTTCGGCTCAGGTCATGATCTCGCGGTCTGTGAGTTCAAGCCCCGCGTCGGGCTCTGTGCTGACAGCTCAGAGCCTGGAGCCTGTTCCAGATTCTGTGTCTCCCTCTCTCTGACCATCCCCCATTCATGCTCTGTCTCTCTCTGTCTCAAAAATAAATAAACGTTGAAAAAAAAAAAGAATTTAACCTTGCCCAAAGAGAGATCTAGTTTCCCCCCTCAGTCCCTGGGGGTAATCTCTAAGCCCTTGGAATGTATTACTTGAAAAAAGTGTTTTTTTGTTTGTTTGTTTGTTTACCAGGGAGACTTGAGCCATGCTAGATAGTGTGGCAGCATGATTTATAATGGGGATTTCTGGTCTTGTTTCATAGCTAGATCTCTGAAAAGGCTGGAGTCTAAGGTTGATCACATGAGCAGTCAACCCTATCTATAAGACAGAGCTCCTTTAAAGACTCTGGATATCAAGGCCCAGGTAAGCTTCCCTAGTTGGGACTAGTCAGTGTGTATTATCATGCATCATTATTGGGAGGGGTGGATAGTCACATGACTCCACAGGGGAAGGCAACTGAAGGCTCTATGTTTGGGACTCTTTTGAACTCTGCCTCATGTATCTTTTCCCTTGGGTGATTTTAATCTGTATCCTTTTGTTGTAGTAAGCCACAATTGTGAGTATAATAGCTTTCAGTGAGTTCTGTGAGTACTTTTAGCAAATTATCAAAACTGAGAGTGGTCTTAGGGACTCTTAAATTTTGTAGTGGGTATTAGAAGTGATGATGCTCATGTGGTCTGTCCCCTAACTTTACAGTGATACAAATGGCTTTATCAGAACTCATGACATAGTAAATAGTATTAGTTTCAAGTATGCATAGATTTCCCTTCTCCTAATTTCTGTGGGGACACTTGGAGTGGTCCAAGTGAATTCTACACATTGAGTAGGATTGAAGCATGGCTGAGGAATGCTGAACTTGGGGAATTTGAATCTTTTATACTGAATATAAACATGCTTACCAAGGAGACATTATCTTTTGATCTTCTAAGGTTATTCATAAACCCACCCTTTGCTCTTTAAGCAGTCATTATCTCTAGATATCAGACATTATCTCTAGCTTCCAAGTTTATTTGTTATAAAAAGGATCCTTAAAAAGGTAGTTCGGAACAAAAGAGCAGTTGATGGGGTATTTTTGCATGATTCACAGAAATATTTGAGACTTATGGAGAATTGTCCTCCAACAATTCCATGCTTCAATCACACCAAACTACCTAACAGTTGTCCTGAAGTATTTTCCTAGATGTGTTTTGTTCATATTTCCATTCCATCTGAAATACACTGATCACTGTGACAAATATTATTCCTCTCTCAAAGTTCTTTTCAAGGATATCATATCCAAAAACCACTTTTTTTTTTTTTTTTTTTTTTCAACATTTATTTATTTTTGGGACAGAGAGAGACAGAGCATGAACGGGGGAGGGGCAGAGAGAAGGGAGACACAGAATCGGAAACAGGCTCCAGGCTCTGAGCCATCAGCCCAGAGCCCGACGCGGGGCTCGAACTCCCGGACCGCGAGATCGTGACCTGGCTGAAGTCGGACGCTTAACCGACTGCGCCACCCAGGCGCCCCGTCCAAAAACCACTTTTAAATACTCCTTTCACCTGCCCCTAATCATTAACCACCCCGTTTAGAGATCTAATTTACCTTCCTCAAACTTCTAGCATAATGATGACATTGCTCTGTTGTCCTTGCTTGTTTAAATGACTTTTTTTCTCTGCTGAAAACATATAGGGACTACTTCTGATTTTCCTTTTATCTCCTGAATAGCATTGTTCTGCTACAATAATTCCTGAATAGCATTGTTCTGCTATATGGTATCTACTGGAAAATTTGTTGAAATGGAGAAACACCCCATGTTCTGATTAAAAAAAAATAATTTCTATTTTTTTTTTTTTTTCAGAAATTTTAACAGTTAAGATCAGGACAGAGCGCAAATAAACTTGGTTCTGATTTTTCCAAGTACATTCACGCTATTGAAGAGGGAAATAGAATTATTTGGTAACTAGACTTCAGTTTGTGTCTGTGAGGGTCCTTTTTATGGTACCAAGCAAGAAAATTCATACAGTTTTTTTCTGTGACTGCTTATTTCCTGGAATCTAGCCACTTCTCACCCTCTCCATTTCTACCACCCGATTTTAAGACATTACTTTTTATCTATTTTACTTAATAGCTTCCAGTTTGTCATCCTCTACCTTTGCACTCTAGAGTAACATTACTGCAGCCAGAGTTATAATTTTAAAATAGAAATCCTGTCCCTCCCCTACTTAAAACCCTGCAACAGTTTCTTCTTATCCTCATAGTAAAAGCCACAATCTGTACAATGATCTCCTTAAGACTATTATACTATTTTCCCAGCCTAAAATGCTCTTCCACCATTAATTCATGTGAATAACCATTAACCTTAAGAGTTACCTACTTAATGACTGCCTGCTTAAAGATGATTGTCCTAAACTCACCACTGGAATTACAAACGTGTCCACACCCCAAGAACTCTTAATTTTAGTCTTGACTACTTTTACTCTTTTCTTTTTTTTTTTTTTCAGTAACATAACTTTCTAACGTACTCTATAATTTGCTCCTTTTCTTTGTTTATTGTTTATTGTAGACTTTTTCCGGAATGTAAGTTCCATGAGAGCAGACATCTTTGTCTGTTTTTTCCACTGATGAGTAAAATGCACATAGAGTAGTATCTGGCACAGAGTAGGTGGTCAACAGATTTGTTTTTTTTTCTGTGAATCAATTAATGAATGACTTAGGCAAATTTATGCAATTGTTATTACTATTTATCTTGTTTCAAACTGTAAGAGGGGACACTCGGGGATGAAGTGACAATAACGCTAAGAATACATGAGAAAGACTGAATTTAAGGCATGTTCTGGACAATGGGAGTTTATACACACCCAGAATCGGCCCACCCACTCCTCCCTTGAGGCCCACTTGATGGCGGTGTATGTGAACACGGCACCACCTATGTGAATCTACATGGACTGTTCCTATTGTATTTGGCTGTCTTTTTCCAGAGTAGAAGGAAGGGGGATGGAAGAACGGAGAAGGGGCAGAGAGAGAGAGAGCAAGACAGAGAATCCAAAGCAGGCTCTGTGTTGTCAGTGCAAAGTCCCACGTGGAGCTCAAATTCATGACCTGTGAGATCAGATCTGAGCGAGAGTCTGACACCCAACGGACTGGACCACCCAGGTGCCTCTAATTTAATATTATAATATTACCAGTATTCCTATCCTTTAGTTACTTATGTAGTATATTAATTTGAATTGTATTTTATTATTTAAATAATAATTTATCATTTTATTTAATTTTACATTTATTTTCCTATAAGGTAGGTCTTCTATTTCCCATAAGATACAAACCTGTCACTTTCCTTTCCTTAGAAATTATGTAATATTGTGTTAATTTTTTTTTTCTCTGACAACAGTAGGAGAAATCAGAGTGGAAATATGTCTCAAGTGAACAGTACAGCACATAAACAGGGTGTGGTTTCTTCTCTATTAGATAATCATGCCTTTGGGTATTATAAAGCAGGAAGCATAATTCTGAGTTCTTGATTTTTGAGGTATGTGGTTTTCCATTGGTAACACACTGGAAAGATGTGGATGTGTGGTTGTGAGGATGAGGGATATTGTTGACTCTTAGAAATTGACTTTTACTGTAATAGATAACTAATTGTGAATCATTTAGCTAGAGTATAGGTATTTTGTCTCATTTTACAGTAGTGAGATTTCTAAATATTTCCTCTGTAAGTTTGACTCAATTCATTTTTTTCAGTTTTTATTTTCTTACTTTTTCTTCAAACAAGAAATCTGATCCAGCCATTTTTTAAAAATAAGTTATCCTTTCCTCCTCTTTCATAAAATGAAATTTTAATATAATATTTTAATGTTTTTTTTTAGTTTCATCAAGACTTTTATTTATTTTTCCACAACTAAATAAAAGTTTGTAATTAAATAAATTGTTTAGATTTTTCTGCCTATGGTTTTCCTGAGTCCTATTCTTAGAAGTCAAGTTACCAAGCTTCATCGCACTGTGCATATCCGCCCATTGAGCTAATATCTATCAGGGATAAAGCTGAAAGACCATATTTTAAGCAATCCTTGATGTAAGACCAGACAGAAACAATGTTCAGCAGTGTTAGGAACAAGCTGTTGCTTGAACATGTTCTGCAAACAACTTGGTATTTAGATCTAATGAATATTTCCTACTTGGAAAGTAAATTGCTGATGTGCTTCCTGGCACTGTCTTCCTAGTGCCAGAACACATCATGTTTTTCTTTTGAAAGATCTTTCATAAAGAGACCGTACCTTCAAGTCAATTTGAGCTAATCCTTACATGCTGTGTTCCGTTATTGCACACTAGAGAAAAATAAACACTGAGTTTCATATTATGAAAAAGAATCCATGTTCTCTCTGTTGTTAAATGCTTCCTTCTCCCTCTCCTTCCCCCGCTCCCTGCCCCCGTCTGCCCCCCTCCCTTCCCTCTCCCTCCTCTTCTACCTGGCTTCTCCCTCCTCTCCTCCCTCCTGGCCTTCCTCCTTCCCTCTCTTTTTCCCTCTCCCTCCCCACTCCTTTCTTCATCCCTGCCCCTCCCTATCTTCCTCCCTTTCTGTCTTTTTCCCTCTCTTTTTCTTCCTTATTTCTGTATTTAAAAGAGTCAGAAATCCCCTTTCTTGTTCTGTTCTGCCTATAAATATCACCCTAAAGGACAGGGTGATATTTATATACAATTAGAAGTTCCTACCCCTTCAACAAAGTAGAGTGCCATGTATAATAGTACCCATTTGTGCTTGTGGCTGTACCTACACTAACTCAAAATAACTCAATGCAGTAAAACTTTATGATAAACATTCTGTCATCTCATTGTTTTCCACAAGTTGTGCAGGAGAACCCATTGATTTAGATCCAGGCAATGGGAATTAGACTCCTAGGGGTTGAAGTAGAATCTCTCAATCTGTGTCCTGGAAATTCATTTCCAAGAAAAACATGAGGGATGCTTTTGCTCTTATTCTTATTGTTGCTTACAAATATTCTTGTTATTTTTAATAGCGGCCCCTAAAGTCAAAATGTTCTAAGTTCAGGGCCATTTATTTTGAAATAATTATATTTTTGATAGACTTATGGGTGAATGATAGTAAAAATTGCAAGTTGTGAAGTGGAATACGAATGTCCTTGTGATTTTACATGTACAACCTCAGATGATCATCATAACAGTCTGGTGAGGACAGATCAGTGATTTTCCCCACATCAAAGAATTCCCGAATGGCAATATGGAACTCTACCCTGGGTCATCTGAACAAGAAGTGGGAGGTGTCATGTCTAGACTTTAGAGGGTTTTAGGAGAGTCTTTAGTCCAATGAAATGATCACTTCCAAGCCACCTCAGTCCCCATAATTTGTTATAATCAGGAATATAGCAAATATACAGGAAGTCAGCACCATGTAAAACAATTATACCATTGTTAGAAAGCACTAGCTTTTAGTTATTTGTAAAGCTGAGCTGAAAATGCCTTCTCGAAACATTCATACGTTTGAGTTCATTTTGCTTGCTGAAGAAACCTTTAGTTACATTAAACTCCCAACTAAATACTCCACTGCACTTGGAACTAATCGCAGTGTGAGATATTGTTCATAGTTTTCACCTTCATTGCCTTTGAAACCAAGTAGATTTGAGTCACTTAATGCCCGCCATTTTGAATTTCTGAAACTGAATTCTCGGAAAAAATGGGGTAATTAGACCAGATCGATGTTTCCCAGCCCAAACTGTACTGCAAAGTAATTATCAATGATAAGTCAGAGGGAGGAGGGAGAGACAGCTGAGAAGGAAGTGAAGGAAGATTTGGTACAGGTGGTAATATTTGACCTCGGGTGGCCTTAGACCAGAGAGAGGATCACTTCTAGTTCTAAACATTGGTGATTTCATAAACTCTACCTTGAGATCTTTTGAAACTCTCTCTTGGTGGTTTATATGGCATCAAGATATTTGTACGGTAAATAAACTTCTCAGTATTTCAATGATACAAAAGGCAGGTAAAGCTAAGGATTCATTTGTCTTTAGAGCGGGCAGATGTTAAAATACACACCCCTATTCCCACTACTTCAAAAATAGCTACTTGAGGCAATGATGAGTTTGTACCAAAAGCTTAGAAGATTATTTGACGTTAGATAACTCATCCTCAAGAAATGCCCCTGAGTACAGTGACTGTTCTTTATTAAATTACCATTTTCTTTTATAAAATTGACATCTCAGAGGAAACTCAAGGAAATCAGTGTGTCAAAATTTCCGAACGTGCTCATTCCTGGACTTGCATGATAGACTTCATGCTAAAAGAAATCCTCAGCTCAACTATCATCTCTGAAACTTTTTCTGAATAGGACTGGTCACTGTCTTTTTTGTGTGCCTACAGTATTCTGTTCCTATTTCTCATATATGGCATAAATGTTTGCGTTGGGATTATTTGTTTGTCATTTCTACCAGACAATTTGTAGAAACAAAGGCCTATTTCTTTTTTATCTACATTCCTGTCATATTAGCAATTTCCCCCAGTATGTTCCTCTTCCCTCAGATCAGAGAAAGGAGGTATTTTTAATGATACAGTACATTTGGAGAAATGCTGTATGGATTTTATAAGAAATATAATGAAAATATTAGAAAATGCACCAGAGACTCTAAAAGCAGCAGGATGTGACTTGTTTAAGAAAATTTGAAATGAATACTCCCTTTGTAGAAAGAAAACAAAGCAAAGCAAAACTTTTTAAATCCCAAAATTTAAAGGGAGAGGAAGTGAACAGAACAATCTCAATGAGTTTTTGGAAATTGTAGAAAATGTCTAAATTTGCTCATTGTAGTAAATATTTGTTCGATTTTGTTGTTATTTAATTGTGTTTCCCTGTCTCTGGATTCCCTTACGGTGCCTAGGGAATATTTTTCTGTGTTAACCTTGCTGGGACAGGTCTCACCTCTGTCTACAGAAACTGAAAATCCCAGACATGATGCCCCCAATCTTGCAACCTGTTGAGACACTGGACTTCTTCTTAGCCAATCACATGTTCCCATTTGAATCCAGAGGACAGGATCCTGGGGAGAGGGCAGAGTCAGTGACATCAATGTTTGGTTTCCAAAGGCAGAGCAGAATTGGGGTGGCAATTGAATCCACGTCACGTGCCAACAGAAGCAGTTACCAGCAGTGCACCAAGGGAGCAGCAGTCCCAGCAAAGTGGCCTCACTTAGGCTCTTCACGTGGGCAGATTTTGTCTGTAAGGGTTTCTGCCTGGTGTTTGAACCTGGGTTTTTTGGTTGTTTGTTTTGTTTTTTAGTATTCCTAGTGATTCAGTAAACCATCCAATCTCCTTTCAAAATGTTTCTAGGGGCGCCTGGGTGGCGCAGTCGGTTAAGCGCCGACTTCAGCCAGGTCACGATCTTGCGGTCCGTGAGTTCGAGCCCCGCGTCAGGCTCTGGGCTGATGGCTCAGAGCCTGGAGCCTGTTTCCGATTCTGTGTCTCCCTCTCTCCCTGCCCCTCCCCCATTCATGCTCTGTCTCTCTCTGTCCCAAAAATAAATAAACGTTGAAAAAAAAAATTTTTAAACAAAATGTTTCTTTCAATTAACAGAGTCTGTTTCTGTAGAATGTAAATAAGAACCATGATTCAGTCACTATCAAAGAAAGTCTAGGTAAATTTAAATATTATTTTATTGTTCCTAAAATACTAGCATTATATATATATAATATATATATATATATATATACGGTTGCATTAAACCTCCTGTATCAACAATCTGTGGCTGGCATTGCTAATTGGCATGTAAATAAAAGAATGATAGATTTCTAAATTATTGGGATTCTCTGAAATATTTTTTCTCAGTTAAAATAATTTTAGCATCTCATACAAAATCATATTTCAAAACAAAGAGATGTTTGTGAAATCATAGGCTAGACTATTTTATTTACTCAATGAACAGTCAATCACCTATACTTTAAGACATTGCTAGCAATAGGGATGCCAGGATGAATAACAAGTGGCTCTTAGGTGAATAAAATAGAGAGATTTATTGACTGCAATATTGGAAAGCAATGTGGTGGTAGGTATTGGATCATAATATGCATGTTCTCGATCCAGTAATCCCACTACTGGGAATTTGTACTTAACGAAGTAAGAACAGAAAAAAAGCGCGTATGAAAATACTCATTGTAGCACTCCCTAAAATTGTAAGAAGATTGAAAACAAATTCAGTGTCTTAAAATAGGTGGGATAGTTATTAGCACTGTACAAAAAACATGTTTTTTCTTTTTTCTTCCTTTTTTTCCCGGCACATGGTGCAATTATATTTCTTTCTGTTCTTGAAGTTAGGAAGGGATAAGTAAATGTGGATGCCAGTATTATAGCTTACTTTCAGGCAGAAGCTTTAAACCTGTGTGCGAATTCTCTTCCCCTGGATCATTTCTCAGCCTGCCTGTCCAAGTAACAAATCCTGCAGAGGTACCCCGTGGAACCTACAAGGGGGGTCACAGAATAAGAGAGAAGTAAACTTCTGTGATTATAACCTGTTAACATTTGGGGGCTGAATGTTATCATAGCATAATCTAGTCTATTCAGAGTGACTAAATTTGTTAAATAAATTGTGATCTTTAATGATATAAGTAAAAGAAGCAAAATACCAGCCAATTGTATGCACCTATGGACAAAGACCTAATAATATGAAAAAAATGAAAATTTGGGGTTGATAGATGGGAAGGTGAATTTTTTTTTTTGTACTGATAAATTTTACATGATAACTGATAAAGTTTGTAAGTTTTCCAGTGTCTTTGCAAAATATTTCACATGTAGGGGCATTTAGGTGGCTCAGTCAGTTGAGCGTCTGACTTCAGCTCAGGTCCTGATAAAGCAGGTGATGAATTTGAGCCCCATATCGGGCTCGATGCTGTCAGTCTGCCAGTGCAGAGGCCCCTTAGGATCCTCTGTCCCCTTCTCTCTCTGTCCTTCCCGCACTTATACTCTCTCTCTCTCTCAAAAAATCAATAATATGGGGCACCTGGGTGGCTTGGTCGGTTGCGCTTCCGACTTCGGCTCAGGTCATGATCTCACCGTCGGTGAGTTCGAGCCCCGCGTCGGGCTCTGTGCTGACAGCTCAGAGCCTGGAGCCTGTTTCAGATTCTGTGTCTCCCTCTCTCTGACCCTCCCCCATTCATGCTCTGTCTCTCTCTGTCTCAAAAATAAATAAACGTTAAAAAATTTTTTTAAAAAAATCAATAATACATTAAAAATAATTAAAAAAATATTTCACATGTAAATTTAAATTCCCCTAAATAGGTTGAATTGATATTACAATTGAGTAAGTAATTAAAAAAAAACAAAATTTTAAATATCCTTTAAAGTTGGCTTATTGTGATTTTAATTCACACCTTGATAATTCTACTTTTCACCTGATTCTATGCAGACACCCACTACAAGTAAAAGAAGCAAGACTTCTTTTAGAAGAAAAATACCTCCTTTCTGTGATCTGAGGGAAGAGGAACATACTGGGGGAAATTCTATCAGTCATTGACCTTATAAATGTTAGACTACGTCTTCACCCATTGAAGATATAGATTATTGTCAATCCCAGTTTCTCAGTTTTGCCTTTTAATGGTAAAATGGATTTTTGGGGTCTCTTTTGCAACTGAGAACCCACGAAAATGAGAGCCAGCCATGGCAGTATTATAGAGGATGTGCGAGACTGGCCTGCAGGTCTGAAAGAGAGATGCCAAACCAGTTTTGTGAAATTTGCCTAACATGTATTTTCAAGTTATACAAGCGAAGACTAAAAAAATCAGCCATAAAATTGAAGAATGGATTTTTTTTTTTAAGGGAGAATTGTCAGTGTGCCAGATACAGAGCAGTTGGAAAGTTTGGGATAAAATAAGGACATATGGTTTCACAGAAGACAAAGAAGGCGGTGTATCCAGGAGATGGGAATGGACGACACCAAATGCTCTTGAAATTGAATATAATAACTTCTGGAAAGTATCTTTCAGATTTAGAAACGTGGAGGGCTTACCAAGAACGAGGTTGGTGTAGTAATGAGGATAGGAATCAAACTGAAAAGAGAGGAAAGAGAAGAACAAAGAGGCAATTTATGTCATGAAATGCAGTTGTGATCATGACAATGTTCCCTCTTGCATCAAGATAACACTTAGGTCGGCCACACTGTGGTTATTTACCTATGGACTCTCTCCAGTTGGTCATTACCCTCCTTAAATTGTAGATTCCCAGACAGAGGTCACTATTCCACTTATGAGCTGCAAGGTATAAAACAGAGAGGGATGTTCATCTCATTTGTTCCGGGTGTTCTAGAGATAGTGGATTTTCATGGTAACATTTTTGACTACTGTTCTACACGACTCACTCATTTTTAACTTAAAGTCAACTGAATCCGATACATTTCTTTTTCTTTTCCCCATCCTTTTTTTTTTAAGGTAAGTATTGTTCTTATGCTGAATCATCCTAATATTTAAGTTGTACAATTGTCCTTTTTTCTTATGTATGTGCACTTCTTGAAGTTCATACCTATTCTTGATTTGTTTGTTAACTATAGCCCGCATTCAGCTGAGCCAAGTAGTTTTTTTTTTTTTTTTTAACATTTATTTTTTGAGACAGAGACAGAGCATGAACAGGGGAGGGTCAGAGAAAGAGGGAGACACAGAATATGAAACAGGCTCCAGGCTCTGAGCTGTCAGCACAGGGCCCGATGCGGGGCTTGAACCCACAGACCGCGAGATCATGACCTGAGCCGAAGTTAGACACTTAACTGACTGAGCCACCCAGGCACCCCTGAGCCAAGTAGTTTTTATGCCTCGGTAGTACCTACAGCATGCGGCTGTAGCACATACAGTATGCTCATCTACAGCATATAGTTACACGCCACCCACATAATTGATACCTGTGTTGATGATGTCTTTTTTCCCCCCCGTGATATAATTGATAAATAACATTGTATAAATTTCAAGTATGCAACATAATGATTCTATATTTGTATATATGATGAAATGATCACCACAATAAATATAGGTAACACCTGTCACCGCATAGAGCTACACATTTCTTGAAGAGTGACACAAATCTTAAAGAGGCAGAACAGGATGAGATTTGAGGACAGGTCCTGGTATAGCTCAAAGTAACCCCCTTCCATCAAATGTTAAAGAGAATGGACCAATACAAAATAAAGGAGACTCGTATTTATACCTCCCCTGGGTAACTACTTTGAACACTTTATATTATATTCTTCCATATGTAGTCAATCATATAAAAAGCATATGCCTTTACCCTTATAAGCTACAGATAATAACTACATTTTGAATTCTTGCTAGACACTATATCTTCAAATCATCCAATATACATCTTTTATCAAAAAAGTGGTTGTAAAGATGGACAGTCAGGCTATTCACCCTATTCACTTTGTTGTTATTATTTCGGCAATAGTGAACTGCGTATCTGAGCCACATTTTATGTCTCCCCCTGAATTTCTGTGACGTACGCTTGCATTCTTGATGAAGTGTATAAGTTACTTCTGTACAAACTGTTAGGTTGCTTTACTTGTCCAAAGATTTTTGAAGAAGCCCATCTACTATAATAACCATAAACAAAGTCATAAAAACAAGGGGAAGAAAATATTTACTTATTTCATGCGTTTGTTTCATTTTTTATTATGCAAGCTGTGCATTAAAAAAAAAAAATAACGTTTATTTATTTTTGAGACAGAGACAGAGACAGAGAGTGAGCAGGGGAGGAGCAGAGAGTAGAGGGAGATATAGAAAGTGAAGCAGGCTCCAGGCTCTGAGCTGTCAGCACAGAAGCTGACGTGGGGCTTGAACCCAAGGACCACAAGATCATGACCTGAGCGGAAGTTGGACGCTCAACTGACTGAGCCACCCAGGAGCCCCCAAGGTGTGAATTTTATAACTAATTGAGTTTTCATTAGTTTTCTGACCAAGACGCTTAGTGTAATTTAGTATTAACATTTCATAATTGTATAGCATCCTTTTGTCTATGTTTCTAGATGTTTACTTCTGGGAATATTGCTTTCATCTAGCTAAATTTTCATGGTTCTGATATTTTCTGTTTTATCATAACCCACCTCAAATCTTTTGTGGATACCAGCAGGATAAAGTTCAATAAAATAGTTGGGTGAGAACATTTAATAGTGTAAAACTGGTAACTCAAGTTCACTGAGTGATTATTCATTAAGAAAGTTATACATCTCATTCTGTCTCCTTTTTAGTGAGACCTGAGTTTGTTTGAATCCCAGCTCTACTCAGATTCATAAGTTTGATCTTTTACAGACACCTTTGTTACTCATTACTTTTAGTGGTAAGAGTGTTTAGCATAGTAAGTGCTCAGGAAATGTTGGTTTTCATGTCTCTTGTCTTACAGCAAAGACCACATTATCCTCCTCTTTAGACTTCTTTCTTATGAACTTATTATGAAGACTATCACACCATCTATGACGTCTCTGAATTTGTGGCAATTTACCTCCATTTCCCTAGAGATTTTGAAGATATTCTTTAAATCTGACGTCATCTCCTACAACATTAAGAAATGCTATTTAACATTTCCTCTACATTTTTTCCCCCTAGCAACAATTGCTGTTGACAATGGAAAGCATTCTGGAGGAGAAAAGAAAAATAAATTGATATTTCAAGCTGTCCTAAGATGTGCTATTCAAATTCCTTATGCCGCTAAGGACACGACATTTACTGCCTAACTTGAAGTTTGGAGAACTTAATTGCATTTCATCATAGAATATTATAAAGTAGTAGCTCAAGGAATAGTCCTAGAAATTCCTACAGATAAAAGAATAGAGAGAAGGAGAGATAGAAGGCAAGAGGAAGGAACAAAAGATGACTGGAGGGTTCTGGTGTATAATGTCATCAGTGAAAACTGTACCTGATGATTTTTGGGAGAACGGCAACTGAGTTTGAAATTTCAAGTGGTTTATATTGTTGCGGTCTAACTTGCCCTTCTTTAATTTTTTTAAATGTTCATTTATATATTTTGAGGGGGGGGGGTAGGGTAGAAGCAGAGAGAGAGGGACAGAGAATTCCAAGCAGGCTCTTCACCCAGCGCAGAGCCAATGTGGTCCCAATCCCTAACCCTGAGATCATGACCTGAGGGCAATCAAGAATTGGAGACTTAACCAACTGAGCCAAGCAGGCAACCTTCCCCTTTAAATTTTAATAAGGTCTTTTATTCATGGATAACCTTTGTCCATTTACGTATATGTGAATCAAGTAAAGAACTTGAATTCTATATTGGAGTTTCCATGGTACATCAAAAAGAAAGTTTTCAGGAGATCTAAGTAATCCAAATCACAGCCTGAGACACAAGTTCTGGAATGTCCTTATCACACTGTGAGTCTCTAGGGGCTGGGCTTCTTGCAGACTATGCCCTGCAGTTTCAATCCATTGTTTCAGTGGTATCTTGTTTTTTAATGAGACGTGTGAACCAGCTGACATTCGGCTGGCACTAGGAAGTCATTTCACTTGTTCAAAAATAAGTATATTCCAGCAATCATCTGTCACTCAGAAGGCACTTAGTAAATAACCATTAGCTTCCTGATACTGTGGTTGAATCCTCAGAGGTCCTAAGGCTCCTTGCCTTTGAGGCCCAGAAAATAGTTCAGGCAATATTAACGACTCACAAGAAGCAATTAGAGGGTAAGTAAGTGGCCAACTGAGTTTATGTTACTGCAAGTGTAAGGGAAGACAACAGTAATTTGTTCACAATGGCTCACATAAAGTTTGACTCTATTATCTATTCTATATTTTATCTCCAATATCTGGCCAAAGGTTTTGACTTGATGACCAGATGGGGACACTTTCCATGAGGATATGTTTACAACATCTCTTGCATTTCAAAAAGTCTAATAGGCATTGAACTGAACAAGGGAAAGGCAGAACAGCAGAAAAGAAGAACCCGTTGAGAACGCAAACACAAGTTGAATACGAGATGTTTTTTGAATTTGAAATGCTGGCTGACTTAAAAACTTATATTAGTAGTTTTAAAAAGAATCAGAGATAATCCGTTTATGATGCCAGAAGCCTCTTAGTTTTATAACTGACAATATCCAACCTCACAGCAGCACTTGGGAATGAAAGGAACTGAAATGTGTGGGTGACGAGGAAGACAATATTTTTTTGAAATAGCTCCAACAGAAGGTAACTAGTAGTCTTTGAAGAGATGGCCAGGAAAAACATTACTGGGTCAGTCTAGGTCAGCCAGATGTATATGGTTTTGGAATCAAAACACAGTAGAATCATTTTTGGATCATTCATTGCGGGTTCCTGCAAAGGTTTCATCCAATTTGTGGCAGTAAATTTGGCTCTATGAATTGCTTTCTTAAATCTGTAAAAAAAAATATTTGTGGATTTCTGAATTTCAGTGGTATTCAAGAAATAAAATTTAACAAGTGTGACAATGATTTGGAAAGTCTGTTCAGGATGATATCACATAAAGGATATACTTACCTGGGGATGACCGGAACATTCCAGCGGGCTCGGACATCAGAGCACAACTGCTTCCCACCAGCTCCAGCAACAAACGCAGCTTTCCCCTGTGCCGACTATCTTTTTTATTTCTTTCTTTATCGCAGCTGTTATTTGTATCACCTTCTCTCATGCCTGTTTGTCCTCTTTGTTTCTTTCTCCTTGGTCCCATATGTATATTAGCAAACTGGAGGGTAGGTGACAACTTGTTAAGCTTAAAATGGTAGAAAAGAAGAATGGTGCCATTTCTGTAGGCTTGTCTATTCTCTTCTTGTTCTTTATTTCTTGTACTCGGAGAACGGAGTTAGAAACAGCTCGTGGTAGAATTATTCAAGATTTCTAAGTAAAAATGTCTGAGGTAACATCTTCTCCTAACTAACAATTTCCAATTTCTATTTCACTGCCAAATTTTTATAAAGTAGAAGTATGCATCTGCCACACAGTTTCAAGAAAGCTATCCACAACTTGGGATAACAATGTTAATGCATTTCAAAAATTAAAATGATGTTAGAAATTTCTGAAGTAATATGGATTTCATGCTGTTTGTGCTAACGGACAGGGTTGGAATTAATGTGGAAGTTTTGGTTTTCTTGACGAAACAAGAAAGTGTGTAGCGTTTTCACAGGAAGAGGCTTCAGAGCAAATTACACGTTTTATTTTATTTTGTTTTGTTTTGTTTTAAACTTGTTTCCTAACATGACAAGGTGGAATTGCAAAAGACAGTGAACAAAGCTGGGCAGGACTCTACTTTAAAAACCTCAGTCTTTTGGGAAGCCTGGGTGGCTCAGTCAGTTAAGCAACTGACTCTTGATTTCTGCTCAGGTCATGATCTCACGGTTCATGAGTTCAAGCCTCACCTCAGGCTACCTGCTGGCAGTGCAGGCCCGATTGGGATTCTCTCTCTCTCTCCCTCTCTTTCTCTACCTCTCCTGTGTTCTTTCTCTCTCCAAATCAATAAAACAAACTTTTAAAAAAATTATAAAAAAAAAACCAACCTCTCCATCTTTCTCCTTTGTTCAGAGGTTAGTTGATTAGAAAACGGTAAGCACCATTTCCAATAAATGCCTTTTGTTTTAGAGGCAGAGTTGTGGAACTCGAGAAAGATGACAAGTTAGATCTTCTAGCACATGTCCTTTAGCATCTGTGAATAGAAAGCATGTGTCCTGTGTCATTTCGTACAGGATGAAATGCTTCATATTCAAAAGGGGTACGCCTGCTAACATCTTTGCTGCCGTGTTTAAAAACATTAATCTCGGGGGCGCCTGGGTGGCTCAGTCGGTTAAGCGTCCGACTTTGGCTCAGGTCATGATCTCACGGTCTGTGAGTTCAAGCCCCGCGTCGGGCTCTGTGCTGACAGTTCAGAGCCTGGAGCCTGCTTCAGATTCTGCGTCTCCCTCTCTCTCTGCCCCTCCCCTGTCCATACTTTGTCTCTCTCTGTCTCAAAAATAAATAAACGTTAAAAAAAATTAAAAAAAAGACATTAATCTCAACTTTCAAGTTACTGAAATTGCTGGTGCTGACCTCCAACATTTAACACGGATGGGGCAGAAAAGATAGAAAAAATAAAATAGTTGGAACAGGAGAAATGCCCAGCCTTTGTTGCTGGAGTTACTGGAAGCAGTGTAGTTCTGGTACCTGAGCCCAGTGGAATGTTCTGGTCATCCCCAGGTAAGTATATTCCTAATGTAATATCATCGTGAAAAAAAAAAAAAAAAAAAAAAAAAAAAACGAAAAATTTTCCCATCATTGCCACGCTTCTTAAATTCCCAAATCTCTGTTCAGAACTAGGCACAGCCATCCAAATTCTCTGATTGCCTATCAAATTCTTGCTACTACACAAATTTTAAGGGACCGTCGTTTGGTAGCCCGTGGAGATTTGGAAATTGTAGCCTTAAACACTAAAATCAATGGTACCGCATTCTCAGACTTACAGGTATTTACCATTTCTTTAATGCATGTTTACATTGCGTGAGTAAATAGCAGATGGGTAGCAAGTCATTGGTGGCATTTAAGAAATGAAATCATACACATTGGTTATGTCATCAAAGGAAGTGATCTACAAATGAAGCTCATAGGGGAAATTATCAGAGTTGAAAAGCATTTCAAAGTTGCCTTTGCAGAGAAAAAACAATTAAGAATACTGTGTTTCAGACTGTATGGAAGTGGAAAATGTTGCTCAAAGATACTGTTTAATGACAGTCCCAGGGCACACAGTGGCTAGAAGAGAAAACATCATTTTAAAAGAGTAATTCAATAGTGTTGAAGTTATAAAATTGTACTAAAAAGTCATCTGCCTGCCAAAAACACAAAATACTAACTGGTTTGCAAAATTCTCCTGGGAAACACAGTGGTTTATTTATAAGGAAAAACTAGATTAATTCATTTCCAAGTTTTGTACTGAGTATCTGCATTAACTAGCTAACAAAAGAAAATTGATTTTTCCCCCCTGGTGGCATTTGATACTTTTTCAATGTATTTATTGATTATATGATAGCACCTTTTAGACCTATGAATCTGTTTAGATTTTTTTTTTACTTCATTTAATTTAAAATTTCCAGAAGAAAAAGCAAAAATTGGTAGTGAGAATGTGTTTAAGAAAATTGTACCTCCGAACTTTGTGAGGGCCAGATGTTCTGAAACGTTGTATTGATCAGAGAATTTGAAGGATAAAGATATTTAATCTAGTTCATTTTCTTTTCATTTTAATTTTATTTATTTAAAACATTTAATATTTATTTATTTTTGAGAGAGAGAGAGAGAGAGAGAGAAAGAGAGAGAAGGGGAGAGAGAGAATGAGCAGAGGAGGGGCAGGGAGAGTGGGAGACACAGAATCTGAAGCAGGCTCCAGACTCCGAGCTGTCAGCACAGAGCCCGATGTGGGGCTTGAACTCACACACGGCAAGATCATGACCTAAGCGCAAGTCAGACGCTTAACCTACTGACCTACCCAGGCTCCCCAATCTAGTTTATTTTCTGATAATAGATTTTAGTAAAAGAGATCACAAGTGCCTGTGAGCACATGTGTTTGCACAAACACACATCCCTCTTTCCTGACAGCACACTATGTATTAGCAACTTCTTTGAAAATAGGACAGTTTTTTTTTCAAGTTTTTATTTAAATTCCATTTAATGTACAGTGTCAAAATAGTTTCGGATATAGAAGTCAGCGATTCATCATTTACACACAACACCCAATGCTTATCATAGCAAGTGCCCTCCTTAATGTCCCTCATCCATTTAGCCCAACCCCTGCCCGCTCAGCAACCAGCTCACCTGCCCTCCAGCAACCCTCAGTTTGTTCTCTACAGTTAAGAATCTGTTTTCTGGTTTGCCTTTCTCTCTCTCTGTCTTTCCCCCCCCGCTATGCTCATCTGTTTTGTTTCTTAAATTCCACATATGAGTGAAATCATATGATATTTGTCTTTCCCTGATTGACTTATTTTGCTTAGCATAATACTCTCTAGCTCTATCCATGTCATTGCAAATGACAAGATTTCATTCTAATTTTATGGCTGAGTAATATTCCATTGTATATACATACCACATCTTCCATCAGTTGATGGACATTTAGGCTCTTTCCATAATTTGGCTATTATTGGTAGCATTGCTATAAACATTGGGGTGCATGTGCCCCTTCGAATCAGTATTTTTGTATCCTTTGGGTAAATACCTAGTAGTGCAATTGCTAGATTGTAGGGTAGTTCTATTTTTGACTTTTTGAGGAACCTCCATACTGTTTTCCAGAGTGGCGGCACCAGTTTGCATTCCTACCAATAATGTTAAGAGAGTTCAAAAATAAGGATAGTTTTATACATCACTAATTTCTCCCACCATCTATCACAGGGATAGGTTCTTAATAATGATTTGCGTAATGAATGAATCAGTTATTTATCATAAGATGGGGCTGTAAAAGTCAAGTGTGACAACAAATCACATGGTAATTTTCTTTCATTTTGATTTTACTATTACGAGGATTTAGAAGACCTCAGTTACACTAATTTATTTACTTGTACAAAAGTAGATTAACTTTTTAAGGCCTCAGCTTCAGTACAATTAGAAATTTT
This sequence comes from Puma concolor, assembly GCF_028749965.1. Taxonomy (NCBI): domain Eukaryota; kingdom Metazoa; phylum Chordata; class Mammalia; order Carnivora; family Felidae; genus Puma; species Puma concolor. Next base: position 71,957,724 of record NC_141670.1, read on the forward strand.
TGAAGAGATATGATATACTGCATGCTTGAAACTGCAAAAGAACAAAGAAATAAGTTAATGACACTTATTTTTCTCAAATTTAGAATAATTTGAAAAATGTAGGACTACTTTTATGAATGATCCATGAATGGAAAAAATTAACTTCATAAGTTTTATTGCATTAAGTTCTGAGTACTTTAAGTGAACTTATAGTCCTCTTTAACAAGGAGACAATTTCATGAGTATTGGTATCTATTTTTATCTGAGCTTGGAATTATATGGCATTTGGGAAGCCATCACTTCTTGCCAGGTGAGAGTTAGACAATTCACAGTTTCTACACTGAGTCAGAATTCCCCTGAAATGAGTTGAGAAAACATTTGGCTGAAGAATGAGTGTTTGTCTCTTCAGTAGTTGAGCCATGGAAGCCTTGTACAAGTTTGCTTCCAACAATTCAAAAGTCAAACATTCATCTAAAGAATAACATTCAGTGTGGGACATAATGTATCCTTGTAGCCTTGAGAGATCAGAGGTGGGACTGAGTCTCACAACATTGCATAACCCGGGCAAGGATGGAAAAAAATAACTGTTTCACAGGTCATTGAAAAATTCATTCGGTGAAGATTGCTTTTGTTCCACACTCCGGTGGGTGTCCGCTGTGGAGGGTTTTTGAGTTTATGTGCTCAAAAAACATGAAATAAAGACTACTTGGAATTAAGGGTTTGCAGGATTGCATCTGGAAACTAATTTAATCTATTTTATTTTATTTCACTTTATTTTGGAGACAGAGAACATGCACGCAGTTGGGAGGGGGGAGGGGCAGAGGGAGAAGGAGAGAATCTTAATCAGGCCCCACATTCAGTGGAGAGCCCAATGCAGAGCTTGATCCCACGAGCTTGGGATCATGACCTTTGCTGAAATCAAGAGTCAGGTGCTTAACTGACTGAACCATCCAGGAGCCCCATATTTAATCTATTTTAAAAGTTCAATGTGAATAAGCATTTCTGTATATCTTTCCTAGTCATATATGCAATTTCCATTTAACATTTTAGAGAGACATTTGCTTTTAATCTCTACCAGTTAGTTCTGAGGGTCATTTCAAAGAAAATTTGTACATTTTGCTAACTGGGGGAGCATCTTGATGATGTTCGATAACTGTAGACAACTAAATGCTGATGACTGTAGATAACTAAATGCTACTGAGGAGAGATTTTTCCTAGTATAATTTACTTAAATTCTCTTTAACATCGAGGATACCATTCTAAAGAATTTCTGACTGTCTTGTTCCTATATTCGATATTATTATCGTATATTGCACGGCCTTCACTGTCAATAGTCTGATATGTACAAAATGCAGATTTAATTATATCATCATTTTCTTAAATCAGTCAGTGGATTTCTCAGAGTGCGAAATCCAAAACGCCTTGGGATGTCGCATTAAAACCTTCTTCATCTGGTCACTGAGGACTCTACCTTTCCTTTGTGGTCACTCTCCCACACGGCAGTGTCTACAGCCTTCTCGCTCTATTAGAGCATTCTAATAGAGTGTACCCTAGCACTTTATTAAATATGAAAGCCCATGCATTTATTAATAGCAAACATAGAAATAAAATTGTACTTTGTTATTATTATCTTCCCAGTATACTGAAACTGCTTTTTCTGGTTGTGTTTTGTGGGGCTGAAAAAAAATTAAATAAATAAATAAACCCACTACCACTTGTCGAGTGCTTACTATTTTCTGCATGTACAATAATTCAATTAATCCCTGTAATAACTCAATGACGTTAGTGGCTCTTCGATTATTCTCATTTTACAGATGAGGAAACTAAAGCTGTGAGTCTTTTAAGTGACTTGCCAAATGATATAGAGTAAGAAAGTGATTACATTATAGTTCAAGGCACCTGGGTGGCTCAGTTGGTTAAGTGTCTGACTTCAGCTCAGGTCATGATCTCACAGTTCATGGGTTTGAGCCCCATGTTGGGCTCTGTGCTGACAGCTCGGAGCCTGGAGCCTGCTTTGGATTCTGTGTTTATCTCTCTCTCTCTGCCCCTCCCCTGATTGTGCTCTGTCTCTCTCTCTCCAAAGTAAATAAACAAATAAACATTTAAAAAAATTATAGTTCAAAACCAGTCTAATTTGTGAATCTTTTTTTTTTTTTTTCATTGCAAAAGAATATTTCAATATACTTCTTAGGAAAATTTTGCCTAGAGAACAATCTTTTTAAATAATATTATTAAAACTTGCCTTTCAAAGGCTATTTTGTTTTGTTTTATTTTATTATTTTATTTTTTTAGTGTTTATTTATTTTTAAGAGAGAAGGGGGGGGAAGGGCAGAGAGAGGGAGACACAGAATCAGAAGCAGGCTCCAGGCCCTGAGCTGCGAGCCCAGAGGCTCGAACTCAAGAACCGCTAAGATCATGACCTAAGTCAGACGCTTAACTGACTGAGCCACGCAGGCGCCCCAAAGGCTATGTTGTTTTAAATAAAGAAAATTAAGAAGCAAAATTTGAGTAGTGAGATATCTTAATAGCTAAGCTACTCAGTTGGATTTCAATACCATTGGACAGTACCAGATGCTAATAATAAACTTTTAAAATGTCTTATCCATTCTTTCAAAACTCCCTTATTTCCAAAAGGATTAGAGAAAATTTATAGTAAAAAAGACATAAAAATAAGAGATCCATTACATCAATGGTAGAGAAAAGTAAGGAATTTCGATTAGGATAATTCAAGATAAAGTAAGCCATTTTACATGAAAATCTTAAGAGTGCGTAGAAGGCAAAGTAGAAGGAATGAAAACCACTCAGCATGTAAACAAGGGGGATCCACTACTCCTGGCTGCACTGGGCATTCTTAACGTGCTAAGTGCTGGGTCTCATTCATCTTTTTGTGCTGTTATCATCAGCATGAGTTTGGGGTTATGACTGTGGCCATGAGAGATGTGCAGAATCCAACCTGATGGCATGCCGTGTCTATAAAACTTGTGGCCTGCCAGACAGGGAAAATATGAAAAGAATACAAAATACAGAATTCTGCTTACCTAAATCAGGCAATAAATTTAAAAGTGGCTATTAAAGTATGACATGAACTTATGAAGGATCCAGTGGAATGGCCTCAAAAGTGTTTTTTAGAGCCAGACAAGAAAGCACTCACATGTATTAAGGGAGCCAAAGAGTTGCGATCGTGCGCCAAACATAAAGCCCTCTGTTAACATCTCTGGCTACAGAATTCTTTAGTAGAAGAAAGGACGAGGTAGAGAAGGTAAGAATAATATTAAGACAATGGTTATTTTGAACCATCTGAAGGTCAGAGTCCTTGTTATACACTGAAAAGGGGTTCTATCTGTTGGTGGGGGTTCTCAACTGAGTCAAATCTCATGTACTAAGCAAACATCTCTAGTGGAGAAGCAAATAAGCATACTTATTGCTTTGATGGGTCTTTCAATGCCATGAAAAGTAAGAATTATATTTTTTCAAAGGGGGAAGTAAATTAAACATTAAAAACCCTTTTGCATGAATTTTGGGAATGACAAGCATATCTGGTATTTGGTATGATGAATTGTTTAAAATAATTTAGAATATTAGTATAGCTAACTCTAAATTTAAACTATGTTATTGGACATTTGAATATTAGACCTGAGAAATTACATTAAAAAATTACATAAAGGCGCCTGGATGGCTCAGTCGGGTAGACATTCGACTTTGGCTCAGGTCATATCGCGGTTCGTGGGTTTGAGTCCCACATTTGTCTCTGTGCTGACAGCTCAGAGCCTGGAGCCTGCTTCGGATTCTGTGTGTGTGTGTCTCTCTCTCTGTCCCTTCCCTGCTCATGCTCTGTCTCACTCTCTCTCTCAAAAATAAACATTAAAAACATTAAAACAACAAAAAATTATAGAAAAAAATTATACATAAACCAATTTTACAAAAAGCATTAAAATATGGAAAATACATATATGTTCGTTAGACTAATAGAAATGGCTTACATGTTTGAAAAGGTTTTGTTTGTTTTGTATGGAGTATAAGAAATAAATAGACTTGGGGCGCCTGGGTGGCGCAGTCCGTTAAGCGTCCGACTTCAGCCAGGTCACGATCTCGCGGTCCGTGAGTTCGAGCCCCGCGTCAGGCTCTGGGCTGATGGCTCGGAGCCTGGAGCCTGTTTCCGATTCTGTGTCTCCCTCTCTCTCTGCCCCTCCCCCGTTCATGCTCTGTCTCTCTCTGTCCCAAAAATAAACATTGAAAAAAAAAATTAAAAAAACAAAAAGAAATAAATAGACTTAATTTAAAGAGTTGATTAATCATTAATTAAAGGCCCCGTTGAATGTGATTACTTATTCATTGGATTCATAAAATGTAAAGAAAAAAGATTTAGAAAGTATAAAAAACCTTTAGGGTTGGATTTAATGATTTAGAAAAACTATAGTCTTGAATTTAATTTATATTTTTAGTGAATTGAATATTAATTCTAAAGAGTCCCTAAGTTCATCAAAATCACATGACACATGTACATAGCACATATTCTATGACTGCTCACTGATCAAAACAGGGAGAAGGGAGAGTGACAGCAAAAGCATGAGATTCTTCCCGGCAATACTTTTCTTTTGAAAGGAGTAGAAAACAGCCACTTTGGAAGCGTTTGGCGCTTACCTAGAAAACTAAACTTACTCTCACTGTACCATCCCGCAAATCTGTGGTATTTACCCAAAGGAGTTGAAAACTGACGTCCACACAAAAACCTGCAAACAGATGTTACGGCAGCTTTATTCATTTAGATGCTCTGCCAAAACTTGGAAGCAACGAAGATGTCTTTCAGGAGGTGACTGGATAGATACACTGGTATTTCCAGACAATGGAACATTATCCAGCATTAAAAAGAATTGAGCTCTCAAGCCATGAAAAGACAGGGCGGAACTTTGAATGCTTACTACTGAGTGAGAGAAGTGAATCTTAAAAGGCTACACATTGCATGATTCCATAGTATTATGGAAAAGGCAAAACCGTGGAGACAGTAAAAAGGTCTGTGGTTTCCAGAAGTGTGGTGTGGGAAGGATGAACAGGCACAGCATAGAGGATTTTGGGGGCAATGAAATATTCTGTATGATACTATCACCATGGATAACATGTCATTATATATTTGTCTGAACCCACTGAATGTACAACACAAAGAGTGAACTGTAGACTTAGAATCATTAAGATGTGCGACTGTAGGTGTCTCTTTTGTAACAATTGTACCATTCTGGTGGGAGATGTCAATAAATGGGGGAGGCTGTGCATGTGTGGAGACAGAAGGTATATGGAAATCTCTGTACTTGCCTCTTAATTTTGCTATGAACTTAAAATTTATCGGGGTCCTTGAGTGGCTCAGCTGGTTAAACATCCGATTCTTGATTTTGTCTCAGGTTGTTGATGATCTCACATTTTGTGAGATCGAGCCCCATGTCGGGCTCCATGCTAAGCATCAAGCCTGCTTAAGATTCTCTCTCTCCGTCTCCCTCTGTCCCATCCCTTTCCTGCACACGTGTTGTGTTCTCTCTCTCTCTCTCTCTCTCTCTCTCTCTCAAGAAAAAACGTTTAAAAAATATATATTTCACTAATGGTTCACAGAGAATCTGAAAAAATAAAAAGTTAAAATATTTCATATCTATACTCTAGCTGAACTTTTGAAAGGTACTTGACAGTAAGAACTTATTATTGAAATCTCTGGCTATCATTCAAAGTGTGGAACGTCTGTAATTGAGGAAGTCAAGCTGATATTTTGTTGAAAAGATACTAAAGAATATTGTCTCCTCATTTGAATACTATATACCTTTTATGAAAAGAGGATGTGGTTTTTGTGTGGATAGTTTCAGATATTTTGGTTAAAGTCATTTTGCATCTCTTCAAATTATCAAATAAGTGTTTGATTTAAACCATATATATATATATATATATATATATATATGTTTTGATTTAAACCACATATGATTTAAACCACATATATACATGTGTGTGTATAAATGTATAAATGTTTATATATATAAATGTTTTTCTTTATCAGTTTTGAAAGAGAGAGACAGAGAACAAGTGGAGGAAGGGGAGACAGAGAGGGAGACACAGAATCAGAAGCTGGCTCCAGGCTCTGAGCTGTCAGCACAGAGCCCGACACGGGGCTTGAACCCACAGGCCGCGAGATCATGACCTGAGCCGAAGTCAAACGCTTAACCGACTGAACAATCCAGGTGCCCCTTGAGTCCAATATTTTTATGTTAATATATTAAAAAATGTTTGGAATAGCCTGGAGGATTTTGACAGTAGGGACATTCAATTGTCTTTATGTATTACAAAATACCTTACTAATGTTTGTATAAAAGTTTTTATTTAGATAAGATTTGGCCTGCCAAGAAAAGTCAAAAGTATTTCCTTAGATAAATAAACTCCTTAACAGGTTGTGCTTAGTTTTTTTTTTTTTTTTTTTGGTATGTTTCATCTGAACATCAAAAACAATCTTCCAAAATTTATAGTATTTTTTGTTTGTTAGTTTTGGCATAGCTGGTAATGAGTAATTTTTCCTTCTGACAGTAAATGAACAGTGTCTTCTGTACTTTCCTTAAGACTATCAGTGGGATGTGATATTGAAACTATGACATCAACACAGAAGAAAATGATCATCCTACTCTCTCCCCCAGGCGTCTTCTGCTATGACACTCAGTGAAAATGCAGATACAGTAGAAACAGTATTAGTCTAGGAAAGAATGAAATCTAGTCCCTCTTTCCTCGCCTCCAATGAACTGTTGAGAAAAGAGAAAGCAAAGATAACATGTCTTCCCTAGTTGTAGGCCCCAGGAAAGAGGAGTGTATTGAGGTGTGGGAAAGAATAAAGGAGATTTCAGACCAACATTATGTATGGAATTCCAGGAGCAGACCACCTTCCAAACTGCCTTCTATTAACTAAATGAAGCCACAGCAAAATAAACAGTGGAATTTTATTGCTAAGCTGACAGAAGTTTTGCTTCCTATATAATAACAATGGAACAAGAATTCTCTTGCTTCTGAAAGGCATAGGAATGTTGAGTCTGACTGATGGTTCTTGTCAGAAAGAATTGTTGAGTCAGGACAATGTTTTCTCAAAATTGTATCCTTAAAACTGGGGAACCTGACGTAGGCCACTGGTGGGGAAATCATCTGGCATTGAGGAACATAGACCTAGCGGGTGTTTTCAGGAACACTAACTGCCAAGGTGGGATACGCCATTGGAGAGAACCAGGCAACATTATCCCATTGACAGACCAGTGGCCATAAAAAACACAGACAGTAAGTCATACAAGAGCTGTTAGCAGCAGATTCCTGTAGAATCTTTTGGGACAAGACCACTCATCTCTCAGCTCAATGGTCACCAGTCTAGGGACCACCCTCAGCAGCTATTGCATGGCAGATACCAGGAGGATCCAAAACATCTCACATGGTTCCAAGGAAAACATCTCTTCTGCAACCGTAAGTTCCCACAAAACAACCACAACCTTATACGCTAAGAGTCCATTTCTTGTTATCATGAGAGACTGAGGGTTTTTATCTGAATTCTCCAAACAATGATACCTAAGGAGACAGTTTCAATGGTTGGGTTGATGTCAAATTATCTATTAGACACAATACAGGTTTATTTATTTCCTCTGCAACTCTGAAGGAAGGTCAGATAGGTTTATAGGAATTCTCTGTTCTTTTGAATATAGTATGAGTAGTAAGTTTCCATGTCACATTTAGGAACATTGCTTGGCATACCTAAGGATCTCTGTGAATGCTGTACCCAAAGCTGACAACAAATCTGTAGTCTATTTTTTTTTAATTTTTTAAATGTTTTTATTTATTTTTGAGACAGAGAGAGACAGAGCATGAGCAGGGGAGGGGCACAGAGAGAGGGAGACACAGAATCTGAAGCAGGCTCCAGTCTCCAAGCTGTCAGCACAGAGCCTGATGCGGGGCTCGAACTCACAGGCCGCAAGATCATGACCTGAGCTGAAGTCAGACGCTCAACCGACTGAGCCACCCAGGTGCCCCGCAAATCTGTAGTCTAAATCAGAGAGGCAAGATACCTTGAAGTCACCGGTGAAATCCTGAGACAGATAAAGGATGACAGACTGGTATATAAGATAATTAAGAAAGAAAAGAAAGAAAGGTGGAGTCTTAAAAACTTTTTATTAATGTCCCTTCTGACATTTTTATATAGGGAATCCTAGATTCAGCAATAGCAACTCAAGCCATATACACAGTGGCCAGGAATGTATTTAGAAAGCGCATACTCTGAAGATGGGTAGACTCCAGAATCAAGCTTAAAAAATAACTTAAAAGAACTTACAGCTGGTAATGCATACGTCAGGGGCAGGTTCAGAGGTCCAAGGATGCTCAAGAGTGTGACCATGCTGTTCTCATGAGGACTGATACACATGTCCCTCTCGAGTCACGTATCTGAGGCCAGATACTGGTCAGTGATTTAGGGACTGAATCATGGATAGAGGAAAGAATAGGATGAAATCTCTTCTGTGGGGCATCAGCATACACTTCTGGCCGCCTTTCATAGAGCCAAATGTTCTCCCTGAGGCTTAAATACACTCAGTGTTTGCCTGTGATCACATTTGAGATCTAAATGGGGATAGGGCCAATGCAAGGGGAGCTGGGCCTCCAGAAGGACCTAGTAGTCACTTATTAGGGGTTGTGAAACTTCCACTTGGTCTAATAGGCAGAACAGCCTATTAGGTCAATTGGTAAACAGGGAAAAATCATTTTGGATAAAGACCTAGCTGTCAACTTTTTGGAAGGAGATCAACTCCAGGATCATGGCACATGATTATTATAGGACCACATTGATTTATTTACTAAAGGGAGCATATAATTGTGGAGGAATGTTCTAAAACATTCTATATTAGTGTGTTTCTCATTTGCATTTGTGTGCACTTTATCTTACCTCCCTCCCCCACAAAAGAAAGAGATATCCGTTCACCTCAGCAAGAATTTTCATTGTTACAACAGGAATGTAAAGAGCATGAGCTAATATTAATCGTTACAAAAATTGGCGTGATTCAGAAAGTTTAAGTGTATGCCTTTAGAACATAACTTCAATATTAACAAATGCTCTAAATCCCATATGCTATGTCAAAAGAACACGCATCATGATTATTTAAAATCCTGTATCTGATTATTTTAATAGAGAAGAGGAGAAAAGCTGTGACATAGTCCTGTATTCGACCATTCTTTGTCAAAGAATTTGCTTTGTCAAAGACCTGATTTCCAGCATTCTGGCTCTGAAATAGTGCTGTGATAAGATTTTTGAATATACATTAGAATTAATCCTTTCATCAAGATTATATACTGCTGATCCTGGAGACAGCTATTGTCTACATGGAAGTCATTGAAGAGGGATTGAAAATGTTTGGCAAATCTTAAATCACAAGCATTTTTCTCAGTTGAGTGAAGCATTGTAGCAATGACTAAACATGGAATAGTTATTTCTAAATTTGTTTTGTTCGTTACGGATGGTAATAGAATAGTATTATTATTCAATTTATTAAAAAGAAAGTTTGTTTCGAGATTTGAAGGAAATAGCTGGTCTTTCATTTTGGGGAGCTAGATGGAAACACACAGAAGGAACTACACTGAGGCATTAGAAAGTGTACAAAACTATGCAGTGATTGGGGTCTTACAGTATCTCAAATGGGATTTCAACAGTTTGGGTGGTAAATGTTAATGCTTTAGAATCTTTTATAATTTCAGACTTTAAGTGGTATGACTGTATTCTAGAAAGACTTTTCTAAGATTTCTAAAAAATGGCAATAAAGTTTGGGGAAAAAAATCTCATACATATACCACTGAAATTTATATATTTCCAACCCCAGTAACTTAGCCACACCATGATTTTCAATCTTGAGTATTATGTAGTCAATAAATGTTAATGAAGGGCTTATAATAATATGGAGGTCTCATGTTATAATATTAAGTGAACAAAACATCCAAGATAGATTATTCTGTGTGTAATATTACCACAGGTGTGCAGACAAAGAGAACTTTACAGAAACTAAAAAAAAAAAAAAAAAAAAAAAAAAAAAAAAGAAAGAAAAAAAAAACAAACAATTAAATGACTATAGAAATGTGGCTTTGTCTTTGGGACATGAAAATATTCTTGGTTTGATTTTCAGTTTTCTGTATCTTCCACATTTTCTGTAAACTCAAAGTTTAATAGTGACCAAATAATTTCCTGTATTGAAATTAGAAATGTCTGTTTTGAGAAGCAAATGTATCAGAATTTTTTTTTCTCTTTCTGAAGTTCCTGATGGCCAAAGCCATATCTAATAGTTAAGAATCTTTTGGAGCAAATTATTGACATTCTTCAATGATCTCTGAATTCACAACCACGTCTCTCCTTTCATGTCTGTTTGTCCTTGGTGATAGTGTTTATGCTTTAAAATAAATACTTTTTTTCTGCTACACATTAAAGACCCTCACATCATGAGTGTTCTTTTCAGTTGTCTTGATGATAATGTTTACTTTCCAATGTTATAACTGAAACAACAAATACATTATGTCTTAGGTATGTTCTTATGTTAAAACATTGTCAGGCAAAGCCAATTTTGAGTATGCCATATTTCTTTCCCTCCTGATCTTTTTTTTTTTTTTTTTAACTGTATGTGTTGTGTGCTTTATTTCAGCGTAGTTCATACATTTGGATGAAATTCTGAGAACTGTGAAGCCTCTTGACCCTTCTCCCAGGAAGTTGCCCCAGAGACCTGCCAATCCATTGAAAGTGACATTCATTGACCTAGTTGTTGACCAGATAAAACAAGAATTTCTAAGTACTTTTAGAATGCATGCTATTGAAAATAGTCTTGTCAAGGTTTAAAAGCAAAAGATGAATATGTTAAAAGAAAACAAAAGGTCATTACATTCTAAACACTAGAAACTTGAAGGCCTCAGTTCTTAAAATTTCTATCGATTTAAGAGAATGCAAGAAATATATGTTCATAGTGTAGGAGATAAAGGGCTGATGGGGAAAGATAAGATATGACTGGATCATTGTTATTAAGGGTTCCTGAGAAGGGATCTGAAGCCAAATGCCAAAGTGGGAAGTGGTAGCAATCTTCAGATCCAAGAACTGAGAAGGTTTGTGTCCTAATTCCTTCCTGGAACCCTGGGATAAACAGCTTCATAGACTTACCACACAATGATATGGGAGCATCAGATTTTAAATAGATACTTGGTTTGTCTGTTCATGAGATGGCCTAAGCAAGTATCCTCCTTCCTGTGACTCTGAGTTTCCTTTGGTTTTCTGTGTCTACTAGTCTATGCCTTATTTCCACACATGGGAGCAGTCTGCAGATCTCAGAGCTTGGCAGTCAATACTGGTCAGTCCAAGATGATGGCAGATCTCAGACATCAACTGAAGCTTCCGCACACACAAAAAAGTGCCAAGATCAAATTTCAGGTGGAATTTTTCCATCTCAGCAGGTGCCGGGCAGAACTGTGAAGGATAAGGTGCCTTCCCCCATGCTGTGATAGCATGTAAGCCCATACTCTTACACATTACCAGAATTGAAATGGCATCCTGGAGACAAGTGACAGGAGGGAGGAATCCATGAACTTGACTAAGTTTAAACCAGAATGATTGTCAACATACTGACTTTGTCTGCATTTACTTGGAAGTATCTAGATTACTTATTCTGTTATGAAGGAGAAATGGGAGCTCAAGATTATTTCATGTAGCAATTCAATAGATATTTTTCATCATCTACTGTGAATCAGTTAATTGTCTAGGCACTGGGATACAGTAATGGAAAACAGAAAATGCCAGAACCAGCACTCATGGAGCTTTGATTCTAGAGTGGGAAGAGAAACATAGAAACTATACAAGTAAAAATAGGGGCGCCTGGGTGGCGCAGTCGGTTAAGCGTCCGACTTCAGCCAGGTCACGATCTCGCGGTCTGTGGGTTCGAGCCCCGCGTCGGGCTCTGGGCTGATGGCTCGGAGCCTGGAGCCTGTTTCCGATTCTGTGTCTCCCTCTCTCTCTGCCCCTCCCCCGTTCATGCTCTGTCTCTCTCTGTCCCAAAAATAAATAAACGTTGAAAAAAAAAAAAAAAGAAAAAAGAAACTATACAAGTAAAAATAGAACATGTCGGGTAGTAAGTGCTAGGAGAAGTAATTCAAGATAAGGGATAAATAGTTATGTGGGGGCTCTTTTAGACAAGCTAGGCAAGGAAGACTTTCTGTTCAGTCAGTAGCAGAGACTAGAAGAAGTGAGGGGGAACACCTTGTGGAGTTCTGAGAGAAGAACATTCCAGGTAAAGGAACAATAACTGAATAGGCTCAAATAGTTACATATTTGTTTCTGACTTGAAAATCATTAGAACCTACATACTGTTTCAAAGAAATTTTTTTGAATAAGGGTGATTTTATTTTATCTTTTTAATTGTTTTTTAATGTTTATTTATTTTTGACAGAGACAGAGACAGACTGCAAGTGGGTTAGGGGCAGAAAGAGAGAGAGACACAGAAGCAGAAGCAGGCTCCAGGCTCTGAGCTGTCAGCACAGAGCCCGATGTGGGGCTCGAACTCACGAGCCGTGAGATCATGACCTGAGCCGAAGTCAGACGCTCAACCGACTGAGCCACCCAGGCGCCCCTGAATAAGGGTGATTTTAAATAAAATTTTGTTGCATAATAAAAAACAGTATTTTAGGAGTTTGGTTACCTAAAGAATTTTGCTTAATTATATATGGGTTAATTGGTAAACAACAACAACATCAACAAAACCCATGGCCCCTGAATTAGGAGTGGACATGACAACCAGAAAGATTAGGGGCGGGGTGGGGGATGGCGGGAATATAGAAGAAGCCTCTACTCAGATTGCTTTAAAAATATCCTAAGTTCTTATATTAATATAAAGAAAATAAAACTAGAAATTGCTGGTTATTCAATCAGAAACTTGTACCTGAATAAAACCGTGACATATCGACAAAAGATTTGGAATGAATTGACTTTGGTGTTTTAAGATACAATACAGTATTAAAAGCATATGCATACTGTATCTTTTTTGTGTCTGCATTGCCAGATAATTTTTTTTTTTACAAATTAACAGAAATAGTGGTCCTATATATTGAGAACCTAATCCAAGCAGAGTTGTTTGCTCAATAAGGGCTAAAATATAATTTTTCTCTACTTGGCCATTCTGCTTTGATGTAAAATTTCTCTGTGCATTGATTTTAGGTGCGTAACCTAAGCCATTAGGTGAATGGAATTACTGGAGATAAGAAATAATTTCAAAACGTGCTACACTATTCTTTAAAATATTTTCAAATACAGTCTTTCAAATATAACAAGAAGAGAAAAGATGAAAACAACAAGGAAAAGAAAGTAAATGGTGTCCAAAATCTGTGGAAGTGCTAGAGTTAAAACTTCAAATTCCTAAATTCTTTTTGAGACTATTTGCCTATTATGTGTATGTATGTGGGAGTCAGATAGACTTGTAAATATGAACAACGCATTGTACAGTTCACAGATTTTTCTGTTAAACTTACATCTAAGGGAGAAGAAAGAAGTTGTAACACAAAAAAGAATGAGATCAGCATTCTCAAAGCTAATTAGATAGGAATGAAGAATTACATTGGGTCAAACACAGACTATTAAGCCTACATTTTCTAGACAAAAGAAACTTTACAGGGCATGTTCCTGAAGGCCTGATTCTCCTGTCTGAAATCAGTTTTCAAGCTTAACTATGTTCTAGTATATTTCAGAAGTTATTGAAGACTTCATTATTCCAAAGTCTGCTCAAGTCAATTTTACTCCTCCTTCATATTTTTTATTAGTAGCAACCTTTTGTGAAGAGTCAGTTCCTTCTTAAAACCACCTTTTATACTGCTTATCTTAAGTATATTGTTTAACTTAACAGGAATTTCATTTTTTATGCAACACATCTCTGTTTATGTTGACTATTTTTGCTTCTACAGATTTTTGTCATTTTTTCCTGACTTTTACCTTTTCAGCTGTAAATAAACTTATTAAACCTCTTTTTATATTAATCTTCCCCATCCCTCTGTGTTTCATTTCCCTTTTTGCAGTGTGGTTTAGGATGTGTGTGTGTATGTGGAGGGTGTATTTATATTAGAAAAAAAAACCATGAAATTTACATAGAGCAGGCTGGAATGCTAAACAAATAGAGGATAGTTGCCCTGGAGAATTATACACATCCACGGTAGATTGCACATGAATTAGCAATAAGCATTCCCACTGAAATTTTAGGAATTATTTGTTACACAGCATGGTCTAATATTATCTGACTGATACAGACATATTGCCCTTTAAATTAGATAGTACTATGCTAGATGAAAAAATTAATAACTTAAACTGTACATAATAATCACTTATATCAGCTTAAGGACCATGGGTAAATTATACACACAAAGTGTAATTCTGAATATTATTGACAGCTGAGATAAAAAAATAAATTAGCTAAAATCACAGCCTTTGGAGCAAGTTAAATTCTGTAAGCCTCTTTTTCTTTATGTGTATAATGAAGATGTGTCTTATAAACTCATTGCAAGAATTAATATGGGTTATCATAGTGTTTATTACATAAGAAATCAATTAATATTATTCAAAAATGTACCAACTCATTAGCCAAATAAATATCTTAGAAATCATTCATTTTTTTTAATGGAAACACATTCTTAAGTGGAAAAAAGAACATTCGCACCAATCTGCAGTTCTTGAAATCTAGTAAAATTAATTACAATCTAAAGAAAGAGATTGCTGTTAAAAAATAGCTTTTTTCTTCCTTTTAATTCCAGAGCTCCAAGGTATATGATATTATAAACATTGAATTGTTTGGTTCAAATACAATAGCCCTGGGAACCAAATGTGTTATGCTTAAAAATGTATCCAACCCAACATTAAAGGCAAACTCAACAGCAGCTGGACCATTTTAAAGACTAATCCACTAGAACTTTTCAGATATATTTTTTTATAACTCCCTATAATTATGGCTCTTTGTAACATGTCATTTTTCTGTTTTATTAGGAACACAACAGTATAGTTAGGTTACATATAATTTTTTCCTCTGAAACTGTTTTTAAAGCATGTTACTGTAAATGAATACAAAACAAAAGAAAAGATCCAACAATTTCCTAAAATAGAATATTCAGGGGTAAATGTCTTTGTATGTCAGAAACTAAAGACACTTTTTTCAAAATAGAGTATTTTAATATTTTCCCTTCTTAATTTTCAAAAAATCTTGTATATGTTCAAACCAAATAAATTTTGTTCTGTATGCATTCATCTATAGAAAAGTAATATGATATACATATATTGTTAAATATATGGTACCTATTCTGGAAATACAATCCAAATTTTACAACATTTCAAAATATTGAGTAGTGAAAATCAAAAATGAAAAAGTGCATCTTCAAAACAAAATTTATTTGTTTGCCGAATTTCAGTTGATATATGATGGGAAAGCATACAGCATTAGGGATGTTTTTTTGGGGACAATTCTATTTGTATCCATGGTTACCTTTAAATAGGCAAAACTGCAGTGGTTAAAAATATAAGTAATAAAATGAATAATATGAAGATTTCATTTTATCTTGTTTTGTTTATATTTAATGAAATGTATTGATATTCAAGAAACCTGCAAAAATGTTCTGAAAAATATTCTATTAGGTTTCTGCTGCTGCTATAACGAATGACCATAAATCTAGTGGCTGAAAACAATGCACATTTATAACCTTACAGTTCTGGAGGTCAGAAACAAAAATAAGTCTTATGAGCTAAAACCAAGGTGTCTTCTGGAGGCTCTAGAAAAGAACTATTTCCTGGGCACCTGGGTGGCTCAGTCTGTTAAGCCTCTGACTGTGGCTCAGGTCATGATCTTGTGGTTCATGGGTTCCAGCCCCGCATTGGCTCTGTGCTGGGCTCTGTGTGGACAGCTCAGGGCCTGGAGCCTGTTTCGGCTTCTGTGTCTCCCTCTCTCCCCTTCCCCCATTCACACTCTGTCTCCCTCTCTCTCTCAAAAATAAATAAACTTTTAAAAAGAGAGAGAGAGAATTATTTCCTTGCTATTTCTAGGTTCTAGTGACTGCTTGCATTCCTTGGCTATGACCTTACCCTCCAGCTTCAAAGCCAAGCGCACAGAATCATCTAATCTCTCTAACTTTGCTTCCATTATCGCATTACCTTCTCTGATTCTAATTCCACAGCCTCCCTCTTATGGGTATCCTTGTGAGTGCATTGAGCCCATCTGGATAGTTCAGGATAATTTTCTCATCTCAAGATCTTTTACCTAACCACATTTGCAAAGTCCCTTTTGCATGTATGACAACACATTCACAGGTTTTAAAGAGTAGGGATGGAAATCTTTAGGGGACATTATTCAGTCTACCACAGCATGCATAATATTTCTGAAATACCGAGATAGGTGAAGCAGTAGGGCCTTTATCAATCAAACATGATTATATTTAAAACACAGAAGCTCAAAATAAATACAATTGATATTTAAAAACTATTCTCATAGATTTATCAAAAAACTCCAAATGGGAGGGTGTTATTTTGTAACTTGACCATCATGGGGCCTATAACTTTTCCATTTCTTTCTGAGAGAAACTCCTCATTTGATTTGTGGGAGTGATCCCTCAGCTTCAGAGCTGTCATAGACAACTCACAGAAAGACAATCAATCCTTTAGAAGGTCTACAGCTTATAAATTAACCTTACAGAAGTTCTTTGCCCAAATTTAGATGGTCTAGGATAATATTATTCTTCATCTTTAGAATTTGCATGGACAAATATAGAGCAAAGTAGGCAGCTTATAATGACAAGTGAAATTGAAATGTAGATAAGGTTGCCAGAAAAAAAAAATGTCATGTGGTCAATTAAATCTGAATTTCAGATAAATAATATATCATTTCCCAGTATTGTATGTCCTGAATATCTCATGGAATGTTCTTGTACTAAAAACTCTGTGTTGCTTGTCTGACATTCAAATTTAATTATGTGCCCTATAATTTTATCTGCTAAATTGTCAGTCTTGCAGAGAGATTATAAGGTGTCCTAAGTGGCCACGAACTAGCTGAACTTATAAGGAGATTGACAATTTTGAAGGAACAAAAGCTGTGAGATAGATAAAGTTTGAAGGTAAGCAGGGGTCCTTAATTTGTCCGTGTCAAACAAACAGGAAGATTGATTGCAAAATACGGAAAGACTAGAGTTCTTACAAATCTTTCAGAAAAGACAAACACTGCAGTATCACTGGACAAATGACACAAATGGGAAATTCACAGAAATAGCCCATAACCATGTGAAAAACATGTTCAGTTGCCTTGGTAATTGGAGAAATGTCAGCACGATGAGGTTTTTTAACTAAGTTTTGTAAGCAAAGATAAGAAACATTGACAGTGCTCAAAATCATCAAGAATGTGGTGACATTGGGACTTCCATACACTTTTTGTGAAAGTGTAAATTGGTTTAATAATTTTTGGAGGAGTGTGTGGTGACATATACCTAAACATGTGCATGGGTCATTAAAATATGGGATGGTAATGTCAGGAAATCTCTGTTCATGTTCCTTAGGGTGTTGATTGAAGGGTTTAGGCCCTTGAGTCACGTTCTTTTATAGGATGGTGTCTCACCAGCCATTGAGAAGATGAAATAAAAGATCTGTCTCAGTGTGGAATCTCTACAGAGAAAAGGGGTTTCTTCCCGTATGGCTCAAGTCCATCCTTTTATTTCAGTTTTTAACTTTGATTTTTTCTAAGTTCCCAACATCTACCTCCGAACTATTCTCCCTAGAATCACTTTTGCATAATCTTTCTCAAGGTGCAGATCTGATCCTGAAACAGTCACCTCTTTCCCCTCCCCTATGCTCACTCTTGCTTAGAAACATCCACTGGCTTCCTTGCTTTTAGGACGAAGACCGGAGATGAAAGAGCAAATCCTTGACATGACTTACTGACTACCACCTCGGCCTTCTTGTACTACATTTGTCACACAGCCCATGTGCAGGGACTTGACCCTGCGCCATTCCTGGAGCTCACCATGCTGTCTTCCTGGCAGGCCTTCTGACCGGACCTTCCATTTGACTGGTAACTATTACTCATTGATCACACTCTAGCTCTGCCTGGCTTACTCAGGATATCCTTTTCTGAGCTCTATGACTAGGTAAAATCCCCAATTACATGAGCATTTCTGGCCCTGCGGTGCACTTCCCCTTCTTAGCTCTAACCACGTTGTAAAGTTATGCCTTGTGTGGTTATTTGATTCATGTCTCACCCACTAAAGACTAACAGAACGAGTACAAGGATCATGTCTAGTTTTCTCTCCATTATGGCAAGTTATCTCAAAAAAAAAAAAAAAAAAAAAAAAACCAAACAAACCTGCTGAATGAGTGAAGAAAACTTTGGTCTGTTTTCTACACCTAGTAATCAGTTGGGGAAGCGATCCAAGTAAGCAGGAAGGAGTTTTCATCTCAACTGACCAGAGAAGGGAGATTCAAAGTACCAGGCTAATAATCCGAACCCTCATCTGTCACCGTTTTATTTTATTAACCCTAATCTGTCACTGTTTTAATGATTACAGGGGTCTTTCTAGCCATTTTTACCCTGCTTCCATAGGACGGTTAAAGCTACCCTTTTTCGGATGAATGAATTGCATCAAATAAAGAAGATAATGTAGACCACTAGGCCAGGTTTAACCTGATTTGGGAAAGACAGTGCTTTCATAATCTGTGTTAACTCTGGGCTGAAAGAGTTTACAGATTCAGTACAAAACCAGCTACATTAACCATACCCGGATTTGACTTGAATTAGGAACTGGTGCAACAAGGTCTAAAGTTTGATAAAACCAATGGGGAAAAAAAAATTTAAAGGAAATCATGCCTTTATAAACATCATTCTTAGCTTTCTTGCTCTTCCTTATAACTCTCTCTGAATGTAAGAGTACAATTGCTGTTGTCTATGCCTCTCACACTATTCCAAAGGCAAGCAATGACTAATTCACCAAGGTTGAGTCAATTCCAGAAATTTGAGTTTGAGGTCCTCATGTTCTAGTCTATAGATCAAATAATTTGAGATAAATAAATAATAATAAAGAAAAAGTAGATCTAGGAAAATATCTAATGTTGTACTTTTCTGAGCATAACAACTAAGTACTGAATCTGGGCAAGAGTTGGGAATTCTCACCATTTATTCAATATACTGAATATGCTTTGCTGTTTGGTGTCTATGGCCAGAGTATTGCTTCTAGACAGGCTAATCTGTACTCCTAGAATGACACCCTGTGGTTGGACATATCAATAGCAGAAGACTCGCTTGTCATTCTTTTCTTTTTCTTTTTGAAAACTTGGTCATTATGAAATGCAGTGGATGCACACAACTAACAGACCAAATAACTTTACCGCTTGAAATAGACTGAGTAGTGTTAGCGAGAACAAAGAAAATATTTCAGTATTTATATAACTTAATTGTTGTACATCACGACATGTAGCAACAATTCCCTGACCAAGTAGGCAGAAATATTTCTGTTAAAAATAAGTCATAACAGGGGCGCCTGGGTGGCTCAGTCGGTTGAGCATCCGACTTCGGCTCAGGTCATGATCTCAGGGTTCATGAGTTCGAGCCCCGTGTCGGGCTCTGTGCTGACAGCTCGGAGCCTGGAGCCTGCCTCGGATTCTGTGTCTCCCTCTCTCTCTGCTCCTAACCCACTCATACTCTATCTCTTTCTCTCTCTTTCAAAAATAAGTAAACATTAAAAAAAAAAAAGTTAAAAAAAAAAGTCGTAACATTTCATTGTGTTTACAACGCAAGTGCACATTCATCTCTGACATTTCACTGGAGACCCAAGACAGCTTTAGGTCACCTCGGGTAGTTGTGCTAGTATCTCTATTTTGCAATCATAGAAACTGAAGGTCAGTAAAGGTTAAAAAAATTTTTTTAAGTCATCTCGCTAGTAAAATGCTAGTAATAAGCTCTGCATCGAGGTCTTTTGTGTTTAAAATTATTACTTTTCTCAGGGAGCCCCGGTGTAATGAAATCAACTAGTCATTAAAAATTCCGGCTTTGAAAATTTGATCATCTGCAGTATCTTTTCGGTTTAAAATAGAGCAAAACATTCTGCTGTCAGAGTGGGATATCAGATTACCAGCATTTTCTCCCTCTCCTATCTGTCTATATAAATCTTCATGGTCTTTAAGGCTGGTCAACACCTACTCCCCCCCCCCCCCCACCATGCTTTCATTCATTGTAAACTCTTATGAACCTCTGATATTCTGAACATTTATTGAATTACTCTCTTGAAGCTTATTTGTCACTGAGCCATTGTGATGTCAAGCAATATCGTGTTTATCTTGAACACACTTAAATATTTCCTGTCATTTAACTTTCCACCTGTTCATCTTCCAAGTGAATACCTTGAGAATGAGACCGCATTCTTTCTTGCTGTTCCTTGTCTGTACAGGACTCAAAACACTACTTTGATCCTAAATTATCTAGAAAGGAGAGCTGAAATAATTATAACCTAGCTGCTCACATATGCTGTCATCTTTAATATTTATATGTTTAAGATACAACTTGCCTTTTGGTTCTGAATACATAATTTCCTTACACCTGAAATGTACATTTATTTATAGTTCAATATGATTTCGATTTCAGTAGGGTAAAATTTTTGTTTGTTTCCAGCCTAATATGAATATATTCAATATATTTTACCCACAGTTTATGTATGTTATAGAAAGAACATGTAGGGGATTTAAGGCATTTTAATGTATTAAACTAGAAAGCGAAAAATACCCTCTGTTAGAAATCATTCCTTACTTAAATCTGGCTGTAAGAACGCCCGTATTTACTTTCAGTTCTCATGGCTCCTGAGTGCTTACCTCGGGTCGGTGTGAATGAGCCCCTTAAAGAAGTAAGTCTATGTAACTTCTACTGCCCTGCTGTGCTCGAATTTGCTACTGCCTGGGAGTGGTGTGGAGGCTGAGGGGGGGATGGAAGTGACAGGCGGAGGAACAGAGGAGATCTAAGGGGTGAGGGAGTGATCTGCCTCTCAAACTTCACACTGCAAGCAATCTCTGTCTTAATTATCTTGAGTTCCTTATGCACACAAAGCTAGAACTTCACCCTTTCTCCTCTAAAGCAAACATTTTTAATCCAATCACGGGGTTATATTATCCAGATGTTTGAGACCTTGAGAAGTTATTCATGTATTTGCTTTAAAATTAAACATATTTCTCTCAAATCGCACTTTAAACACAGACTGAGTGCCCGTCTAAAGGGCTCCCACAACCAGACAAACTTCATACTTGGTTAAATGTTTAATTTTTACAACCGATACGCCTTGTCCACAGTACTGATAAGGCTTTTGGGAAAAAAAAAAAAAAATGATAGAACTACCATCACCACCACCAACCAAAAAAATCATTGTAAAGAAAGAAGGTAACAAGATAAGTAAGGTATGTAGCTGCCCAATTAGCTATTATATTCTCATTGGACATTCGCTCCCTCATTCTAGTTTACAAAGTGAAGAATGTAGTAGGGTGGTCCCTACTGAAACTGGAAAAATAGATTCAGCCACATTAAATGATTCAGACTTTAGGGTGTCAGCCTGCATGTCAAGCTCTTCAGTGACAGCTAAATTTTACAGAAAATAACCTAACATCCGAGGTAGTCTCACAATCAGCTTTGAAAAGGTTTCCAAATAAAAATCCTAGCAACAGAAAGCGTGACCTCCAGAAGTCTTAAGTTTGAAACCGAAGGCTGCCAAGAGATGAGCAAACCTATGAGGCTAGGTATATGTACATGACTAATTCTTGCCAACTGGAGGAGCCAGAAAAGATAGCACCATTAGGCCGAAGAGAGGATTTTAAACCTGATCCTGGAAGCTGGAAGCTGAACCACTGGAGTTCCCTTTGGTTTGGAATACCACGGGGGAATGACTAAAGTTTAAATTGCCAACCACCCTCGACTCATGCTTATGCTAATTATATAAATCCCCACTGTCGCCCAATTGCTGCAGTGGTGAAAGCCACGCAAAATAAGGTAAAATGAGGTATGAAATATGTTTCCTAACCATGGGGAAGATAATCTTGTCAACTACAAGATTTAATTCACTGTAGCCTCATCATCTGTAATACATGATGACATCCTGGCTCAGCGGCCAGCTACTGATTTTAATTATTCGGACTTGATTGGGGTTAACTGCTTTTGCTTAAGGTTTCAGAATTCTCTAATTTCAGCTGTCTCCATGATTCAGGGCTCTAACTACTTATTAGAAATGACGGGATGTGCTAAATAGGACTCTAGAAAAACTCAAGGTGTTTTATTAGAGAGAATTATCCTTTCCAGTATATCGACAAATGGAATGCCCCTAAATTTATATTTGAAGGACTTCCTCTCTTTTGGTTCCAACCTATATCTGTGCTAATGTAAAGGCAATAGATTTCCGGTATTTTTGAAACTATATTATCAGCTATGAATGTAATGTAATGGCTCCCCCTGCGTTTTGATGGGTAGCCCAGATAAGATGGCATTATTATTATTTTAAAAAACACCCTATCACAAGGTTTTGTGGGGTTTTTTTATTTTTTATTTATTTTCAATGTATTTTTTAATGTTTATTTATTTTTGAGAGAGACAGAGACAGAATGCGAGTAGGTTAGGGGCAGAGAGAGAAGGAGACACAGAATCCGAAGCAGGCTCCAGGCTCTGAGCTGGCAGCACAGAGCCAGACGCGGGGCTCGAACTCACGAGCTGTGAGATCATGACCTGAGCCGAAGTTATACACTCAACGGACTGAGCCACCCAGGCGCCCCCTATCACAAGGTTTTAATACAGCTCTTTAATGTCTGAAATATCATATTTAATAAATGTCTCAAATATTCGTAAGTTCAGTACAAATCACTACAATTATTTTTTTCACCATTACAACACGTAATAAAATTTATTTCTAGAAACAAATGGATATGATTGAGTTGAGCTGAGTTCAGAGAATAGCAAACAAGTAAATACAAGTAAAAGTAAAAAGCTACTTACTGAAAATTATTACATAAAAAAGACAGTCTATTTTTAAAGTGTTTGGTTGCTCTTTGAGTGTAAACTTATATATGTATCGAATCATATATTAAAACTCATAGGTGTTTTGATTTTGTTTTTTTTCCATTTATTTATTTTTGAGAGAGAGAGAACAGGTGTTTTGATTTTGTGACAGACTAATCTTATGTACAGTATTATGAAGAGACACTGAAGAGCGAATTAATTTCAACCTCACTTTTCCGGTTAAAATCAAAACTTCAACACAAATCATAAATTTGTTCATTTCCACAGTCCACAGATTTGTCTTCTGAAAATTTTTCAGAAATCTCAAAATGATAATAAACAATGTTTGGCTTCAATATAATCAAGCACATAAAACAAACCCAAGGCCATGAAGATAGACCACTCACATTATCATAAACAGGAAGTATTTCTTTCCGTCACAAAAATATTTTTGTTTCCCAAAGTTGACTAACATATTTTCTTCCCTTGAAAATACCATGGCTTCATTTAAAAATATTTGACAGAAACACTTATTTTCCTAAGATGCTGAATCCCTTTAATTGTTTAATATTCCTGATCTCTATTGTTAAGTGAGCATGCTTTGTGACATATCTGGTATATGGATGGACTGAAGACGACCCTTTATGTAGTGTTCTATATTGTTTGCTTCTTCACAGCAGGCTGGGATCCATTGGCTCAAAGTTCCTTAGCATCAAACTCAAAATTTTACACATCCAGTTGGTTTAAATATGGCCCAAATACAGAGATTTTAAGTCATTTAGAGCCCGTCTGTTCCACCTCAAGAAACTATATCAAACATTTGCTAGCCATTGGGAAGGTAAACCTGAGCTATAAAAGGCCCCATTGCCTTTGGAGCTCTCTGACCCACAGTTGCCCCATCTTGTACAGCAGTGACTTGATAATTATACGCATTATAAAATGTTCACCACGATAAGTGCAGTTACCATCTGTCATCATATAAAGTTATTACATTATTATTGACTATATTCCCTTTACTGTGCCCTTCATCCTTGTGTCTTATTTATTTTATAATAGGAACTTTATACCTCTTACTCCTCTTTACCTATTTCACCTGTTTCCCCCCGCCACCTCCCCTCTAGCAAGCACCATTTTGTACTCCGTGAGTCTGTTTTTGCTTTTGCTTGCTTATTTGTTTGTTCATTTCTTTTTTTAGATACTAAATATAAGTGAAATCATATGGTATTTATCTTTCTCTGTATGACTTATTTCACTTAGCATAATGCCCGGTAGGTGTATCTGTTTGGTTGTGAATGGCAAAATTCCATTTTTTATGGCTGATTAATAGTCTATTATATATCAGAATAGATTGCATATGGGTATATGTTATATATATATATATATATATATATATATATATATATGTATATGTGTATATATAAATGTATATGTATATGTATAAGTATATGTATATGTATATATGTAACACATACACATACCACATCTTTTTTATCCATTCATCTATCGATGAACACTTAGGTTGTTTCCATATCTTGGCTATTATAAATAATGCTGCAATAAAATAGGGGTGAAAAAATTTTTAATTAGCATTTTTATTTTCTTCAGGGAAATACTCAGAAATGGAATTGTTGGGTCATATGGCATTTCTATTTGTAATTATTTGAGGAATTTTCATACTATTTTCCATAGTGATTTCACCAATTTGTATTCCTACCAACAGTGCACAAATTTCCTTTCTGCCACATCCCCGCTAACACTTGTCATTTCTTGTCTTTTTGATTCTAGCCATTCTGATTTGATTCTAGCCATTCCCTGATGATTAGTGATGTTGAGCATCTTTTAACATGTCTGTTGTTCATCTGTATGTCTTATTTGGAACAATGTCTATTCAAGTTCTCTGCCCAGATTATGTGATTATTATCTGAATCAGATTATTTGGAGTTTTTGGTGCTGAGTTTGAGTTTTTTATATATTTTGGTTATTAGCCTTTTATTGGATTTATCATTTGCAAATGTTTTTTGCCCAATAAGTAGGTTGCCTTTTCATTTTGTTAATGGTTTTCTTCACTGTGCAAAGTTTTTCGGTTTGATGTAGTCCCAGTAGTTGATCTTGCTTTTGTTTTCTTTACCTACTGAGACATATCTTGAAAAATATTGCCCAGTCTTTCCAACATCATTTCTTGAAAAGGCTGTCCTTTCCCCCATTGTATATTCTTGCCTTTTTCTTTCCCTTCTGAGTAGTAACCTTCAGATGGTCTCATGTTCACCACGATGAGGGACATCTCCCATAAGCAAACCTGTCCAAGTATGGCCCAAATAGAGCTTGTTGTATCCTAGTGCCACATTATGGTCATATATTTTTCCTTCATTGGATGAGGAACCTCTTGAACTCACTAAATACTTTCAGACAAACAAAAAAATCAACAACTAAAATGCTGAACATAAATTGAAATTCTGAGGCCCTATATGATCAGTTTGATTATTTATATTTAAACATTTTTCTGTTTGTCCTTCTGGTATGATCTGGAAAAGATAAATGGTCAGATAGACCCCAGTGATCTGAAAGAATACAGACATAGCTTATGTTATTTCAGTTTTCCTTATTGCACTTCACAGATGCTGCATTTTCTACAAATGGAAGGTTTGTGGCAACCCCTGTGGAGCAAGTCTAGCACCGCCATTTTTCTAACAGCATTTACTCACCTTTTATCTCCGCGTCACATTTTGGTAATTCTATATTTGAAACTTTTTCATTATTAGAATATTTGTTATGGTGATCTGTGATCAGTGAGAGTTGGTGTCACTAATGCAATTGTTTGGCAGCACCATGAAAGCACCCACATGAGATGGCAAAGTGTTCTGACTGCTCAGCTGACTGGCTGTTCCACCATCTCTCTCTTTGTCCTTAGGCCTCACCGTTCCCTGAGATAAAACAATGTTTAAATTAGGCAAATTAACAACCCTACACTGTCTTTTCAGTGTTTGAGTGAAAGGAAGAGCCACAGGTCTCTCACTTCTAATCAAAAGCTAAAAATGATTAAGCTAAGTGCGGAAGGCATGAAAGCCAAGATAGGCCATAGGGTAGGCCTCTCGCATCAAATAGCCAAGCTGTGAATGCAAAGGAGACGTTCTTAAAGGAAATGAAAAGTGCTACGGCACTGAACTCACAAATGAGAAGAAAAATGAAACAGCCTTATTGCTGATATGGAGAAAGTTTGAGTGGTTTGAATAGAAGATTAAACCAGCCACAACATTCCCTTAAGCAAAATCCTAATCCAGACCATGGCCCTAATTCTCTCCATTTCTATGAAAGCTGAGATAAGAAGCTGCAGAAGAAAAGTTTGAAGCTAGGAAAGGTTGGTTCATGAGGTTTAAGGAAAGAAGCTGTCTCCATCACATCAAAGTTCAAGATGAAGCAGCAAGTGCTGATGGAGAAGCTGCAGCAAGTTCTCCAGAAGGTCCAGCTGAGATAATTCATGAAGGTGGCTACACCAACCAACAGATTTCCAGTGTAGATGATACAGCCTTCTACAGGAAGAAGATATTATCTAGGACTTTCATAGCTAGAGAGGAGACGTCAATGCTTGGGTCCCAAACTTCAAAGGACCAGCTGATTTTATTGTTACAGGCTAATACAGCTGGTAACTTTAAGTTGCAGCCAATGCACATTGGCCATTCTGAAAATGCTAGGGCCTTTATGAATCTACTCTACCTGCACTGAATCAATGGAACAACCTTTATTTACAATAGGATTTACTGAATTTTAAGCCCACTGTTGCAATCTACTGCTCAGGAGAGAAGATTCCATTCAAAATATGACTGATCATTGGCACTGGTCACCCAAGAGCTGTGGTGAAGATGTACAATGAAATTAATGTGTCTTCATGCCTGCTAACACAACATCCACCCTGTGGTCCAGTGGATCAAGGCGTAATTTTGAGTTTCAGGTATTATTATTTAAGAAATACATTTTGTAATGCTGTACAGGCCACAGGTAGTGATCCCTTTGATTAACAAATAAATTGACAAAATAAACTGAAAAGCTTCTGGAAAGGATTCACCATGAGATGCCATTAAAAACACCTGTGACTCATGGGAAGAGGTGAAATATCAACATTAGCAGAAGTTTGCAAGAAGTTGATTCCCAAACTCACGGATGACTTTGAAGGGTTCAAGACTTCAGTATAGGAAGCAACTGCAGCTGCAGTGGAAATAAGAAGAGAAACTAGAAGTGGAGCCTGAACATGTGACTGAATTGCTGCAATCTCATGATAAAACTTAAACAGATGAGGAGTTGCTTCTCATGAATGAGTAAAGAAAGTGGTTTCTTGGGAAAGAATATGCTCCTGGTAATTGTTGAAATGATAACAAAGGATTTAGAATGTCACATAAACTTAGTTGATAAAGCATGGGCAGGTTTTGAGAGGACCGACTTCAATTTTGAAGGAAGTTCTACTGTGGGTTAAATGCTACCAAACATCATTACATGCTGCAGAGAAATTGTTCATGAAAGAAAGAGTCAATAGATATGGCAAAATTCATTGTTGTCTTATTTTAAGAAATTGCTGCAGGGGTGCCTGGGTGGCTCAGTCGGTTAAGCGTCTGACTCCTGATTTCAGCTCAGGTCATGATCTTATGGTTCCTGAGATCAAACACTACATTGGGTTCCGTGCTTATGGTGCAGAGCCTGCTTGGGATTCTCTCTCTCTCGCACTCTCTCTGCTCCTTCCCCTCTCAATATCTCTTTCTGCAAATAAATAAATAAACTTAAAAAAAATTGCTACAGTCACCTCAGCCTTTAGTAACTACCACCTATCAACATTGAGGCAAGACCCTCCACGAGCAAAAAGATTACAATTTGCTGAAAGCTGAGATGATGGTTAACATTTTTTAGCAATAATTTTTAGACAGAAAGTGGTTTTTTAGACATAATGCTATTACACACTTAATAGACTCCAGTATAGTGTAAACATACTTTCATATGCACTGGGAAACTAAAAATCTCAAGTGACCCTCTTTATTGTGACATTCACTTTATTGTGGTGATCTGGAAATGAACCCACAATATCTCTGAAGGTATGCCTGTATACTAATACATATCTTTTTCCTCCATGGGCCCTGCTTTTTTTTTCCCTAACCAACTTTCCCCCACAGTTTTGAAGAAAAAGGCAAACATTTATTTTTCTCCATATAATTCTTCCCCATTGACTTTCAATAATATTGCAGGAAATATTATGTACTTGAATGACAGGCTGAAGTAAAACATTCATGTGCATTATTTTGCATTTTTTAGTATAGCTAAAGCATTTCAGGGACTCCTGGGTGGCTCAGTCAGTTAAGGTCCACCTTCAGCTCAGGTCCTGATCTCACGGTATGTGGGTTCAAGCCCCACATAGGTTTCTGTGCTGACAGCTCAGAGCCTGGAGCCTGCTTCAGATTCTGCATCTCCCTCTCTATTTGCCCCTCCCCTGTTTGCATTCTGTCTCTTTCTGTCCAAAATAAATATTAAATTTAAAGCATTTCATACAGAATTTCACTTTTTTTCCAGAACACAATTTTAGAACATTTTTTTTTACAGTGATAAAAGCATATAACATAAAACTGACTGTCTTAGGGGTTCCCAGGTGGCTCAGTTAGTTAAGCATCCAATTCTTGCTTTCAGCTCAAGTCATGATCTCATGGTTTGGGATTGTGAGATTGAGCCCTGTGTCAGGCTCTGAGCTGACAGTACAGAGCCTGTTGGGAGTCTCTCCCTCCCTCTCTCTCTGTGTCTCTCTTTCTCACTCTCAAAATAAATAAATAAACACTTAAAAAAACTAACCATCTTAACCGTTTTTTAAGATAACAGTACAATAGTGTTAACTATATGCGTGTTGATGGGCAGGCTATCTCTGGACTTTTTTCATCTTTCAAAACAGAAACTGTACACTCACCAAACAAAATCTCCAAGTCTTTTATTCAAGTCTTATTCAAGTCTTTTGTTATGTCTTAATTAGGTTACTTGTTTTATTGCTATTGATTTGTAGGAGTTCTGTATATATTCTGACTATTAACCCCTTATCAGATATATCATTTGCAAATATTTCCTCCCATTCTGTAGGTTATCTTTTCACTCTGTTGCAAGTTTCCTTGGGGCTCCTTGGTGGCTCAGTTGGTTAAGCGTCTGACTCGGCTCAGGTATCAATCTCCCGGTTCATGGGATAGGGCCACGCATCAGGCTATGTGCTGACAGCTCAGAGCCTTGGAGATTGCTTCAGATTCTGTGTCTCCCCTCTCTCTGCCCCTCCCCTCTCTCATGCACTCTCTCTATCTTTCTAAAAATAAATAAACATTAAAACATTTAAAAGTAAGTTTCCTTTACTGTGCAGAAGCATTTTAGTTTGATGGAGTCCCATTTACCTATTTTTGCTTTCATTGCTTGTGCATTTGGTATCATGTTCAAGAAAGTATTGACAAATCTAATATAGTGAAGATTTTCTCCTACGTCTTCTAGGAGTTTTGTAATTTGAGGTCTTAATGTTTAGGTCTTTAATCCATTTTGACTTATTTTTTTGTGTGTATAGTGTAATGTAAAGGTCCAGCTTCAATGCTTTTACATGTGGGTATCCAGTTTTCCCAGCACCATTTATTGAAGGCTGTCCTTTTCTCCATTTTATGTAGCCTTGGCACACTTGTGAAAGGTCAGTTGACCAGATGTCTAAGGGTTTATTTCTGGGCTTTGTATTCTGTTTCATTGGTCTATATGTTTGACTTTATGCCAGTAGCATATTGTTTTTATTACTGTGGCTTTATAATATGTTTTAAAATCAGGGAGCATGAGGCCTCCAACTTTTTCTTTCACAAGAAGACCATAAGTCTTTTATGATCCCATGTGAATTTTGGAATGTTTCTTCTGTTTGTTCAAAAAATGCTGTAGGGATTTTGAGAAGGCTTGCATTGTATCAATAGCTTGCTTTGAGTATTATGGGCACTTTTAACACTAAGTATTCCTGTCCATGAACACAGGATGCCTTTTCCTTTATTTGTATCATCAATATCTTTCAGCAATGTTTTATAGTACTCAGTGCACAAGCGTTTCACCTTCTTGGTTAAGTTTATTCTTAAGTATTCTATCCTTTTTGATGCTATTGTAAATGGGAATGTTTTCTTAATTTCTTTTCATGATGTTCATTGTTAATGTGCAGAAACACAATTGATCTTTGGGTGTCAATTTTTGTATTCTATAACTCTGATGAACTTGCTTTTTAGACCTAAGATTTTGTGGAATCTTCAGGGTTTTCTACATATAAAATTATGTTATCTGTTGGGGCGCCTGGGTGGCGCAGTCGGTTAAGCGTCCGACTTCAGCCAGGTCACGATCTCGCGGTCCGTGAGTTCGAGCCCCGCGTCGGGCTCTGGGCTGATGGCTCAGAGCCTGGAGCCTGTTTCTGATTCTGTGTCTCCCTCTCTCTCTGCCCCTCCCCCGTTCATGCTCTGTCTCTCTCTGTCCCAAAAAAATAAGTAAACGTTAAAAAAAAAAAAAAAATTTAAAAAAAAAAAAAAAATTATGTTATCTGTCGAGATAACTTTACTTCTTTCTAATTTGGATGTCTTCTATTTCGTTTCTTGTCTAATTGGTCAAGCTAGGACTTCCAGTGCAAGCTCAGAACTCTTTTTTTAACAAGTTTAGAACTTTTAAGAGCAGATAATGTTCTTTTTTTATAGTGTGATGATACCACTCTTACCTGCTAGTGGGTGTGAGCTTTGAGTTACTTTTCCACTTTAAGGGATTCATAGTCACTGATCAGTGACAAACTAACCAAGTCCCTTTGAGACTAATGATAATAATATTATTAATTCACTGTTTTTATTTTATAGATTGACGCTTCTTACGTAATTTCATTTTTCTCAGTGACCTGACTTTTCAAAATTGGGGTATTACTGTTTGTGTTTCTGTAACTGACTAAAACTAATTGTACCAATGCAATTAATAAGACTTCTGCTACTGTTAAAAATGAACAATAAAATGTAAAATAGAAATATTACTTATCATATGCAATTATAAGAACAAAAGGCTTGAAATTCACTGTAATTTTTTCTTGAGAAATTTTTATAAGCAAAGTCCTTGAATATCCCACAGCCCTCATGTTCAATATGCAACTATCATATACTAATTAATCTCAGAATAACTTTGTTTGAGTGATAGAGTGACCTTGTTAGACAGGCCAGCAAAGAGAAATATAGCTTTAGTTACTGGAATTTTTTTTTTTTTTTTTTTACTTTTTCATCGTAGTTCATCAGATTTGACTTGACATGAAATGAAATTCCTTGTAGGTTTGGATTTTTGTCTCTCTCCTCCATATACACCTGTCCATTTAAGATGATTTAAAAATTGCTGATGTGCAGTAATTTATTTGACATTGGCCAGAGAAACATTTTTCTGGGTAAGTCCCCTGAGGCAAGGGAAATAAAAGCAAAATAAACAACTGGGACCAAAACAAAATAAAAAGCTTTGCGAAGCAAAAGAAATCACCAACAAAACAAAAAGGCAACCTACTGATTGGAAGAAGATATTTGCAAATGATACATCCAATAAAGTCTTAATATTCAAAATATATACAGACCTTATACAACTCAATACAAAAACCTTAAATAATCTGACTAAAAAATGGACAGAGGACCTAAATAGACATTTTTCCAAAGAAGACATACAGATGGTCAATAGACACATGAAAAGATGTTCAACACCATTAATCATCAGGGAAATTCAAATTAAAACCACAATGAGATATCACTCTACACCTATCAGAATGGCTAAAATAGGGGCGCCTGGGTGGCTCAGTTGGTTAAGCATCTGACTTCGGCTCAGGTCACGATCTCACTGTCCATGAGTTCAAGCCCCACGTCGGGCTCTGTGCTGACAGCTCAGAGCCTGGAGCCTGTTTCAGATTCTGTGTCTCCCTCTCTCTCTGACCCTCCCCCATTCATGCTCTGTCTCTCTCTGTCTCAAAAATAAGTAAACATTAAAAAAATATTTTTTTAAAAAGAATGGCTAAAATAAAACTAAAAAGAAAAAAAAAAAAAAAACCCAAGACATAACAATGTTATTCCTTAGAGAAAGAATGTAGAGAAAAAGGAAGCCTTGTATTCTCTTGGTGGGAATGCAAATCGGTGTAGGCATTGTGGAAAACAGTATGGAGATTCCTCAAAAAAATTAAAAATAGGGGCTTCTGGGTGGCTCAGTTGGTTAAGTGTCCAACTTTGGCTCAGGTCATGATCTCATCGTTCATGAGATTGGGACCCATATCAGGTTCTGTGCTGACAGCTCAGAGCCTGGAGCCTGCTTCGGATTCTGTGTCTCCCTCTCTCTCTGCCCCTCCCCTGCTCATTCACTGTCTCTCTCAGTCTCTCAAAAATAAATAAACATTAATTTTTTTTAATTAAAAAATTAATTCCATGATTCAGTAATTCCACTATTGGATATTTGCACAAAGAAAATGAAAGCACTGTTTCTAAAAGATAAATGCACTCCTATGCTTACTGAAACATTATTGCAATAGTCACTATATGGAAGCAACCAAAGTGTACATTACCTACTTAGATGAATGGAAGAGAAGAAGTGGTATACAATGGAATATTACTCAGCCATAAACAAGAATGAAATTTGGCCGTTTGTAACAAGGGTGGGGTAGATGGTATAATGATAAGTGAAATAAATCAGACAGAAGCATAAAAATACCATATATCTTACTAATATGTGGATGCCATATATCCACTAATATGTGGAATATATCTTACGAATATGTGGAAACAAACCAAATAAAAAAGGAGACAAACAACAACCAAAAACAACCACAAAAATAGACTCTTAAATACAGACAAGAAATTGGTGGTGGCCAGAGGGGAGGTAAGTGGGGTGAAATAGATAAGGGGGATTATAATATAAAACTTCCAGTTATAAAATCGGGCATAAAGATGAAAAGTAGAGCATAGAGAATATAGTCAATAAGATTATAATGATGTTGGTTTGTGACAAATGGTCTACCTTTATCGTGATGAGCACTGAGTAATATATAGTTAATTGAATCATTATGTTGTACACCTGCAACTAATATAGCATTGCATATTAATTATACTTCACTTAAAAAATAAATAAAAAATGAAAATGCCTAATTTGTACATAATACCATATGAGCTAAATTAACTCATCCCTTTTTAAGTAAATCTCTTTTTAGTAAATATATTGAAATGTCTCATTTTCAATCATTTTTGCAGTTACTGCTGCTGCTATTGATTTATTTTTTTCAAACAAAATTGGTTGAAGATTTCTTGGATGGAGAAAATTGTGCTGAGTACTGAGATAAAAAAAAAAAATGTGAATGCAAAGACCTCATAACCAAATCTGGTAACAGAACATCAACCTTGAGTTAAATACATTGTCAAAACACATATAATAAGAGGCTTGATGTCTTAATTTTCTCTCGCTGTCTTTCAGTTCACAGAGCCTCTTTCCGCTCTATGAAATGCTCTTTGCCATCATTCATCATTATATTTACTACAACTCATCCTTTGAATTTCTGCTCAGATGAAATTTCCATTAGGCAGCTTTTATCCCTCTTTCCAAAGTAAAGGGAGAGTACTCCTACAGCGACTTGTTGTTACATATCATAGCACTACTCAAATTAGTTTTATTGTGTGTTTGTCTTACCACTAGACTAAATTTTTTTAATGTGGCTCGTAACGTTTCTTTGTGTATCCTCAGCCTAGCCCGACCATAGAAAGTGCTTAAGGATGGTTAAGTGTGCCCGTGGAACAAGAAGCCTGACAGCGTTATGGGAACACACAAAAACAGTTAATTATTCTGTTGGAGGTGGCATGGAGATTAGTCAGGACAGCTTCCTGGTAGTGATGACATTTGAGCCAGACCTTTTAGAGAAGGAAGTAGAAGGAAAAGGGTATGTCTGGAAACAAATAACTTTTGGATCAGTTACACGGATTAGAAATTACAGAGTTCTAGAAATCTGTCTACACTGTTTTAAATAATGGCGTTCTTTTACTCTGTCTTCTCTTTAAAATCTTTCTTGTACTCTTTGGATGTATTTACATACTGTGTTTTTATAATCCACTATATAATTTGACTCAAAATACTTCTCTCTTTTCTCTTCTACTCACTGTATGATTTTCAGTGAAAGGGAATTTGTAATACGCTGGACAAAGTAATTTACTGCCATTTAAAATGACCTAGAAAATGGTTCCTAGCTAGAGATAGATACTAGGAGAATTTCACTGTGGAACTCTTGGCATCGTCAGTTACTGAGCCTGAATGCTGGTGTCCTCTCCATGTTCCTCCACACTGGGCTGTCATTGGCCTAGATTTTTAACTTGCTACTTCAAAGAAAAACTATTTAGATTTAGATTGTACAGTGCTCTAGAAGCTCACGTATATATGGCATTCTTACCATCAAGAGCTAAAACTGTAACTCCCCCCACCTCCCACCCACCACCCTCCTTAAGTGCAACAGGTGTCATTCCAGGAGAAAAGGTCTCATAACAGATCTGTGCGTGGGAATTTTATCAGATATGTCTGCAAAGTGGAAGGAGCTTTGATGTCCTCAATATAATTACAGTGGTGATGGGCTCCAAGCACTATCCTTGTCACATTAATCCAGAATTTTTCCTAGTAGATTTTTGAATGGAAACATGATCATAAATGGGGCTGCTGTGATTTGCATGTATGCCTATTGGACAGGAGATATGAGGGAGTTGGGAGGAGGGTGAGTGAAAGGACAACTAAGTCAGAAAAATATTGAAATATACAAATGTCAGGAAATTTTGGTTCCTCAGTGCCAAAGGGAGGGGCTGTCCCTGACCTCATGAGACTGGAGCCCTTTCATTCTCTGTATTCTTTTCCTTCTTTTATTTTACTAGACTACACTGTGACTTTTAATTTATTCATATCTTATGAGGATTTAATGGGTTTATCATTGAACTTAATATAATAATCCATCTGACATATTATTGGTATATTTAATATTGGCCAGGATGAGAACAGGAAAAAATATTTTCATCTGGAATTTTCAGATACATTAAAAAAAACTTAATGCTAAGGTAAATTGGCTTATAGCTTTTACATATTGAACAGGTTAATTTCCTCTTGCCATAATTTTTGCTACTGTGTATCACTTGGAAATTACTTGAGGGTTCTGCTTAATAGCTTTTTTTTCTTATAATTTCACTGGGGAGTACTTTTATTTGTTGACAGTATGTTAACAGGATTACCTTACAGATTGTGTGAGATAATCAATGTGAAAAGAACTTTACAAATTGTAACTTTCAGGAAGATGGCACCAAAAACGAAGAAGGAAGCCCCTGCCCCTCCCAAAGCCGAAGTCAAAGCAAAGGCTTTGAAGGCCAAAAAAGCAGTGCTGAAAGGCATCCACAGTCATAAAAAAAAAAAAAAAAAAAAAAAAGATCTACATTCTGATGACCCAAGACACTGCGTCTCCTAAGGTAGCCCAAATATCCTCAAAAGAGCACCCCCAGGAGAAACAAGCTTTACCCCTATGCCATCATAGTGAAACAATTTTTTATCCTTTTATATCACAAGCTTGGCATGTCTTATTAGCATCTTCCTACACGTAGCTAAGAGAAGAAACAGACTGTGATAAGAATGTATTTGAATGTAGAGGCGCCTGGGTGGCTCTGTCGGCTAAGCGTCCGACTTCAGCTCAGGTCATGATCTCTCAGTTCATGAGTTTGAGCCCCAGATCGGGCTCTGCTGACAGCTCGGAGCCTGGAGCCTGCTTTAGGTTCTGTGTCTCCCTCTCTCTCTGCCCCTCCCCTGACTGTGCTCTCTCTCTCAAAAATAAATAAAAATTAAAAAAAAGAATGTATTTGAATGTGTTTGTGTCTGATATTATCTTATTGTACATAAAGAAATAAGATATTTATTACACCTTATATATAATTTATTCAGTGGAAGTCAGTGAAAAGTCTTCTGAGAAAACAAGGAGCCGTTAAAATGCCAGGATAGGAGCAGTGGTGTGATAGCGCCTTAGACTGGTGTAAGACCATGGCTTTGAGTCCTGAGTC
Source organism: Puma concolor (assembly GCF_028749965.1). Classification (NCBI taxonomy): domain Eukaryota; kingdom Metazoa; phylum Chordata; class Mammalia; order Carnivora; family Felidae; genus Puma; species Puma concolor. The sequence continues at coordinate 71,993,800 of NC_141670.1, forward strand.
TACTATTTATTAGCTTAATGACCTTGAGTATATGAGCTACATCATCATTTGATTTGCATGTGTTTGGAATAGAACAGTGCAAGCTTACTTCTTCACATTGATATAAGGATATGAGGATGCTTTTGGTACCTTTTTTTTTTTTTTTTTTTTTTTTACATTTTTGTGTGTTGTGCTTTGTTTTCTTTAGAAAATCTTGTTTTGCTGTGTGATTCCCACCTATCTGATAGGAAGATTTACTGAGGACTCCAGAGGCAATCTGCACATGAAATATCAGTAAGGTTTATTATTTTCATGGTAGGTATCTCAGAATGTTGGAGAAAGTGCCTTAAAAATGGCACTATTATTACTTTAATCCACGGAACTCCCCTTATACAGTCCTTATCTCCTTACACAACAGTATGGTAAAAGGTGTTTCAGAAAGTTGTTTATTTCACCACGAGATCTTGTCAAATATTTCTACATGTAAAAGGCTTTCTGTTATTTTCTTTTTTAAGTTTTTATTTATCTAAGTAATCTCTACACCCTACATGGGGATTGAACTCACAACCCTGAGATCAAGAGTCACATGCTCCCCCGACTACTGAGTCAGCCATGAAGAAAATAGAAGACAACACACTCGTGTTTATTATGGTTGCCAAGGCCAACAGGCGCCGAATTAAACAGATTGTGAAGAAGCTCTATGACATTGATGTGGCCAAGGTCAACACTCTGAGGAGGCCTGATGGAGAAAAGAAGGTGTATGTTCATCTGGTTCCTGACTATGATGCTTTAGATGTTGCCAATAAAATTGGGATCATCTAAACTGAGTCCCGCTGGCTAAATCTAAATATAAATTTTTTCACCATAAAAAAAAAAAGATTATAATGTTGGGGCACTTCAGTGGCTCAGTTGGTTAAATGACCCATTCTTGATTTCTGCTCAGGTCATGATCTCATGGTTTGTTAGATTGAGCCCTGAGTGGAGCTCTGCACTGACAGCATGGAGACTGCTTGGGATTCTCTCTCTCCCTCTCTCTTGAAAATGATTAATCAATTTTGTTTTCCTTCTGTTTTCAGTCTCACCAAAAATCTCAGCTAACAAAGAAAAAGATATGCTGTAAAATAATATTTAGTTGGACTTTTGATGGAGTTGTATGTTACTTTGGTTTGAGGAGAATTGATGCATTTGAAAAATCAATTTATCTTCAGGAACAAGATATGTGATTTTAATTATTCATGTCTCATTTTATATTCTACAATAAACTTCAAGAGAGTGTTTGTTACATGCTGAATCTTTTCCCCCTGAAATTCACATGTTGAATCTTCAGCCCCCAATGTGATGATATTTGGATATAGGATTTTTAAGGAGAAAATTAAGGTTAAATGAGGTCAGAAATGTGGGGCCCTAATCTAATAGAATTGGTATGCTTATAAGAAGAGGAAGTATTCTCTTTGTTCTTTTTCTCTCTCTTTGCATAGATGAGACATGGAAAGACCATATGAAGAAATAGGTGAACCACCTAGAAGCCGGGAAGAGAGTTCTTACCAGAAACGGATTCAGCTGGAACTTTGCTCTTGGATCTCTGGCCTCCAGAATTATGAGAAAATAAATTTCTATTGTTTGAGTCACCCAGTCTATGTTTTATTTTGTTATGGCAAACCAAACAGACTACGGCAATGTTTTTAAATTGGTTGTATTTCTTATAAAATTCTGCTTCATTCTTGAAAATAATGATAATGCAAATAATGATAAATCTAAATTATTTTTTTTTAATTTTTACTCTCCTTATTTGAAGTTAGCTATTATCACTGCAGTTTATTAAACAATGATAGAAAATAGTGGTAATGTTTCTTCTCATAGGAATACAGTAAGTATTATTTCATCAGTGAGCCTAATATTGTCTATAATGATTTGAAGTGTTCTTTATTATATTAGTGAAGTGATAATTATCCAATATGTATAAAAACCCTATTGTTTTGCCCATAATTTGTAGCCTGATATATCAAGATCTCAAATTTAGACTCCTCTCCACCTTCAGACACACTTTAATAAAATTGGTTGTTGATATTTCCACTTGGATATCTTACAAATATTCCAAATTCACTATGTGTCAGGCATCTCGAAATCAGCATGTCTAGAACTTAATGTGTCCTCTCCCTCTTCCCACCCCCTACTTGTAGTCTATGACTTATCTCAGCCAAATGATTTACCTAGTAGCCCAGATCATCTGGACACCATATTTGATTCTTCTTTCTCCTTCAAACCCCATTATTTATATCCATGTCCCCTTGAATCTTTTCCCAGGCTTATCGGGAAGGGTGACATAGATGATTAAAAGTAATCTGAAGAATGAGTAAGTGTTCTCTGGGCATATTAGAAACATTAGGGGAGAAAAACCCAACAACAAGCATGGCTTTCTTACAAATCATCTGGTTCAAACATGAGTTTGTCTTTGAAGACAAGGTTGAGCACAGGAGACCTTGTCCAGTCCAGGATACACATGACTATTGTCTCAGTCCACATCACTGAGCCTCATCTACCTTCTGACTCGGTCTCTGCATTTTTCATTGCCAGCTGCCACAGCAACGCGGTGGTCCAGCAAGTCTGAAGGAAGGAGAGGCACAATGTCCATCAGTTACTTGTCTCAGCAAGGAATACCTTTCTTGCACCCTCCTCTGAGGCTTTCGTGATCTTCAAATGTGTTTCTATGTGCTTAACTAATACCTTCAGCTATAAGGTTGATATCCCTAGTAGGGCTCAACTTGGTTGGTCATCGTGAATCACCAAACATGTTGTGTCATCTACTTACTTTTCCCCTCTGGACTTCTTATTTTCCCTCTTTCTATCAATTTTTGACAGTTACCACAAAAAGGTTTTTCTCTACAGCTCCTTCCTTCTTTTCTTACCTCCCTTCCTGCCACTGCCTTTATTCTGTTCCCTCTTTTTTCTCATACTCTGTTTTCTCCATGTCTTTATTTATTCTAGTAACTGAACATGACAATCTAGTTAGTAATTGTAATGCTATTAATCACTTAATTTCATCCACAATGGAAGCAGCACACTTTGCAATGAAATTTGGACATTTACAAGAGCACACTTATTAGGTCTTAGCACTTAGCACTTAGCACACTTACCATAGCACTTACCTCTAACTGGACAGAATCCACGAACAATGACGTGTTCTTTGACCTAAAAGATAACACCTTCATGCTTAGCTGTTGTTCATGGTCAGCTTTGTCTTTTATCCCTTGAATTTGATAAATTTTGGTGCACTTGGTAAGTAATCACCATCGTATTATCACTGTTTTCAAGCCTCTTACTCTCATTCCTTATTATATTTCCTGTCAGACAGTTTAATTTCTACTTTGGATTAGCATAGATACTCTTTGCTCATCATCTGTTACTTAGCTCTCTTGTCCTCTCTAGAAATCTCTAAACTCTTCATTTCTACCTAGTCCCCACATTGGTTTAGGTGCCCCTTTTCTGAATCCATGCAAATATATTTCTTAAAATGCATTATAATGACCAATTTATGTGTCTTTTTCCCAGCCTTCACCATGAGAAAACTGAGGGGCAGGGATATTATCTCACTCTTATATTGGGATTCTCAGCCCTTTGAATAAACCCTAGTATGTTATATTAATAATAGTTTACAATCATCCAGTACTAACTCGGGGCCGGCCCCTGTTAAATCACTTTATATACTCACAAAATCACCATGAGATAAGTATTATTACTCAACAGTTTTACAAATGACCCAGAAAACTTGTATAACCTTCCTAAAGTCACACAGCTTGTAAGCTGCAGAACCAGGATTTAAATCCTGGTGATCTGGATCCAGAGCCTATGCTCTTAACAACCACATTACATTATGTCAGTGTAGATGCGGGGCCCTTCTACTTGAGGGTACGCCTTCAGTGTTATTAGACTTGTGGCTAATAACCTACGGTAATGGTTACTTTTAGTACTATAGTAATATAGGTGAATTATTATGGGTTGAAATATTTTCGTGGAGGTGTGGAAATTCAGCCATCTTTTCTAATACTGCTTGCTGTTATGAAAAACTGTTGAATTTAACACAAGTAATTTTTCTCATGGAGCTTATTTTATTCCTATGGCTCCCAAATCAGGAAATTGTAATGACACGAGTGTAATAATACATGTAATGTAAATAGAAATAAATTCTGTAGTTTGGAATAAGCTGATATACAAGGATGCAAGCTGCATAGCATTAAACATTCTCAAGGAATGGATATTTGTAGGTTAAGAAATTGGTAAAAGGAATATTTTTACCCAGGACCGATATTTAATAATAATAGCAAATAGAATTTATTGAGTGCTTACCAAATCCATTATTGTTCTAAGCACTTTATAAATATTGTATCATTTAATTCACACAGCTGACCTGCCATGTTATAAATATCATTTTTCCTATTTTACATGTAAGGTAACTGAGGCTCAGGGGAGTTTAAGTAACTTTCCCAAAATCATTGAACAAAATGAAATAACTGTTAAAGGAATAAATCATTGGAGAGTTGACAGGCTAAAAAAAAACTCAAATTTTTTAAACTCTAAAATTTACCAATTTTTAGATTCCATCATGCATTGATAATTATTGCATTTGTGACTGTATGTGATCTTTTTGAATAGCTTCTCTATATTTGAAAAAAATTGACACTTTCTATGAATGAAGCTTCCTCAATATAAAAGGCATACCCAATTTTTCATACCTCATTCCAGTTCTCCACCAATTTTGTCTATATGAGATTTGGATTCTGGAATAAGCAATGGAAGGAAAAATAACGTTGATGGTGCTTCCTTTTTTTGTTGGCATGGGGAGCTGCATATCTTGCAGATTCCAGGGGTGCCAGGGTGATTTCTAAGTCTAGCAATGATAATGGTCCTGGTGGTTGGAAGAAGTCCAGATCTCAGCATGAAGTATTCAGTGGCACCAGAGTCAGTCGCATCATCAGATCTGTCCCTGGCATGGTTTGGATGCTGCTCCTGAAAGCTAAACCTTAAGTCCATCCAGAGATGTCTGCATCCTTTCCTAAGATTCCGGAGTTTCCCACCGTGTTCTGAAAAGTCTTTGTCCTGTTTAAAGTGGTCAGAAAGGCTTCTATTGTTTCCAGCTGAAAATCTGCCTGCTACAGGTGCTTTAAAAAATAAACTCAGGGGCGCCTGGGTGGCGCAGTCGGTTAAGCGTCCGACTTCAGCCAGGTCACGATCTCGCGGTCCGCGAGTTCCAGCCCCGCTTCGGGCTCTGGCCTGATGGCTCAGAGCCTGGAGCCTGTTTCCGATTCTGTGTCTCCCTCTCTCTCTGCCCCTCCCCCGTTCATGCTCTGTCTCTCTCTGTCCCAAAAATAAATAAACGTTGAAAAAAAAATTAAAAAAAAAATAAATAAATAAACTCAGTCCCTCTGAGCTAAAAAGAATGTGTTAGTATTTTTACATGTTGGAGGTGTTTTTGTTTGTTCGTTTTCATGGATACAAGGATAAGATTTTTCTTAACGTTTTAGATTAAACTACAGTTGTTTAAATCATTGCCATCCCATCCCACTGATGATTTTAACTTTCTTTCTTGGGAAAAATTCTGATCCATATTATCTATTTTGTAGATGTAGATGCGCGTGCCTAGTACCAATGTCTGTTGGTACTTGCTTCTAGTTCCAAATATATTTCCAAATGCATATTTATTTCTATATTTTTCTCATAAAAATGACTACACATTTCTTCCAATTCCATCGAGAATAATTGACATCACTGACTGAGACATTCCACGAGAGAGACTCTTATGATGCCACTTCATTGCAGAATAAGAAACCGTTGGAAAGAAATGTACTCCCACCAAATTGACGACAGAAGCAGATAGCAACTCATCTCCTCCAACCACTAAATTGGACCACTAGATAGGGCTCTCCATCATGAAAAAAATACTATGAAAATACTGAAATGAATTCAAATGTTAGGAGCTATTGCTAGAGATAGGTCTATGATCGACTGTTAGGGATAGAAAAAAGCCTGCAGGAAAGAAAATAATAATATCCATAAAGTTCTTTCTGAATTATGGGGGGAAGACTTTTATAATGACAATGGGTTCCCTGGTAATTTTTCAGATAGTTTTATAAAAAAGTAAAATTATTTTTTCTAGGCAAAAATAAATAGGAAAGCGTAAGAAGTGAAACAATAACTATCATAATTTCGTTTGCTTTTGGAAAAATATGTACCTTTTATTATAAGAAGAATGCCTAATAAAATTTAATATTTACCACATTTTTGTTTTATTTGGCAACATTTAGAACTAATGGGAATTTATCATTTTTAGTAGGTCCGTTGGAATGTTAGAAATAAAGTCTTGAGAGAGAACAAATATTTTGTAAAAATTATATCTACAAATGATTTTACAAATAAATATTGAAAGTAAGGTAGTGATGTGCCTAGGCTATCACTTATGTCTTAACCAGTAAGTGAAAGGAAATACTGTCACATGTATTTCTTACATATTATTGAAAAGATTCAAAAAAGCATGTTAGGAATTTCTCACCACATGAATTGCAAATAAGAATCCTGGAACGTATCTTTAAATATTTTTTGTGTGTTTGAAAAACATCATTTTAATCTTTTCTAGAAACAATACAGAGAAAACCATAAAATGTGTCCGTGACAATGAGATATATATATGTAATGCCAGGTAGTTTGCAAAATATTTGGAAACTATGTAAGGTGCCTTCATCTTTAAATCAATGAACTAGGACCCATTAGTGGAAGGACCCGATGGGTACCTGCAGCTTCATGACCCTTGCTTAGTGTCCTAAGGCTGCCCTAAGTACCACAAACTAAGTGGCTTAAACAACAGAGATGTATTCTCTCATAGTTCTGGAGGCCAGAAATCCAAAATCAAGATGCCAGCAGGACCATGATCTCTATGAGACTCTCGGTGCAATTCTTCCTTGCCTATTCTGAGCATCTGGTGGTGGCAATGGATCTTTGACCTCCCTTGACTTGTAGCTTTATCACTTCAATCTCTGCCTCTGTCATCACATTACACTTTCACTGTGTGTTTCTGTCCATGTATGGTGTTTCCCTCTTCTTATAAAGACACCAATCATAGGGAATTAGGATCCATCCCAATGGCGTCATCTTAATTTTATTACATCTGCAAAGAGCCTATGTCCAAATAAGGTCACATTCACATGTACTAAGGGTTAAGACTTTCACATATCTTTTGGGGGTATACAGTTCAATCCAAAAAGAAACTTAGAGAAGCACAGTGTCATGTCATAAAATTATGATATTGTTGGAATATTAGCATATTAGAGTTTGAAAAGACCTTATGAATTATCTGTCCTTATCTCCAGAATTGACAGAAATTCTGTGCCAGAGAGGGGAAATGACAAGACCGATACAACATGGTGAATTCATGCAGAATGAAACTCATGCTCATGTTTATATTTATTTAATCAGCTAATTCCTACCTTACAATACAGGTATTATGATATTATTACACTTTGTAGTTTATTTAGGAGAAGGTAAGTGCATGCTAGTAGTAATTTAGAAATGCTCTCCTAAAAAGCAATGTTAAGTACATGCTTCATGTGCTAAGTGTTTATATGTATTTTTCTCAATTCTGACAATAACCTCCTAAGACAGTTTCACTCTCGTTTCAAGAATGAGGAAGTAGAAAGTGAAAATATATATATTTGCGTGACTTGCTTGAGGTTACACAGCTAGTAAATGACTAAACTGGCCCCATGTACCTGTTGCCAAAGTTCATGCTATTTTCAAAAACATTTGGGTAATTTCACGCTGTCAGCTTTAACTAAAGCCAATGAACTGATAATGGACAATTTCTTTTCTCAGAAATGTTGCTATTGGACGCCAGACAAATTTGTTAAACATTCTTGGAGTAGTTTCTGATTGCATCAATAAACATAGAAGGTTGAAAGACACAATTTCTGAGATTTTTTTTTGTATAATTCTAAAAATATATTACACATAGTTCTCAAGGACATTTACTCAACCAGAATATTCTATTTTCTAGCTGTGTTAAGTAGCAAAGTATTTTATTTTTCCTTTAAGTAGATTACTGGAAATTTTATAAAAACATTATCATACTCAGGAACTTCTTTAATGAGAGTAGTCAAAACTTTTTCTCACGTGTGTGTGTACATGCACACACACACACACACACAAAGGAATAAATAAGAAAAATAAATTCTTGATTGCGAAATTAAATCTATTATTAGCTTTCATGTTAATATTTATAAAGTTGAAATTACCTTAGAGGCTTATGAAATATTTTCTTTGCTTTTTAATTGAATAGTTAATATTATTGGGTATTCAGCCATGGATACAGGGCTTTATTAGATCCACTAGTAAATTTAGGTTGGTTTACATTGGTTCACTGAGCAAAGAAACTGTTTAATTATCTTTGAATTACTAAAACCCAGTGATGTTCTGAGACAAAAGTACTTGCTTAACAAATATTTGTTGAATGAATGAATAAATTAATGAAAAGAAGAAATCCCCTAAAGTAACAAGCTATATGTAGGTATAACTTAAAAAAAAATAAATAAATAACCAAAAACAAAACAAAAAAACAAACAAAAAAAACAAGACAAAGTGACACGAAACACTAATATTCTATTTTGGTTGCTAGTTATTTTTTTTCATTCATTCCCGGCACTGGATTACACAGGTTTATCTCATTTTATGGCACTTTGCTTTATTGTGTTTCACACATACTAGATTTTTTACAAATTAAAAGCTTGTGGCAACCTCTGTTGAGCAAGTCTGTTGGTACCTTTTTTCCTTTTTTTTTTTTTTTTTTTTGGGTACCTTGTTTCCAATGCATTTGCTAACCTCATGTTTTGTGTCACATTTTGGTAATTCTTGCAGTATTTCAAATCTTTTCACTATTATTATATTTTTATTGTAATCTGTGATCCGTGATCATTGCTCTTACTAGTGTTAACTGTTTTAGGGCACCGTGAACCATGCCCATATAAGAGAGCAAACTTCATGAATAAATGCTGTGTGTGTTTGACTACTCCACTCACTGGCTATTCTCCAATCTCTAGCCCTCTCCTCAATTCTCTTTATTCCCTGAGACACAACAATATTAAAATTAGTCCAATTAATAAGCCTACAATGGCCACTAAGTATCCAGTTGAAAGAGTCACACATGTTTCATTTTCAATCAAAATCTAGAAATGATTAAGCTTAGTGAGGAAGGCATGTTGAAAGCCAAGATGGGCCACAAGCTGGGCCTCTTGTGCCAAACAGCCAAGCTGTGAATGCAAAGGAAAAGTTCATGAATAAAGTGAAAAGTGCTATTCCAGGGAACACATATGAATGATAAGAAAAGCAAAACAGCCTCATTGCTGATACGGAGAAAGTTTGAGTGGTCTGAATAGAAGGCCAAACAACATCACATGAAGCCAAAGCCTAATCCAGAGCAAGGTGCTAACTGTCTTCAATTCTATGAAGGCTGGGAGAGGTGAGGAGGCTACAGGAGAAAAGTTTGAAGCTCGCAGAAGTTGGTTCATGATGTTTAAGGAAAGAAGCCATTTCCACACTTCAAAGTACAAAGTGAAGCAGCAAGTGCTGCTCTAGAAGCTGCTGCAAGTTCTCCAGAAGGTCCAGCTAAGATCATTAAGAAGGTGACTGTGTGAAGCAACATTTTTCTAGTGTAGACAAAGGAAACTTTTACTGGAAGAAAATGCCATTAATAACTTTTATACTTAGACAGGAGAAGTCAATGCCTGGTTTCAACCTTCAAGGAACAGGTTGACTCATTTGTTAGGAGCTAATGGAGCTGGTGAGTTTAAGTTGAAGCCAATGCTCATTTACCATTTTAAAAATCCTAAGGCCCTTAAGAATTACACTATGTCTACTCTGCCTATGCTCTATAAATGGAACAATAAAGCATGGATGATAATATATCTGTTTACAATCTGGCTGATTATTTTAAGCCCACTCTTGAGAACTATTTCTCAAAAAAAAAAAAGATGTCTCTCAAAATATGAGACAGTGCACCTGGTCATCCAAGAGTTCTGATGGAGATGGACAGTGAGACTGTTTTCATATCTGCTGACACAGCATCCACTCTGCAGCCCATGGATTAAGGAGTCATTCCAAGAGCTATTATTAAGAAATACAGTTTTTAAGGCTATAGCTTCCATAGAGAGTGATTCTTACAATGGATCTGAGCAAAATAAATGGAAAAGCTTCTGGAAAGGATTCACCATTCTAGATGCCATTAAGAATGTTTGTGACTCAAGGGAAGACGTCAAAGATCGACATTAACAGAAGTTTGGAAGAAGCTGATTTCAACCCTCATGGAGGACTTTGAGGGCTCAAGACTTCAGTGGAAGAAGTACCTGCAGATGTGGTGGAAATAGCAAGAGAACTAGAATTAGGGGTAGGGCCTGAAGACAGGACTGACTTGCTGCAACCTCATGATTCAACTAAGAGATGAAGAGTTGCTTCTTATGGATAAGCAAAGAAAGTTGTCTCTTAAGGTGAAGTCCACTGAATCTGTGAAGATGCTGTGAAGATTGTTGAAATGATAACAAGAAATTTAGAATATTATGTAAACTTAGTCAGTGAAGCAGCAGCAGTGTTTGAGAGGATTGCCTCTAAGTTTGAAAGAAGTCCTCCTGTAGGTTAACTGCTCTCAAACAACATCGCGTGCTATAGAGAAATTGTTTGTGAAAGGAAGAGTCTAGGGATGTGGCAAAATTCATCATCTTACTTTAAGAAATTGCTGCAGTTACCCCAGACTTCAGCAACCACCACTTATCAACACGGATGCAAGAGTGTCCACCAACAAAAAGATGACAATTCACTGAAAGCTGAGATGATAGTTAGCATTCTTTAGCAATAAAGTCATTTTTAGACACAAAGTGTCTTTTTGGACATAATTCTACTCCACACTTAATAGACTGTATAGTATTAGCATAGCGTTTACATGCACGGGAAAACCAGAAGTTTCATGTGATTCTCTTGTTATGATAGTCACTTATTCGTTGTGGTCTGGAAATGAGCCCACGATGTCTCCGAGGTATGCCTGTAAGAATGAACAAAACAAATAAGATACTTGACTCTCAATGTTCTATGTAATTGGTAGAGTCAAGTGGTGAGAAACAAACAAACACGAAAACAATGAAAGAAAGATGATATTGGACCCCGAGGAATGCAGTGAAGAAAATAAGCCTGGGTAAAGTGATAGAATAGGGATGGGAAAGACCGTGCTTATTGGGAAGAACAGCGAGGGTGTGTTGAATGAGTGACAGCTGAGATGACACTTGGTTGAAGAGGACTCAAACATTTGAAAATCAGGCTGGGGAGTCATCCATGCTGCAAGGGGAGAATGTATTTGTATGATGGGTTTGCAATTGATGTGAAGAAATATGAAGAGATTTGCACGCCATTCGGGAGATATAGTTATGGAGATTTGTTGCTGGATCAGATGCTGGGGAACTTAGAGAAAAGGAGACATCATCCGACTCCGCTGTTGGGAATCTTATTGCCAACTATTAAGACAGGTAACACAGCGGGAGGATCAGGCATTGAAATTGAGTAGAATCATGCATAGTATTTTGGATATACTAGATTTGGGAGGTCTGTTTGTTATCCAAATATAGATATGAAATAATAATAGCCATCATCATAACAATGGTTATCATTATTGAGCACTTACTACAGTGCAAACAGTTTTAGATCTTTTCCTTAGATGAATTTTTTTTCTCAATATAATCCAGTGAAGTAGATATTATTTATACCTCCATCATATAGATGAGGAAACAGGAACAGGGTTCAATAACTTGGCTAGATTCACACAGTTAGCATGTGTTAGAGACAGGATGGTCACTTGGTCAGTCTAGCTCTAAAGGTCTTGTTTCTGTACCACTAAGCTATTCCTTTGGGTATCATATATATGAGATGAATCACTGGGTTCTACTCCTGAAGCCAGGACTACACTGTATGTTGACTATCTTGAATTTAAATTTTAAAAAAAGTATCAAAAAATAAAACTTGGCAAATTTGAAGTAAGCATGGAACTCAGAAAAGAGCTAGGAAATTAATGTGGAGTTATTAGAATGTAGACAAAGTAAATAGTAAAGAGAAGATGTTCTATGACTGAATCCAGAACACCAAATACATATAAGTCAGTTAGTTATAGAATGAGGAACAAGTCAGGGGTGCCTGGGTGACTCTTGATTTCGGCTCAGGTCATGATCTCATGGTTCTGTGAGTTCAAGTCCCACATTGGGGCTCCATTAGTGCAGAGCCTGCTTGGGATTCTCTCTCTCTCTCTCTCTCTCTGTCTCTCTCTCAAAATAAATAAATAACCTTTTAAAAAAGAAGAAGGAGTAACAAGTAAGGGAGAGACAGTTGGAGGACCAGTGAGGTGGGGGAAACCAGAGACTACATGATTCCAGAAGTTCAAGGAGTCAGCTTTATTGAATGCTGCGAGATACTGAGGCAGGTGGTAAGAGACAGTGACTATGGATTTGGCAAAATGGAAGTTAATGGAAACCTTTACTAGGAAAGTTTTAGGTTGGCAACAAGAGCTCAGTTGAAATGAGATGAAGAAAAATTTGAGGTATAAGGAGTTCAGACAGTGATGGCGGAAGTCTTGCAGAGTTTTGTTCCCTGGGAGGGAAGTAGAGCTATGGAGTTTCTTGGGGTTGGGCAATTGGATCTGTATTAATTTCCTAGGGCTGCCGTATTAAATTACCACAAACTTTGTGGCTGAAGAAAAAGAAGAAATTTATTTCCTCACACTTCCAGAGGCCAAAAGTCTAAAATCAAGGTGCCTGCTGTGCTCTTTCCAAATGTTCTATGCTGGAATCTTTCCTTGTTTCTTCCAGCTTCTGGTGACTTCAGGCATTTTTTGACTTGTGGTTGTATAAGTTCAAACTCCACTTCTGACTCTATGTGGATTTCTCAGTTTCTCTCCTCAGTTTCTCTCTTAGAAGTATGTTTGTCATTGCATTTAAGGCCTGCCTGGATACTTGGATACTTGGGATCATTAACTTAGTCTCAATTGCAAAGACTTTTTTTTTTTTTTTTTTTTTTATAAAGTCACAATCACAGTTCCCAAAGATTAGGAGATGAACATATCTTTCTGGAGAATACCATTCAACCCACCACAGAGTGTATCAAATCAAAAAAGGGCCTTTGTAAAGGAGCTAGGAAAGTATTCCCCTATGCTAGCATAAATTTTCCATTAGGTAGGGAGAAATTTATGATATGGTAGAGAGAGGAGATATTACATGTGTGAGTCGATGACCAGGTGAGAAATTATAGGATACAAAGCCCAGAAGGAACATATATATATATATATATATATATATATATATATATATATACACACACACACATACACACACACATTCTATGGTATAATATATATATACCATTTAGTATAATATATATACTATTTTAGCAGGGATATAGTATAATATATATATATATTTAGTATAAGTATATTTAGTATAATATATGTATGTGTATATATATATATATATATATATATATATATATATATATATATCTCCCTGCTATATATATATACTATTTTAGCAGGGATTTATTAAACATGGGTTAAGTAAGTGAGGAGATTTGGTAAGAGGGATGAAGGAATATCTGTGTGTTTGCATCTATTTTTTTTCCATGAAATATGAAACAAGTTTATAAATTAAAGTTATCAGAAATAGAAATGTTCAAAGTTTGGGGCACTTGGGTGGTTCAGTCTCACTCTTGATTTCAGCTCCAGTCATGATCTTATGGTTTGTGGGTTCGAGCCCCGTGTCAAGTTCTGTGCTAACAGTGTGGAGCCTGCTTGGGATTCTCTGCCTTCTTCTTTCTCTGCCCCTCCCCTGATTGTGCTCTTTCTCTCTAAAAATAAATACATATTTTTTAAAAAAGAAATGATCAAAGTTTGAAGACTGAGTGGACTTTCTGAAATATTTTTTCACAGAGAACCAAAACGAGATGTTACTAGGTATATACATTGGTCTTGTCAAACCCCCTAGAGAACTGTGATCATAAATCATTAAGAAGACTAGTTAACCTGGTTTGTTATATTTTTGTAGCAATATTTAGCTGGTCAAGTGCAAAGGGACATATGGAGAATATTTGGGTAAACCAAGATCATGGATTTCCCAATCCTATTGGAGGGTGAAAAGGGTAAGGCATAAATAGTGTTGGCTTGTGAGAGCTCACAGTGATTGATCATGGAAGTCTTACTGGTTAAGGAAGAGAAGTTGTGAAGTGGGTGTTGGATATTGAAAACACTGTAAGGGCACTAGTTTGGAGTTCTCAATTTGGTTGAAGAATTGTTGGTGTGGGGGCGATAGAATAATTAAACTGAAAAACTAAAGTGATGGTTGATGAGAAGTACGCTTGACATTGAGACTTCTGAGGTATCATGGTTTTGACAATGTCATGTGTCTGACCGAGAGAATAGATGGTTGAGGCGGGTACTGGATTATCCAGTAGTTCAAAAACATGCTTACCATGTGTACGTGTATACACACACACACACACACACACACTCATTCGCCCAAAGGCAAGAGCATATAAACTAACAAACAAATAAATTTGAAATAGTTTTGTGTTTTAAATATTAATTTCAAAAGACTAGTAAAAATCCTGTCTTGGAACGTTTTGTGTGTTTTATGATTGTTTTCGTTTTAAATTACCTAGTCTTTTCTGGCTAAGGAACATTTAAATCTAGCCCCAAATAAGATGAGATGGCGGATGACGATTGGAAGTTAGTGGTCAAAGAACTGAAATAACTGCGCTTTTGATGCATCATCTATAAGATGAATCGATATCACTTATAGAAAATGCTATGAAGAATTTCCAAGAGAAATTATGTGGATCAATGAACTGATGCATTGATGAAATGATTAAGCAAAGTATTTATTAGAACTAGATCCTGAAGTGTGGGTAGCATATTTAAAAGTTCATATTATTATTTTCTATGTGTATAAAGTCACAAATGTACAGAATAAAAATTATGACAAATACCAAAAGAGCAATGAAAATAACATGTTATTTGCCTATATATTTGATGAACTGAAAAACACTATCCCTGTCCGTGTACTTTTGTTCTTTTGCAATATTGAATCATTAAGAAAATCATATCCAATCATTTATACTGTTTAATAACCGTTTTTTTTTTTAAATTTTAATGTTTATTTTTGAGAGAGAGACACACACAGAGTGTGAGCTGGGGAAGGGCAGTGAGAGAGGGAGACACAGAATCCGAAGCGGGCTCCAGACTCCGAGCTGTCAGCACATAGCCTCACGCGGGGCTCGAACCCACGAACCATGAGATCATGACCTGAGCCAAAATCAGATGCTTAACCGACTGAGCCACCCAGGCACCCCTGTTTAATAACTGTTTTAACTTGACAGTGTACCATGTGCCTTTTCCCACGCCAGTGCATATCATTCAAAAACAAGAATCATAATTTATTTAAAATGCATGGGCACAGAGGAAGGGAGTGCAGAGCAAGGTTCATTCAAGAAACAGAAGGAGGGTGAGCAAAGGAGCTGAGAGAGGACTTTTATTCTGTGTGGAAGGAAAGAGAAGGGACGTTCGGTTTTGAACAGATAGTCTGTGCTGTAAAATATTCCACCTGAGATAGTGAAAGAGATACCTGTCTTTAGAATTCTCTGAATACCCAGTTGAGGAATTTGAAATGATTCTTTTGTCATGGGAATTTGTTGAAAGGGACTTGTAGGGAAATAAATATGATTATACATTGCAGCAAGTATGGTATGTTGAAAGGATCTACCGGACATTGGAAAATGTACACGCACTGCAAGGGGCTTACAGCCTGAACTGGAATTGTGGCTACCACAATTAAAGGTAGAAACTGGTGCCAGAAACAGTTGGGAAGAAGCATCAACATTTAGGTACAGGAATAGTGATTTAAGAGTTAAGGTTAGGGAAGAAATAACGATCCTTAGAAGAAAGTAAAGTTTGCTCAGAAAAAACATGTATAAGGGAGTCCATGTGTTCGCAGCATGAAGTTGCCAAATAAAAAATATAACACATACAATAAAGACACATACACACACGCACACACGCACACTCGCAAAGACAATTCCCAAAATTAGGTAAGAAAATAGCGGTTTTCTTAGATGATTTTTTTTCAGATCTCAAATGTTCTCTTACAGGATATATTCAAGATTTCAGTTGTTTTAATCTGAAGCCAGGTAGACTCTGCTTTTTGTTCTTTTGTTTGTTCATGTATGTGTGCGTGTTCTAACTATCGGCTGTAATAAGCCAATTATCAAAAAAGAAAGCACAGCTTTATTTCCTTGGTATCAAACAAAATCCTCTACAATGAAAGCCTGTCAACTGTTCTGTATTTATTATTGTTGTTGCTGTGATTTTGCTGTTGTTTTAAAATAAAATTTGCTACCAAATTTTTTAATTGGCAGCACTAGACAATAGGCTGATGCTAGACTGAGAAGCAGCTCCCACCTCTAATAGGATGTGTACCTTCAAATACTTGTCAGTATCACTCTGTTGACTGAATCCAGTCTGCTTCCTGTTTCCTGCCTAGCTGTAGCAGATATTTGAATGTGCAGCTTCTGCTCCAACATTCTTACCTTTCGTGACCTTGGGTGACTTGCCATAAGTAAGGATGCCAAAAGAGAAAGTCCTTTTGGAAGTGACCCTGCTTTGCAAAGTGGAGGGAAGAAGGAGAGATAATGAAATGTCGTTGGGGCATTTATTTGAGGCTACAATGTGTCAAGTATGAGAGAGAGAGAGATGACAGATGCACTTGGACTTGAGATATCACACCTGAGTGGCATTCTTGTTGTGGAAAGAAGTTAATGTCATGGGAATGAGTCAATTCTCTGTGAATAAATAATATATTATTTGTTATATATATTATATATAATATATAACATATATTATTATTTATTATATTAATTTTCACAGAGAATTCTTTTTGAGAGAGAGAGAGAGGGAGCATGAGGGGGGAGGGGCAGAAAGAAAGGGGCACAGAGGATCCAAAGCAGGCTCTGTGATTAGAGCAGAGAGACCAGTTTGGGACTCAGTCTCACAAGCCATGAGGTCATGACCTGAGCTGAAGTCAGATGCTTGACCCACTGAGCCACCCAGGTGCTTTGTATGTTATATAAAGAAAAGGGCTTCTGATTGAGCCTTGTGGATTATCATAGGTGGATGTTGCGGGGGGTTTGCCTAGATATTATCAAAAGGAATTTGTAGAGAACCAATGAGTCAATTTTCTAGGAAAAAGAAGGAAAATGTGTCATAATTGTTTCATCTTTATTTTTCCATTTTGTTCAAAGTATTCACAAGTACTCTGATGGTGAACTTTGAGAAAGCACTGTCACATATTTTACGTAATTTGCCATTTTAAAAATTCATGCTGTTTTTGTCAAAATGACTGATAGAAATATCCTGATAAAAAATGACAGATGATTTACAAATGTAGATATTTGCAGCTGCATTATTTACTGCTCTAAGGTTTTGATACATATGCACTAACAGTTTCAGGAGCAATTCAGTAGAAACATGTCTTATTAAATTATTGTTTGATGACAAAATATTGGCATTTTCTTGGACGGCTAAGAGAGTTCGGTACATAATTTAATTTTCCAAGGCATCATGAGAATTCAATTGAGTTATGCAACTAGAGAATGATAAATCTGATTGACGTAGTCTAACCTCACTTAAAAAGCCTGAATTCTTGATTTTACACGTTATACATAAATTCAGTCTCCATATTAAATAAACGAACTTTACAAGTTTATTTAAATGCCTCTTTGACCTGGGGTGCCTGGGTGGCTCAGTCGGTTAAGCGTCTGACTTTAGCTCAGGTCACGATCCCACGGTCTGTGAGTTCGAGCCCCGCGTCGGGCTCTGGGCTGATGGCTCAGAACCTGGAGCCTGCTTCTGATTCTGTGTCTCCCTCTCTCTCTCTGCCCCTCCCCTGTTGATGCTCTGTCTCTCTCTGTCTCAAAAATAAATAAACGTTTAAAAAAAAAAATGCCTCTTTGACCACAGTGCTTAATCTTAATCACCTCCCTTTACCTAGAGGTAATCATTGTTACCAGTTTGTGGTACATCCTTCTGGTAATTTATCATTTAAATATTTACTCATATTGAGGTCAATCTATATGTACTAACATGGGCAATCTTCAAAATCTTTTATTGGGTGAAAAAACCCCAGCTTGCATATTAAAACATTAATTATAATAACATTTATATTAAAATAAACATACACATTTAAAACAATACTGTATTTTCTACAAATTCTTGTTACCTGCTTCCTTCTCTTCTTCCTCCTTCAACGACCTTTATATTGATAACCCTTATCTATATTTCAGATTTAGATCTCTCTTCTGCATTCCTAACCTACATTTGTAGTTGCTTAATGCACCTCTTAATCTAATCTTTCACGGACATCCTGGCTGAACGATCAAAGCTGAATTTATTACCTTCCCATATTTACCTTCTCCACCTTCTGTTTTCCCTACTTTTGTTACTCTCGCTGCAATTCATGTGGTCATCCAGATGCCTCCCATCTGTCATCAGCCTCCAAATCCAATTGTTTGCAATCTTGTATCCCTAACTCACTTAGCTGTACTATTTATCATATCTGCCTTTGTATATTCCTATTGCCACGTAACTTATTTAGGACTTGCACTTTTCATTTAGACCACTGCAATATCTCTGACTAATCTTTCTGTTTCTATTGTAGTGGTTCACAAAGCTATTGGACCACAGATCACCTGGGGGAAATATTCAAGCTATAGATGCCCTTTTCATTTTCATTGCTGAGAAAGGTAGTTTGGGAAGGTGATTCAAGGTCATAGAGTTAATTTAAGAGCTTTCAGGGGCGCCTGGGTGGCTCAGTCGGTTGAGCATCCAACTTCGGCTCAGGTCATGGTCTCGCAGTTTGTCAGTTCGAGCCCCACATCGGGCTCTGTGCTGACAGCTCAGAGCCTGCAGCCTGCTTCGGATTCTGTGTCTCCCTCTCTCTCTGCCCCTCCCCTGCTCATGCTCTGTCTCTGTCTGTCTCTGAAAAATGAATAAACGTTAAAACAAAATGTAAAAGTTTTCATTCCCCCAATTCAAAATGCTTCCCATACTGGACCATCACCTGTGAATTTAGATCTGTTTAGTTTTCTGTTAGTCCTGTGAATTTAGAACTGTTAATTTTCTATTTTCTGGGGTACTGAAATTAGGATTATGGTTATAAATGTTTAAACTCTTGCTTGCTTAGAGGCTACTGAAAAGTTCAATGATCTTCAGGGTGAGATTTCCAGGAACCCTAAATACCTATATGCAGTCTTCTCACTTAATGTGAACATTATGTTATATTGTGTTTCTGATCTAAAAATTTTTTAACATTACATTTCAACAAGAAAAAAATTCTAATATTTTAGCTAATCCACAGGAGAATTTATGATGAGGAACATGCCATTGCCAACATTAAAAAAAATCATTGGTGTGGAAAATTCATGAAAGATTTTAAGACTTATAATGCTTTTGTAGGATTAAGATGATATGATATTAAGGAACTAAGAAGACTTTTTCCAGTAGGTATAATTACACTAATAAAGGAGATTTATTTCTTAAGCAAGACTGCTTCAAAAGGATGCCATCCTTGTTCATAATTCTTATTTTAAAACAAATCCTTCTTTTCAAAGGTCTCAGAGATTATTAGTTACAAATGAGTAAACTGATCTGATTACTTATTACTTATTCTCCTATACATGGAGATATGAAAACATACACATAAGACTGTCATTGACCTTTCCTTGCCCTAAAGCATAATAACACTTGTTGCCACAACTTAATGTGTGGTATGTGTTAATTCAGGGTTGCAGGACTTTATCTTCACCATCATCAACCAAAAAGCATAAATATATTGCAAAAGTTCCTTATGTCTTATATCCAAACTCTTTAAAATGTTTCTCTTTATTTGGAAATGAAAGTTTTCGGACAAACCAGGCAATAGGAGTTATTTTCATAAACATTTATGCTACTTTTCTCTTGGATTTAATAGAAAAAATCAGTAACATTATTATGCATAGTCAGAGACCATTTATTATTTCCCAGATGAGCCCTGAGGCTTCTTCTTATACTTTGGTATATTCATCTCTCCCTCTTGATCTCTTCTTTAACTTTTCATCTTCATCTCTTCATGCCCATATGCAGTTCTAGTCCTTATCTGCTCCATGCTTTCCCTTCTTCACCGAACAATTTTGTTTTAATAGAATAAAGGAAAGGAAGTAAAAGCACTTCATTTTTAATTATATGCAATTTTATTTTAAACCTCTCTTTTGCTTGTAACCCTCCCTGTGAGTCCAGTCCTTGGGGGTTCAGGGGTTCATGTGCTTGTTAAGAAAAAAAAAAAACTAGGGGCGCCTGGGTGGCTCAGTCGGTTGAGCATCCGACTTCAGCTCAGGTCACGTTCTTCCGGTTTTTGAGTTGGAGTCCCGCATCCGGCTCTGTTCTGACAGCTCAGAGCCTGGAGCTACTTCGGATTCTGTGTCTCCCTCTCTCTCTGCCCCTCCCCTGCTCATGCTCTGTCCCTCTCTGTCTCAAAAATAAATAAAGCATTAAAAAAATTTTTAGAAATAAAAAGGCCTTGAAAACAGTAAAAAAAAATTGTCTAAAGAGTATTGAGGGACTTCACGTAAAACTTGTACAGCTACAGGAAGCTTCTCTCAGCTACAGAATCACTTCTAACCTTATAAAATGTGATACTATTTACTTTATTCAAAACTTCAAGATTGTTTTTAATTTGATTTGCCTATTGAGAGCAATGTAATATTTAATCGGCCTCTGTTTCCTGATCTTTTTCCTCCCTTGCTTCCCAGAGGTGTATATGGCATGTTCTCACATCCTGTTACCAACATTAATGTATGTCACCCTTGCAAATTGTCCTTCATGACTCGTCCTCCATCCACTACTGCAGAGTTCTCTAGTTTGATGTAATCTTGGCTACTGTAAATTTACATTAATTCACATTTTGTCTTTTTTTTTTTCTTTTGACAAACTGCAAAGCACCCTGTCCAACTTTCAGCCCTGTCATACGACACCAGAGGAAGCTGGCAACTTTATGTGAAACACATGGTGAGTCCCCAACATTCATCAATTAATGACCGGAATGCTAAGCCGTTTAATTAAACAAGGAGAGAAATAGGCTCCGGTGTCCAAAGGAAAAAACAAAACAAAACAGCGAAAATAAGATTATATGGTTTGAAATCCAAAGGATAATTTTCAGAGCTTAAACAAATGATTTACAAAGAAGAATTTCAGTTTCCATAAAAGCGAGAACTTCTGAAAGCTGGAGACTGAGAAATTAGGAAGTGCCTGTGGCGGCCGGGGAAAAGTTGTGCTACTGGGAACATATATAAAGCAACAAGGTCTTTACCTCTTCGCCAGCAATAAATCCAGAGAGATTATTTGTGCAAAGGTCAATTTGGATACAAATTCTGATCTTTGTAGAGAAAAATTTAAAAGCCTAATCCATGGGTACTGAAAGAAAATAGAGGTCCGTCAGTCAAATGTGTAATTTCACAGAAGAGGAAACTGAGATATTCATTTTTGAAAGTATAACTCTCTTGGAGTATCTCTTAATTCTACTTTCTCTGTTCTCAACCTTTATTACTTGCCCTTGGCACAATATTTTGCCAAGCTACAAATAAAATGATGTGATTGGCATATAATTATTATAACTGAAGAAAGACAAAAAAACCCCTTTATATTACATGTTAACTATGCTTACAAAGAGAAGGTCCTACAGAAACTAAGAATGACTTTCGGAACTCTGCCTCCCTCCCATACTTTTCAATGTGAAATTTTCCCAAATTGAGAAAAAAAAATCTAAAATTTAGAAAAAAATTTTACTATCATCTGAATGAAGTTCTAAATCCGGTTTTCAGATGATTTTTATTACAAAACAATTTTAAAATTTTAGATTTTTTTCTGATTCAAAGATATATACATATAAAATTTGTAAAAGAAAAAAAGCTAATAAAGATAAATAAAACAATCAGACTCCCAACAGTACATTTTGATGCAGTTTCTCCCATTTATTCTTATGCTTATTGAAATAGTTTTCTTTTCTTTTCTTTTCTTTTCTTTTCTTTTCTTTTCTTTTCTTTTCTTTTCTTTTCTCTTTCTTTTCTTTTCTTTTCTTTTTCTCCTCTCCCCTCCCCTCCCTTCCTCTCCTCTTCCTTTCCTTTCCTTTCCTTTTCTTTCCTTTTCTTCTTTTACATATGGAACCCTTCACAAATTTGTGTATCATCCTTGCACAAGGGCCATACAAAATTCTGTATCATTCCAATTTTAGTATACATGCTGCTGAAGCAAGCACTATTGGCATAATTTTCTACATACGGATTTGTAATCTATTCTATAATTTAAACAAAATTTTAGGATAGTTTTTTCTATGTGCTTAATGTTCAATTTATTTTAAAAGGTGCGTAAAATTGTATTATGTGGAGATACCAGTGTGTGTGTGTGTGTGTGTGTGTGTGCGCGTGTGTGTGTGACCTCCACCTCCATCATTTATTCCAGAATTTTTTCTATTTGAAAGATAAGTTTTAAACATTTTTAGATAAAGTCTTTCCATTAAATTGTAAAGAATTACCTTCTTAGGAGGGATGCTTAGAAGGTACTAACAAGCGTAAGGTCCATTTGCTTTCTATAAATCTTTCACCAGTTTATACTCTCCCACTAGTGTGTGAGAATGCCTGCCTCACTTCAGTTTTGCCAGTAATGAGTCCTATAGACCAAATATTTGACAATAGCAGGCTCGAAAAGTCATTGGATAATTTAAAAAAGCCAGTTAAAGTAGGAAGCATAAAACTTTTTTATATAAACTTGAAGTGCATATATGTACATTAACTTGCCTGTGTTGATTTAGAGCCAAGGGCTTTGATTTATCTCTTTGCTGTCACCTGTCTTGTATAAACTACATCCATTTTACATCGCTGTAATTTTCAGTTGTTTTTTTTTTTTAAATGAAGCAAGAAATCAAGGATAGTGACAGAAAACTTCTGACCTTTGAAGGAAAAAAGTTACCTTCATTTTTGTGTATGTGTTGTTTCATCCAAATTGGTCTTGACATAAATTGTATTAGGTAGTTCACCTTTACTCGTTTCAAAGCATGCAATTGAATGGATTAGCTAGCTTTTCAGGGGAGGGTAAATACAACTAGGTGGTCTTCATGATCTTTTTATTTAATGATGAATATGCCCTATATCCCATTATTTTTGGAGTAGAAACTCCAATGTAAAATACAGTAAGATAAACGCTAAAAATGATATCCAGAAGACCTCTTGTCTTTGTGTTATTGGGCACACAGCACAGTCTTGACTTGGGCAGATGGCTATTGTAAGAGCTTTGAGTCTGTACCTACTGCAAGAGGTATTCTCTTACTTTTCATCATATATACGTTCAAAACTGATAATATATGTGAATACCATTATTTTCTGTAAAAATACTCTCTGGTACAAAGTTCTATGCATAATAATATACATTAAAAGACACACTGCCCACCTACACTTCATTGTGAAAGTCCGATAAAAGATCAACAATTCACTCTACTTGGAAGTAATCAACTTACTTATTATTCTCTGACATTTAAAAATATTTAAAGGGTATTGCGAATATTGCTGCAATAAACAGAGTGGCTCATATATCTTTTTTGAGTTAGTGATGTGTCCATTGATATACCAGTAGAGAATGAGGATGTAGTGTGTGTATATGTATATATATCTGTACATATCTATATATACATATCTATATATATACACATATACATATCTATATATACATATACATATGTACATACACATATACATATCTATATATACATATACACACTACACAGTCATAAAAAAGATGAGATCATGCCACTTGTGATAATGTGGATGGATCCAGAGAGTATTAATCTAAGTCAAATAAGTTAGAATCAGAAAGACAAACACCATATGAGTTCATTTATATGTGAAATCTAAAAAACAAAATAAATGCATAAACAAACAAACAAAAAGCAGAATCATACCTCTAAACAAAGAGAACAAACCAATACTCAGCAGAGGGGAGGGGATGGGGTATTAGGCAAAATGGGTGAAAGGCAGAGGGAGATACAGGCTTTCAGTTACGGAATGAATAAATCACAGGAATAAAAGGCACAGCATAAGGAAAATAATAAATAACATTGTGATAGTGTTGTATGGTGCCCAAAGGTAGCCACACTTGTGGTGAACAATTTTATTTACCAAAATTATTTAAAGAGATTGTTAATTATTGCCAGGAGAAATGAGAAACTCTGTTTTAAAAATACTTTTTCCTATAACCAGAAAGTTTAGATTTTAAGAGTACTTAAAACTTTCTATATTTTACTGCTTAAGCCTGAACCATTCTATTTCTATTTTTTAATTAAAATTCTATGTTTTAAAATCCTTTCTTTTAAGCTGATGTTTATTTATTTTGAGTGCAAGGTAGAGACCAAATGCAGTAGGGGTGGAGAGAGAGGGAAACAGAATCCCAAGCAGGTTCCGCGCTGTCAGTGCAGAGCTGGATGCAGGGCTCAGACTCACAAACCACGAGATCATGACCTGAGCCAAAGTCAAGAGCCAGACACTTAACTGACTGAGCCACCCAAGCATCCCTCTAAATTCTTATATTATTGATCAAGGTTAACTTTTATTGATATATGTGGATATAAAAGAAGAAAAACATAACTTTTAGCATTATATGGATTCAAAAATTTAATATTTAAAAAAAATTTCCCCACTTGTGCTTTATTTGTACCGAAACCCAAATGCTGAATGACTAATTGCAATTATTTTCTCAGCAAGATCTTTTAAATATTTTCGGTAACTCATTTAACCACAAAAGAATGACAAGAAAGGTAAGTAGTGGAACTATTTATTCTAAAGCACTTGTAAGTATAAATTTCATTATTAATTCCGAATACTTTCTTGTAGCATTTTTCAGAAGATCATCCAGATCTTTCAGAACTTGAAGTTCTGATCTATTTTCTTTTGCCTTATATCTATAGTCTTTTTACTAAGGGACGATCTAGAGTATTATTTATTTTTATGCATTCTGTTATTCCTGTTAAATGTAAATACCTGAGTAAAATGAGGAAAATGACAGTGCTGAGCTGGCAGGATGTCTGACCATTCCCCTGCAAGAAGTTGCTAGGTATGAGGAGGAACACAGTGGCCAAAAACATGGGCCAAAGAGAAATCCCTCTCCCTGGAGAAAGGCCACCGGGACCTGAGTGCTGCAACCAGACTTCCGGGACTGCATCCTACTTCATCCTTAACGATGACCGTGATGGCGGTGACGATGACAATGACCATGACCGCTGGCACTGAGGAACTGTTATTAAGCTGCAAGCCCCCAGCTAAAGGCTGTACAACATTATGCCATTGAGGGTCTCACAGCAACTTTGTGGATAAGACATGGATGAGGAAATTAATGATCGGAAAGACTAAGTACCTTGCCCAGTGTCTCACACGGAGCTGGCGATAGACCCAGAATTCTCATGGATTTTTGAGACCACACTCTTCTCGTTTTTCACTCTCTGTGTCTTCCAGCACATCATCATCCTCTGCCAGGTTTTAGAAGCCGAAATGCCTCCAGACTTGGTTGTAAGCCCCCTTTCCTCACTATCTCCATCAAGGTAGGTTCAATGATTGACTATGGACTAATAACTTCAAAGTGAAAAAGTCTCCCTCGATTTTATCTTTTTAGCTCCAAGTACATTTATCCCATGGTCATTGTGAAGATAGAATACATAGAAATTCATGACACTTGCGAGTATGTTACCTTATATGACAAAAGAGAATTTACAATTGTTATTAAAGATTTTGAAAAAAGGGAGATTATTCTGGGTTATCTGGTGTGCCCATTATAATTATAAGAGTCCTGATATGAGGGAGGCAAGAGTGTCAAAATCAGAGACAGATGATGGGATGATGGAGGCAGAGCTTGGAATGAAGGGCTTTGAAGATGAAGAAAGCGGCCTGAGCCAAGGAGTACAGGGGGCCTCCAGAACCTGGAAAAGGCAAGAAGGTGAGTTCTTCTCTGAAATGTCCACAAGGAACACAGCCCTGCCAATACCTTGATTTTAGCTTGGTGAGACCCATTTTGGACTTCTTTGTGTTCTTTTAAGCCACTAAGTTTGTGGTAATTTGTTACGACAGCAATAGAAAGCTTATAGTCTTAGAAACGATAACTTGTACTTACATGCTTCAGTCATATACTACTTAATATGTTAAACTAATGCCAAACAGTAACTTTCGTACAGTAAGGAACAATTCTTATATCTCAGTTTTGTAAACTCTTTATTATGCTTCTTCTCGTGACATTGGCCAACACAGATCCTCTTTTTGTGTGTCTTAAATTTTAATTTTTAAATGGACATTAACTGGGGCCCTCTGCTGGCTCGGTTGGCTGAGCATCTGACTCGATTTTGGCTCAGGTCATGATCTCCTGGTTCGTGGGATGGAGCGAGCCCTGTGTTGGGACTGTCAGCACAGAGCCCGCTTGGGATTCTCTCTCTCTCTCCCTTCTCTCTGCTCCTACCGCACTCATGTGCATGCTCAATCTCTCTCTCAACATAAACACTAAAAACATAATACAAATAAGAGGATATTAACTTATGAAAACTTAATCATTATAGTCTTAAAGTGTTGTAGAATACTTCTATGAATTAAACTGCTTACGTTTCAAAATAATTCAAGGAGAAATGAGATCTTGCAGAGGTATTTGTTTGTCAGAACAGATTTTAATTATAACCAGAATGTGAATAGTGAGCAGATTCTCCAGCATATTTAAAAATCACTTGTTCTTGGGGCATCTGGATGGCTCAGTCGGTTGGGCAGCACGGGTCATGATCCCATGGTCTGTGGGTTCGAGCCCTGTGTCGGGTTCTGTGCTGGCAGCTCAGAGCCTGGAGCCTGCTTCAGATTCAGTATCTCCCTCTCTCTCTTCTCCTCCCCCCATTGTGTTCTATCAAAAATAAATATACATTAAAAAAAATTTTAAAAGTCAATTATTCTTGTACTTGAAAGTCAATAAGAAAAAGGAGGACTTTAAAATGTGAAGAATTTTGTAAGGAAGATAGTGATAGTGAGAAATTATTAAGAAAAATATTCAAAAAAAAAAAAAAAGAAAAATATTCAGACCCAGAAGAGTCAACACAATATTGAAGGACAAAAACAAAATTGGAGAACTGATGTTATCTGACTTCAAGATTTACTACTACTATAAAGCCACAACAACCCAGACAGTGTGCTACTGGTGAAAAACACAGACAAATAGGTCAGTGGAACACAACAGAGAACTCAGAAATATATTTACATTCATACAGTCAACGGATATTTCACAAAGGAGCAAAAAGCAATACAACAGAGCAAAGATATTTTTCTTAACAAATGGTGTGGGAACAACTAGACATCCACGTGTAAAAAAAAAATCTAGACTCATAATACACATCCTTCATAAAAATTAATCAAAATTTAGCTATGCTTAAATATAAAATACGAAATTATAAAACTCCCAAAATATAACAGAGGAGAAAAAGACAATACCTGAGGCACAATTCATGAAAGGAATAGTGGATAAGCTGGACTTACTTAAATCAAAACCTCTGCTCTGCTAAGGACAACGTCAAGAAGACAAACCACAGACTGTGAGAAAATATTTGCAAAAGACACATCTGATAAAGAATTATTGTCCAAAATATGCAAAGAACACTTAAAACTCAACAATGAGAAAGCAAGCAATCCAATTTAAAAATGGGCCAAAGACCTTAACAGACACTTTAACAAATAAAATGTAGTAATGGAGAATAAGTACCTGAAAAGGTGATTTACATCGTATGTCATTAGGGAAGTGAAAATTAAAACACAAAAAACCCTGAGAAACTCCTACCCACCTATTAGAAGGACCAAAATCCAGAACACCCAGTACCAAATACTGAGGATATGGCACAAGAACTCTCATACATTGCTGCTGGGGATGCTAATAATATAGCCACTTTGGAAGACAGTGTGGTGATTTCTTGTAAAACTAAACTTACTATATGATCCTATAATCATGTTTCTTGGTATTTTCCCAGAGAAGTTGAAAACTTTTGTCCATACAAATATCTGCACATGGATCTTTATGGCACTTGTATCTGTAATTTCCAAAATTCGAAAGCAACGAAGATGTCCTTCGGTAGGTGACTTGATAAACAAAATGGTACCTGAGAAATGAGCTATCAAGACATAAAAAGACATGGAGAAACTTAAATGCATATTATTTTTTTTTTTTAATTTTTTTTTTTTTTTTCAACGTTTATTTATTTTTGCGACAGAGAGAGACAGAGCATGAACGGGGGAGGGGCAGAGAGAGAGGGAGACACAGAATCGGAAACAGGCTCCAGGCTCTGAGCCATCAGCCCAGAGCCTGACGCGGGGCTCGAACTCGCGGACGGCAAGATCGTGACCTGGCTGAAGTCGGACGCTTAACCGACTGCGCCACCCAGGCGCCCCTTAAATGCATATTATTAAGTGAAATAAGCCAATCTCAAAGGCTGCATACTGTATATTCCAACTATGTGACGTTTTGGAAAAGGCCACATCGTGGAAACAATAAAAAGATTAGTGGTTGCCCAAGGTGTGTGTCTAGGGGGAGAGATGAATAGTCAGAGCAGAGAGAATTTGTATGGCAGTGAAAATACTCTATGTGACATTGTAATGATGGATATGTATCATTGCACATCTTTCCAAAGCCACTGATACAGTGAACTTGAAGGTAAGCTACAGACTTTGGATGATTATGATGTGTCAGTGCAGGTTCATTGTTGGTTAAAATGTACCATTCTAGTGAGTGATATTGATGATCGATCAGAGAGGCTATACAGGTATGGGAAATCTCTTTACTTCCTTCTCAATTGTATTTTAAATCTAAAGCTGTTCTAAAAAATTAAATAAAGAAAAAATATTCATGGAAGAATTTATATTTCAAAGTCTTCTGAAGTAATTGTCCAGGAAAAAAATTTATTGTTTCCTATTTTCATCCTCTAAAAGCAATTGAGATGGTTTTTTTTGTTTTTTTTGTTTTTTTTTTTTGGGGGGGGGTAGCTGAGTTGTAGTTCTATCCATACAAGAAATAGCAAGCCATAACCCAGAAGTTTACTTCTAGCCCTATGATTAGATCCAATTTATATGTAATGGAGATTTTACATCAATTAACACCTAGTGCAGAATGAAAGCAATTTTTATAATAAAGTTTACTTATTTATTGTGATAGAGAGAGTGCACATGAGCAGGGGAGGGGCAGAGAGAGAGGAAGAGAGAGAATCCCAAGCAGGCTCCATGTTTTCCAGTATAGAGCCTGATGTCGGGCTCCATCCCACAAACTGTGATATCGTGACCTGAGCTGAAATGAGTCAGACACATACCCAACTGAGCCACTCACGCTCCCCAAATGAGAGCAGTATCAACTTGACCTCCACTCTGTGAATAATTTTAAAAGCAGAGTGATTTATTTATTTTTTTTTCAACGTTTATTTATTTTTGGGACAGAGAGAGACAGAGCATGAACGGGGAGGGGCAGAGAGAGAGGGAGACACAGAATCGGAAACAGGCTCCAGGCTCCGAGCCATCAGCACAGAGCCCAACGCGGGGCTCGAACTCACGGACCGCGAGATCGTGACCTGGCTGAAGTCGGACGCTTAACCGACTGCGCCACCCAGGCGCCCCAAAAGCAGAGTGATTTAAATGTTAAACCAATTATTGGTGTTACTTAACCCCAAAACATCATATAATAGGTAGTGGCTTAATGATGAAAGCATGAAAAATAAAGCTGACCAGATACGTGAGTTTTTAAAGTTGCTGGTGTATAAAGCTTCTGGCTCCTGTATACGAATTAATTACAGTTATTTGTCTGATATATTCGATTCATTAGTGGTACTTACAGAATTATGTATTTTTATGATTTAACAGGGAAAAATCATCCTGTTTCAATGGATAAATTCTTACTCACCTTCATTCTCTAAATACACTAAAGTAGTGAAAACATCCAACTACTTTAAATAATTGATTTAAGTTTTTTGCAATTGTATTAGAGGTGAATGAGCTTCTGTTTCTAAAATTGCATATATTTATCTGCTTTCTTACATTTCCCCATTTATACTGAATGTGTTTGTGTTAAAACAACTTATTATAGTTGAGCAATAATTGCTTTGAAGACATAATCTGAGATTAGACATTTTCAATTAAATATGAATTTTCAGCAGGGACAAATTATCCAAAATTGATTAAATAGATATGATATTAACTTTTACTTCTCAATTTCAATCCTTCATTAAAAAGCATGTGAAGGGGTGCCTGGGTGGCTCAGTCGGTGAAGCGTCCGACTTCGGCTCAGGTCACGATCTCCCGGTCTGTGAGTTTGAGCCCCGCGTCGGGCTCTGGGCAGATGGCTCAGAGCCTGGAGCCTGCTTCCGATTCTGTGTCTCCCTCTCTCTCTGCTCCTCCCCCGTTCATGCTCTGTCTCTCTCTCTGTCTCAAAAATAAATAAACGTTAAAAAAAAAAAAAAAAGGCATGTGAAGAATTACTGACATAAAAATGCAAAATATATCTGTACACAAGAACTTGAATTTGTATTCATACACACGCATGTAGATTTGTATACGCCAAGTTTATGTATAGAGTTACATAAATATGTATGCATGTAAATGTGTTTTATTTTAAATATACAAAGAATTTATAATCAAATAATCACTGGTCAAATAAAAATACTTGATAAGTACATAATTAAACAATATTGATACATTCAAGTGTGCTCATTGTTCTTGTAATAATTATGACCTGCATGACACTTAGTTTCCCCTATGTCATAACTCTTACATTTATAACATTTTAATTTTTTCATTCTCTCAATAATTACGAGAAATATATTAAAATATAGACTGGATTTAAAAAAATAATTAGAAGGCAATAAAGAAAAGATCTGAAGAAAAATGTATCAAATACATATATATCTATCTTCCTTAAAATATCTGCATCATTCACATACATAATAGAAAAACAATCAAATCAGTAGACAAATGAACAGAAGACACAAATGAACAGTTTATAAGTACAGAATTTGTTTTCACCATCCTTAAAGAAAGAGAATCATACGGGCACTTGGGTGGCTGAACCAGTTCAAGTCTCTGACTGATTTCAGCTCAGGTTATGATCTCAAGGTTTGGGAGTTCCGGCTCTGGGTAGAGTTCTGTGCTGACAGCATTGTGTCTGCTTGGGATTCTCTGTTTCCTCTCTTTATGCCTCTCCCCCACTCATTCTCTCTCTCTCTCTCTCAAAAATAAAAAAAAAATAATAAAAACAAAACAAGGAATAGAATCCTAGTAAGATCATTCACCCAAGCCAAGTTTCGCCCATGAATTTCTAGTAGATGTCAGGTGGCAACATAAAACACTGTTGAAGGTTCATGTTTGTGGTGACAACTTTCCATTTCAGAGCCGTCAGAGCCTTACTGTTGTTGTGGTAATGAAAAAGGGAGTAAGCACATAGCAGAGCAGGTAGCTTTTCTGGTAATTTGGCTTTTGCTGTTGTTTTCCAGCTTAGAGACTGTTGGTAAGCAATGCCAGATACCCATACACCATTGCCCATTGCTACTCTACATTTTCAAAGACACTAGTAAATATTAGCGGCTTCCAATGGGAATAATAATTCAATCAAAATAAGCCAGATCCTAAAGCTATTTCTTTATTTTGTGAATTTTCCAGAGCTTCTAAAGCTTCTCTTCGAGCAGTTTTAACATTCAACCTTACATAAAGTACTTCAATAGCTTAGGTTACCTTTCCATTGAGCGTATGTTTCACTGTCAGTTTGGGGAACAGTAAAAAAATTAGTTATTTGTTACAAATACCTGTGATGTGCCAGACACTGTGCTAAATGATGTACCTGTATTATTTCATCCAATCTTCATGGTAGTCCTGTAAGGTAGGTACATACACAATTTTTTTTTTTTTTTTTTTTTTTTTTTTTGCCAATGAAGAATGTGACGCATAGACTGCTCAAATTTACACAACTGGTAAGTGTAGAGCTGGACGGTCAGATTCCAGATCTGACACACCATTGTAGTCCTCTGGTACCATGAATCCACTCGTACAAATAGAAAAACTATTAAAATAGAGGTTTGATGAACTTCATCAAGAGTCAGGCCGAGTCAAGCTAGTTCTTAAGACATCCGTATTCCAGTGCTCACATTCTTAATCACTACCCCATCCCCCCTCTTAATTTAGGTATTCTTCCCTGGGAAGAGGAATTAGTGACCAAGCTAGCTTCTAATGCTAAGACACATTTAACATTTCGAACTAATCACATCAGTTTGTTCTGAATAGAAAAATGAGCAAATATCTGAATTTCTTCCTATAGGATACCCTAAGAGGAAGACTTATTGAAATTTTTTTTAACTTTTTATTAATGTTTATTTATTTTTGACAGAGAGAGAGAGAGAGAGAGAGAGAGAGACAGACAGAGCATGAGCATGAGAAGGGGAGGGGCAGAGAGAGAGGGAGACACAGAATCTGAAGCCAGTCTCCAGGCTCTGAGCTGTCAGCACAGAGCCCGACGCCGGGCTCGAACTCACAGACTGCGAGATCATGACCTGAGCCGAAATTGGACGCTCAACGGACTGAACCACCGAGGCGCCCCTGAAATGTTTAAAAACAAAACAAAAGAAAACAAAACAAAACAAAAAACAAAACAAAAGAAAACAAAACATAGAAACATCCTTAATTTTAAGTTTACTTATTTATATTAACACAATTAATCACACCTTCAAATTTAAACCCTGTTGTCACAGGTTCAGAATTATTTCCCATGCATTATTGTGCCAAAAATTACGTGGGGAAATTTCTCTCCCATGAAGTTTTTTGGAAGATTTAAAGTTATAGAGTAGCTACATCCTGATAGAGGCATTTGTGAATGTATTACCAGAATCATTTGTTGTTGTTGTTTTTTTAACTTCCCCGTGGGAATATGTTAGAGAAGGAGTAGGGTAAAAATATCAATCTAAATAATCTACCTTAGGATGATATACTTGAAAAAAATGGTAGTTACGCAAAAAATGTTCCTAGCCAAGTATCTCAGCATCATTAGCCACTGTTGTAGTTCCATGTTTAGGATATCTGACATATGAGGTTTGTGAGGTTATATGAGGTTTGATGTGGGGGAAGCATTCTTTGGATGTATGCCTATTTCCTGGAATTTACCCTACATCAGCTGTGAAAGTGATCCAATGGTTCAGGTTCATTTGATAGATGCAACAACTCTGGCTGACATCTGGTCCAATTATTTGTGGTCAAGTATGTAATTTCTTTCTTTCTTTCTTTCTTTCTTTCTTTCTTTCTTTCTTTCTTTCTTCTGTCTTTCTTTCTTTCTTTCTCTTTCATTCACTCTTTCTTTCTTTCCTTCCTTCCTTCCTCTCTCCCTCTCCTCCCCTCCCTCCTTCCTTTATTCCTTCCTATCTTTCTTTTTCTTATTTTTATTAAAACTTTAGATTGAGATATAAAGTTGGTAATAATATCTTTTGGAGACATTTTTATAAAAGTATAATTGGAAGGCTGTGATACATTCTAAAGAACTGGACATTTTAATAAATTGTTAAGTTTAATTTTTGCTGTGAATTTCTAGCTTGTAATAAAAAATCCCTTCAATATGTCATTGTGAGTATTATGTTACTTTTCATGTGGCGCAAAAATGTTACTTTGAAATTTAGCAGCATCTTGACCTGTTGACATGATAATAATACTAGGAGTTAAAGTTAAAAATTTGAAATTGTAGCTCTAAAAGGTAGAAAGTTCTAGAGCTAATAGAAAAGTAGTAGAAGTCTATAGTTGTCATTATTCTTATAATTCCTTTACATTTTTGTTAATTTATATCACTATTATTTGTTAAAGAAAGTGCCCTTTTTAAAAAAAAAATTCAGCTGTTATTGGACTATTTTTGATAGTGCTAAATACTATTTCCAAAGTTGTTAACATTTATGGTTCCTAGAGAAACATAATTATATTTGAAGTATTTGAAGGTTGTTTTTTTTTAAGTGATATAAGTTTCATTCCATGCTTTTGATTCTACATTTCACGGTCCACCTTCTTGTTAACAGATATCTGCATGTATTTTAAATATTTCATGACCCCACTACTGTTGATTTGATTATTACTGAATGTCTAAACCAGCTCTATTGAAAACTTAATTTGTGTTTGTTTTCTAGTTTCTTATATTGAAGAATTCCATCAGAAACTCTTCAGAACTCATATTTTTATAAACCAAGGGCATACATGACATATCATAGAACCTATTAAATTTGAATAATGATTTTATTGTAAGATATACGATTTAACTCTTGGGACTATACATGAGATATACATTTATATTAATAAGAAATTGGTTCTCATTTATTTGATTGACATTTTAAATTAATTTTGGTTTATTAAAAGTCTTATCTAGAATAGAGTAATTGTTGAGTGCATATACATTTCTATTTTGAAAGGGTTTTTTTTTTTTTTTTTGGACCAATTCGGTAGAAATTAAAATTAAATCCTGCAACTAGAAGGCACATGCTTAAAAGTAGACTAAGATACTTCTTGACCATGGAGTGTTTGATTTATAAGAAATGATATTACCAAATGCATTAAATAAAAATGTCAAAAAAAAAAAAACAACTTCCTAAAACCCAAGGTATTACTGAAATTCAAAGTCCATTTTATTCTTACATTTAATTTTAGATTTTGATAGATAAAACTAAGATAAATCTTCAATTACTTGAACATCAACATTTTTATAATCTCTTTTCATAGTAATAAAATATGTAGGAAATTATTTTGGAAAGGGTAAGAATTTGCAGCATCTAGGAGTCTTTTAAACTTCACAAAAACTGTATAGCAGGTGGGTTACCTGCATGTGTAATCATTTCTAATTATTCTTAAGTATTCACTGTAAAGTCAGATTTCATTGCTGAAAGTCTCCATAGCAACGGAGGAATAAAAATGTCTGCTTCAGTGGTTCTTAAATAAAATATTATTTCATTTTGCTTTCAGAAATATACGTAGGAAAAATAATTCTCGTTTTATAAAAATGGGTGATTTCTGTGCATGAAGAAAGGGCTCCCTTGTGCCGATACAAACCTTTTCATACTTACATAATGCACTGGTTTACCTTTTTCTATGACACTTTCCGTTTCTCAATCTTCCTCCAAATTTTCCTCTATAACCTGCCTTCTCTCTAAGCTACATTCTGCTTCCTTCATCTTAGCTCAATTCAATATCACATGATTATCTCCATAGATACTGAGATAGCTTTAGACAGATTCAATATACATTCATGATGAAAAGTACAAAAAATGGGAATGGAAAGATATTTTTTTAACATGATTATATACCCCCACTACCATTATATATCCCCGTTACTACTTTGTAGTAGAAATATTTTTAGCCAGGAAAATTAAATGAGAGAAATCAATTATAAACACTAAATTGGATAATTTAAGGAATAAAACAGTATCTATTGGTGGATAATATGATAGAATACCTAGAAACTCCAGAGAACTGATGCTAAAACTAAGCCAAATGTTAATGAATTGAGTGAGTTGACCAGGATATAAAATTATCACATAAAATCAACAGTCTTCATAGACACAAATAATAAATAGAGAATAGAACGTTAAAGATCATTATGTTCAAGACTGCAACAAAGATTGGGGTGCCTGGATGTCTCAGTCGATTAAGTGTCTGACTTCGGCTCAGGTCAGGATCTCACAATTCACGGGTTCGAGCCCCATGTCGGGCTCTGTGCTGACAGCTCAGAGCCTGGAGCCTGCTTCGGATTCTGTGTCTCCCTCTCTCTGCCCCTCCCCTGCTCACACTCTCTCTCTTTCTCTCTCAGAAATAAACATTAAAAAAAAGTTTATAAAAAAAAAGACTGCAAGAAAGATTAAACATAAAGACATAAATTTAACAAGACATGTGGAAAATCTATATGAGGAAAACAAATTTAAACCTCT
Source organism: Puma concolor (assembly GCF_028749965.1). Classification (NCBI taxonomy): domain Eukaryota; kingdom Metazoa; phylum Chordata; class Mammalia; order Carnivora; family Felidae; genus Puma; species Puma concolor. Next base: position 72,029,889 of record NC_141670.1, read on the forward strand.
TTAAATGTATATGACGAGATAAGTAGAATAGATAAAATAGAAAGTCCAAAATTAAACTGAAATACATAAAGAAATTTAACATATGAAAAACTTGTATTTCAGTTTACTGGAGTAAAGACTGACTCATTAATAAATGGTGATTTGACAAGTAGGTAGCCATATGGAAGAAGTTAAAATTTAATTTATCTCATACCATATAAGAGATTACTACGAATGGATTAGGTATATAAGTGTAAAAAAAAAAAATGAAGCCATGATCTACCACAAGGAAACATTCCTGAATTTCTCTTTAATTTTAGTATTGGGAAGGCTTTCTAGTGTTACAAAATTCAAAGACATTAAATGAAAACATTGTTGTATTTGACAACATAAATTAAAAATGGTTGTATAAAAAAGTCTTAAAAAAAAAATAAGCCTTGTAGCAAACAATTACAACATATAAAACAGCCCAAGGGTAAATGTCCTTTTTAAAATGAAGGGACAAAGGACCAAAGTCCTGATAGAAAAATGAGAAAAAAAAATAAGTGAAAAAATTAAAGATAGTTAAAGAATCCACAAAAAATATTCAAATCATTTATAATGAGAGAAGTAACAATTTTAAAATGCTGAGATCCTATTTATCACCTGATGTGTAAATATTATGTATGTAAATATTAAATTTTGTCAGTAAGGCTGTGGAGAAATAAACTCTTATATGTTGTTAATCAGAATGAAAATTGGTAAAACCGATTTTTCACCAAAGTTGGTAATACCTAACAAAACTACCTATGCACTTACTCTGCAATCCAGAAACTTCTAAAAACATACACTAAAGATACACCTCCAATAATAAGAAGACACATATGTACAAGGTTATTCACTGCAGCATTATTTGTAATTGAAAAATGTAGGAAACAAATTAATACTCATATATAGGAAAGAGATTGGAGAAAATATGGTCATCCAAACAAAGGAGAACTATACACCTGCACAAAAGAATAACAAAGATTTGTATGAATTGATATGGAGTGACTTGTAGGACTTGTTTTAATGTTTACTCATCTTTGAAAGAGAGAAAAAGAGTGTGAGTGGGCAAGGGGCAGATGAGAGAGGGAGACACAGAATCTGAAGCAGGTTCCAGGCTCCCAGCTGTCAACACAGAGCTTGATGCCGGACTGGAACTCATGAACTGGGAGATCATGATCTGAGTCAAAGCTGGACGCTCCACAGACTGAGCCACCCAGGTGACCCGTAGGACATATTTGTAAGTGAGACAAGCAAATTATACAGGAAACTATTGTGTACTATCTTTCATGTAAGAAATGAGGGGAAATAAGAAAATACACACATACTTGCCCATTTTTGTGAAATAAATATAGGAATGCTAAACCAAGAACTGAGGAGATTGTTTATCTCTAGAAAGTGGGTGAGAAATTGTTAGAAAGGAGAAAAGAGTGAGAACAGGGATAAGGAGAGAGTAACATTCCCCTGAATATATCTTTTTGTATATTTCTGATTCTTAGATGTACAATAATGCTTCATAGATATACAGTAATGCTTCATAGATATGTCAACTACTCAAAAATTAGCCAGATAAACTGCTATGTGGGGGAAACATATGACATGGAAACAATAGCAAGTGAACCAAATTGAATTACAAATGATAACCTAATCACACTGAAGGAGTACTGAAAAAACAATGAACCTGGTAATTTACAAAACATCAATTGTTTACCTTTAAGGCCAAAGGCAAAAAAGTGCTCTATACAACTGCTCCAATCTAATTAGTAAATGTGTTTCTCATTGGGTATGTGTTAACAACTTTGAAACTATGCAATGTGCATACTAGAACTGAAAAGAAAAAAAAAAGGACATATATATTCATCGCATGCAGGTAGAGCTGAATGCTCACTTTTGGAGAAAGTAATTACATATAGGGAAAGGGGAAGAGCTAAAATAAACACTACGGTGTTTCACTGGAATCAGTTATCAGTATAAACTTATTGTCTTAACTGTTACAGAAGTAGATAATGTAGAAATACAGATGTCAGGATGTGGCTTGGGTTACCATCTATACATACGTATATTCCTATCTCCATTGGCTGAGGGCACTATGAGTAATTACACCCAGCAGCAGTGAACACATTTATAATCCAGTTCTTGGAAGTACTTAATAAAAGATGTGAGCTTTAAAAAAATGTCAAAGCCATCTGGAAGGAGTTAGAAAGGCCAAAGCTGGAATAATTTGAGAAAATAAAAGATAATTATATTGGTTTTTAACCCACATAATAAAATAAATATCCAAGAGGTTTTTGTTTTTGTTTTTTTTTTTTGATGTGAACAACTAATTGAATAATTATATAAATGGAGGACGGGGAATATTTTTTCCTTATGGAAGAATTTCAATTAATAAAATTCAGGGGGAGAGAAGAAAATAGAAAATCACCATTAGGCAAACACGATGCTAAAAGTGTTGGGCAAAATTTGAAGAGAATCGGTATCTTTACGTAGTGCCAAAGATATTGCTCTTCTGAAGGTATTTATATGGAAGAAAAAAAAAAACAGTAACTTTCTGGAAGAGAAACCCTGCAGACACCACTTTAGCCAAATTGACAAAATTAACATCACCAGTATTAAGAAATATTGACGCTCTGAGACGCACACAGCATCACGTGCATGCTAGTCTTGCCAAAATTATATGTAACGTTCCTTTCTGTCATGAGAAAGCATCAGAAAAACCCAAATTGAGGGACATTCTGCAAAATAACTCACCTGTATTCTTCAAAATGTCAAGATCATTAAACATAAGAGGAAAGACTGTGCAATTGTTACAGACTGAAGGACATGAAGGGCAAATATCAGCAAAATAAAATGTGAGATCCCACATATGATTCTAGAACAGAGATACACTAGTGGGGAAACAGGGGAATTTCAAGTAAAGTATACCAGTGTTAGTGGCCTGGTTTTCATAATTGGACTGTGGCAATGCAAGATGTTAACCTGAGGAGGAGCTGCATACTCTTTTTGCAACTTTTCTAGAAGTCTAAAATTGGTTTAATGTAAAAAGGCAAAAAGGAAAAACTTCAAAAACACTCCTCAAGCCACATTATTGAATAAATTGCTGAGATTATTTTTTCCTGATGCTACTTTGTTTACTCTAATGAAATCTGTGAAATTCCTTTCATAGTGTTCTCTTTTTTCTGAAAACACCAGCATTTTTCTAGCTCAATTAGATTGGCTCCTCTCTTCCAGAAACCCCTCAATTCTTCCTCTCAATCCATAAAGAAAACTTTCTCTGCAGTTTACATTGAAGTTCCTGCAACTTATCTGGTAGCTTTGTCTATAATTCCCTTAGTATTATCCACATTATAAAATCCTTCTTAATGATTATTTTTCTAAATTCAAAGTTTACTCTTTGTTGCTTTATGTAAGTTTTTATTTGAGTCATTTAAATCACTTCCCTACATACATGAACTAGTAGATACCTATGAAATTTTGGCCATAAAATCATCTTCTTCTTTAGGATTTCACTAAATTAATGAAATACCAAGCATCTGTGCTGTGAAGTCTATTCATCTGACTTTCATTAAGCCCTTTGCCATCACTATTTCCATATACGCTGTGTGTCTTACATCAGTTTTGGACCTTCCCTTCTTGTAGATTTTTGAAGGTTGTTAGTATAAGAACCAGAGATACATTGGGCTTACTTGAAGCCAACCATTTACTAGATTATGGAAGTTCACGGCTCTGTTTCCTTGGAACTTGCCAAATTCCTGTATATTCATGTGATCCGTGGACTTTCACAAGAAAAAAACTCTCTTGCTAGATCCTCTATCAGTTGTTCTGTAAACTCCTTATCTTGGGTATTTCTTCCCAATAACTACCAGATTTAGTGACAGATTCTTAATTTTGTTCTTGAATACTTTGCATACTTTCATACTTGTTTCATACTGGCATATGGTGACCACAAGTAAGCAATAGTTTGTGTAGACATCCTCTGGAGACATTTTTCTTTTGATCCTAGATCATTAATTTCCAACAGTTCACAATAAGAAAACCTTGATCACATGCATTCCGGGACACCAAAAACAGTGCTAAGATCACAGTGGACAAATAACATATCTGCTTCCAAGGTCAATGATATCATGTCTAATGCTAGTCTTATTTCCTGTTGTAATAGACATTGGTTATCCCTCAGTAATCTTTCAGTGTAGTGGCTAGATTTTGCTAGGTTATGTTGCAGTAATAACATTAAGATCTCAGTGGCATATGAAAATATAGGTTTAATTCGCATGGTTGTTATATATTGTCATTTTACTTTACTTCTCTCCACTTAGGGACCCAGGCTAGATGAAGAGCCACAATCTAGGGCAGTCTTGGCACAATGAAAAGAGCAATGGCAGAACCACTTGGCATTTCATAAAACTTCTCAGAAATACTACGTATCATATTCACTAGTTACTTCTTGGCCAAAGATAGCTGCTTGACTAAGCCTGACATCCTGTAAATGGACTCAGTAGAAGAGGGGTAATTTGACACTAATACAACCTATTACAGTTGGCCTCTTAATTAAACATAGTTGCTTTTCTTCCTACACACAGAAAATACACTCAACCACTTTCCAGAGGTGTTAACCCCACAGTCCCAGTTTCAGGATATTGTGATAATCTTAACATTGTCTCTGTGTGGATCCTTTTTGTCTGTAGACCTATTAAAGTTAAAGACAATTATTCTGCTTCCTCTCATACAAAAAAAAAACAAACAAACAAGAGTTGAACAGATCCAGAAAACTATAATGAACACTCCTTTTTAGGAAGAACAGTGTAGACACAGGGCCCTAGTACACAGTAATTCTGGAGTCCATTTGGAAAATATGAGGGCTCTACCCTAAGCATGGGCAATTTTCTTTGGTTAAACCCCAGTTCTGCTCTTGTGGACTAGCTCCTAAATCCATAGTTTTCTATGACTCCTGACTCCACCTTCTGAAAGATATTACTCCGCTTAAGTGCAAATGAGAAGACATTGGAGGATATGTTATTTTGGAAGAAAGCAGAGATTTTTAACCTGCTTCCTATTTATAGAAGTTTGGGGGCAGGGGCATCCCAAAGACTATTTTAAGTCTTGGAGAGGACAGTCTCTTGGTTCAGCCAAGTGGTTCTTTAGACAGTAACACTTTCTCAAAAACTTGGTCAGATTTTGATCTATGCGATTCCAGTCAGTTCTATTTGTCAATAACCTCACAATTCTTTACAAGATACAACTCAGTTATAGGCTTATTAAGATTTTCAATTTATAGATAGTCCCATATACTGCTTTTCTTACTCTAGGTAATGATGCTTTATTTATTTTTTAGTTATAATCTCCATTTGATATCATGTAACTAAAATACTGAACTACAGAATTTAACACTAATTACACATTTAAAGAGTATAGGAATGGCAAGGAGAGAAAACAAATTGTTAAATAGATACAAACAGATACTTGTCAAAGTAAAGGAGGGGAGTGAATCTTCCTTAGTTCTCATTTCTGCAGGTGGTCACAGGGCCATTGTTGGTATTTACAACATTCCTTTCCTTTCCACCAGCCATTTCCTGCATACTTTAGTCTCAATCAGTGTCTTATCTAGTGAAGTGATTCAAATCTCATTACCTGGTCAGGGGGCCCAATTTTTTTTTTTTTTCAATTTTTTATATTGAAATAATGCAAAAATTGCAAGAAAAGTACAAAAAAACCTCCCATATATCTTTTACCCAGATTCACCAATTCTTGACATTTTTTGTCTCATTTACTTTTTCATCGTCTCTCTCTATATTTATTTGTACGCATACTACATTTTTACTAACCATTCAAGAGTTAAACTGGAGACTTTATACCCCTTTACCACTAAATACTTTAGCAGATACTTTCTAAGAACAAGGACATTCTCTTACATAACCTTGACACAATTATCAAAATTAATAAATGTAGTGTTAATAAAAGACTATGAGCTGATCCAAATTTTCAGTCCTCAAGCTCCTGTGTCATTATTGGCCTGGCTTCTTTGGCTTTCTGTGTTTTACCATTAACTTTTATCATAAGATCTGCAAGTATTATTGTGTGTTTCAGAGAATCTCCTGGGTTGTAGACACATGCCAGTGTATTTATGCTTCTCATTGCTTGTTGGCCAAACTATTAACAGAGGTTACCTCTACGTGATGAGATGATGGTGGATATACCTTGCTTTGTGTGTGTATGTGATTTCATACATCTCATTTTTTCCATTGAACATGTAGTTTCAATAGAATTAGAGAAAAAGTATTTTAGAATAATACCCCACTACAGAATAATTCATGAGTCAAAGGTGAAGAAAACACAACATTGCAAGTAGAGGTGTTTTTCAACCCAGCTTATTGTCATTGTTGCTGTCACTTCTTAAACCATATTTTTTTAATACCACTCTGCTCCCTCTGGGTACCAGGTCAGCCACCACCTGTCTCCTTTCTCCTTTTCCCCCCACTCAGTCCTGCCCCCCTTCCACCCCCCCACCAAGATTTTTCAGGCTTAGCTACCTACCAAGTAGCACTTTTCTTTTTCCATTCAGAAACACTATTAGCTTGGATTTTACAAACTTACTTTACTATGAAAACTTTGTTCAAGTGAGAAATATTTGAGGGAAATGAAGTGAACGAATACATGTTTTTCTTTCATACATGAGACTTATAAATGGCAGAGAAAAATATCTAAGCAATAATTGAAAAATTATATCAAAATTGGCTGTAATCTAATTGGGTTAATGAGATTATTCTACGAATATGGATCCACATCCTGGCTTCAATACTCACTATCTAAATGACCTGGGGCAAGTTGCTTAACTTTTGTGTCTCACTATTATTTTCCATGAAGATGGAATCACAATTATACCTACCATATGGAAGACTGAAGAAAAAATATGTGACTGACTTGTACATGTAAGAAAAAGAGCTCAAATAAATGACTACACATATGAGCATTTATAGATGTTAGCTCTTGTTATGTTTGATGACCAAAGTCGCAAACCTGAGACTTTTTTTTTTAGTAATGTAAATTGACTTGCTCGGGGCTTACTAGTACTCTTAATCACAAAACTGTTTTCTTTGGATAAGATGTCTCAACGTGTTCCAGGAGGAACAATTTGAGAATTACTGTTAAAGGAGTACATGAGGAAATATTTAAGATGTGGGATATAGTGTTCTGAAAAATTGATTTAGAGCGCACTATGGTTAAAGAGCGTGAAAGCCTCCTTTCTTCCTCACGGGTCTCTTTCATAGGATGGGAGAGAGCTCGTCCCGTGAGCTGTATGGGATCAAGGACACTTGAGCAATAAATGACATCAGCTGTGACTTCCTATGTGCCACCATCTCTGGGATTGGACTGAAGCTTTAATTTGGGAGCCTGAAGCACTCTGTAGACATGAACGAGTTAATGTGTAAGTCATTTGTTATTTAGATTGTGCAGGTGAAGGTCTAGAGGTATGTAAAGGTTAAGATGGGGCCAAGGTTTAGTTGTGACTCAGTTTATTGGGCTACTTAACTTTATCAGAGAGATTACGAAGTAAATTGCTCCTATCGTATCCATGGTAACAGGAGACACAGAAGGGTTAGTTCTAACAATGTTTTGGTTTTCTCTCCTGAGATGAACTTGACTCTTGCCACTCTATCACATAATAACATACTTTTACCATCCTTCAGATGAAAATACACTTAATTTACAGGTCTTTTTAAATTTTCTAGTTGAATTTTGAATTTGAATTCAAATTCAAATTCTAATTTGAATTTTCTAATTCATTCTTCAACTATCCCTATCCTTTGAGCCTCAGTAATCACCCAGCCATTCACCTTTACAACCTTCCTAGCCTCACTTTGCTTTTGTTTGTGGAATTTCAAGGTGACACATTCCAGTCTTCTCAGAACTTTGGATCTGTGGCCAGAGGGCTGCTTCTCCTTTTGTTCAAATAATGTCAGAAACATTTATTTCAAGATCCAGTTAAAATTCTTCTATTTAAAAACCCTTTAGGGAACAGTTACTCTCTGTTTGGAGCTTGTTTACTTAATTCCTTTCCTACTAGTCCCCTGGTTTGTTTGAATTTTGCTTCCAACTTGTCTTTCTGGGGGCTGTGGAAGCAAAGGGAACAATATTATTGATAGTTTCTGCTGTATGAAGCAGTTTTCTCTCCTTTCCTTAATATGTCAATTTTCTGACTCAGGAAATAAAACCAAAATAAAATATTTTTTTTCTGTTCTATTAGTTTATTTTTCTTCAAATAGTGTCAAATTCAAGTCCTTATGGCATATTTCATATCTTTACCATCCAGATATGATAGAGTGACAGGGAAGAAGTAAAAAATAAAAAGGAAGTATGATTAATAAATGAAAATTTTTAAAGGAGAAGAAGAAAAGTCAGGTAAGGAGAAGGGGGGATACCTTCAATACTTCCTTACAAAGTGACCTTAATAACAAATGAATCAAAGTAATGTTAACAATAGCTACACCAAAGCAGAGTGGAAACAAAACCTAATTGGGATACTTTTCAAAATAATGTTAATAATTGCTTTCAAAAGGCCACAGTAGAGTGGAAAATAAAATCCAGAAATACTTTAATTAGTTAGTAGTATTTCCAATTAAGGCATGTATAAAGAATGATGAAAATGAAAATCATATTTTGGTATATATGACAGGATAACTTTTGCGGAAAGAACCGCTGATGAATGGCAAAATTTGTTAGCAGAAGTATAATGAGAAATAGGATATCTGCATACTATCAAAGTGTTTCCCCACAAAATGCTTTATAATTCATTATAATGGGAAAATAACTATAATAGACTAATAGTAATTAGTATATTAGTGTACTATAATGAGACACATAAATACCAGGTATCTCTCAATATCATACAGTAAGGAGAACACAGGATCACTTCTGTGGCATTTTTACATGAGAAGATATCAGACAAACCCATGAGGGGCAATATATAAAGTTTACTGGCCAATATTCTTCTGAAGTGTCAAGGTCGTGAAAGACAAGAAGGCTAGGAACTGTCACAGGTTTGGAGGACTTTAAGGAGACTAAACTAAATAAACTGTATGATTCTGATTGACTCCTAGACCAGAGAAAGGACGTTAACAGGACAAATAATAAATCTGAATAGGCATATAGATTAGTTAAGATCTTACTAATTTCCTGGGTCTTGACAACTATAATATGGTTTTATAAAGACCTTAGTATTTGGAGAAACTGGGTAAAGGATATATAGAAATTATTTGCAATAATTTTAACTTTATTGTAAGTTTGATATTCTTTCAAATAAAGTTTTAGGTTTTTTTAAAGGGCTAATGGAGAGACGGCCTTTATAAGCACATGTGGTCTATAACAAAAATGTGAAAGTTTAAAGATAAAATCAAGATATCCAAATAAAACTTCCAGAAAGAGCCCCTTTTGTATTTATTACTTATAAAGGAATAAAATAGATGTTAAGTCAGCAAAGAATGAATCCTTCTGGTGTGTATTTAACTCAAGAAGACTATATAGTTTATGACGTGTCTGTGGAGCTATAATGGTCTTGGATGACACTTGGTAAGTTCTCTGTGTTTGCTTTGTTTTCTACATAACACCAAATTCGAAGTTAAATTTTTCTTTTCATTCCAGAAGAAAAGAAAATCCTCAATTCCTTCTAATTAGCAGCAAACCAATGTGGGCTCACTTCCTTGTCTCTTCACCCAAATCTCTTCCTAAACTGGAAAACACACACATACCTCAAACATGCAGTTGCTTGACCTTGAGACCACACTGTGAAAGGCGTGAAGCTAGAATATTTCACTCAGATGGATTCAAAGGCAGATACTAAATTATTATTACGAAAATTTAAAAAAATCTAACACTATATAGTATTAAAAGTTGGTAATTGCTTCCAGAACTTAAATTTAAATAGTAAAAAATTCTACTGTATAGTTACAACCATAAGTTGGTTCTTTAGGAGTAATCTGTATCTAGAAAACCTTCCAGGGTATTTCTTAAACCTGATTTTTTTTTCTAATTTGATCAAAGAGATACAGATTTTATGGGCTAGAAAAATAACTCTGAAAACTGAAAACCTTACTGCCTTAACTGGCAGATTTTAAGTGGTCACTTATTCTTTGATAATCTCTCTATCATAAGGTGGCATCTATATCCCATACCCCCTCTCTTGCATTTGAAAGGATGTTGTGCCAATTTCAAGCCTGAATTATTAAGGGGGTTGCAGCTTCTACTTTCTTTTTCATAGAATACTCACTCTTAAAGTCTAAGCTACCATCTAGGAGAGCAACTACCCACTGGAGAGATAATGTAAAGAAGTCATATTGCATGAAGGTTTCATAAAGAAGGAAAGTGGACCAAATCAGCCCAACCTTCAGATCACACCCACCAAGTGTCAGACATGAATAAAGCCTTCTTGGACCCTCCAGACTAGCCCAGGGGCTATTTGAATACCACCAAGTGACCCCAATTGATTCCTGCAGAAGAATCACTCAAATGAGCCCTACCCAAATTCTTGCCCCATAGATCTTGAATATAAAGAAAGAATTATTGCTTTTATCTAGTCTGAACTGGTTTATCATATAACAATAGATAACCAGAAGACATGGATGTGAAGATGTTTTTGGTGTCTGAGACTGCAGCTCTCTGTCCCCTTCTCACCCCATCTTTAAAACATGCATCCCAAATGTAGTGTGCCAACATGACTGGTATAAGGACTATAAGTCCCAGGATCCCTTGACGATCTATGCGGTCAAGTGACAACGTTCCTCAGAGATACAAGTAGAAATACTGCTCACACACTCTAGAAAATATCCTTAAACCATCTCCCCTGGTTCCTTCTCTGGACTAGTATGGGATATGATTATCTGCATTACAGCCATCATCTTGGATCACGAAGAAGACTTTACCCTCGAGGTGTTCGGGTTTAGTGCTGTAAGGATAATGAAGCTTTGTCATTTCCACGAAGGATGAACACATGTTACAGTATACATTACTTTACAATTTTTGACAAATGAAGTTAAGACTAACCAATGTAGCAGGCAATTAAACAAAGGAAGACAACAGGAAAGGCAAAAATGTATTTCCAAGAATGTTAACAAGATTAAGATATCATATTGGTGGGGGCTCGAGATTCTCATATTCAGTTATCATACAAAAGAATCCTTCATCTGTCCATCTCCATCATAGATGTTTAATTCATCTAATTGTGGTTATTATTTCCATTTAAAAAAATTAATTATTTTATTATATGAAAAATTTAGAGTAATATCACAATGAACTGTCAGTGGATTACTCTAATGATGGTGAGTTACTTGTTCAGAACGTTGTATCTTCTGATTGCTCAATTACATGGAATCAACTCAACCCTCCTGTCATTTTTACCGAATCGTCTTTTACCTTCTTACCGTTAGTGTTGCCGAAAAACTGAATAGCGATTAGGGAATTTCAGGGTAATACCTAGATGGCTTTGAAGACAGGAAAACATTTGTCATTTTCTCCACGTCACCTGACTGAAAAGCTAGACTTTCAGATTGTGGGGAGGGTGCCGATATGGGTCAATGTGATGCAAATACATGTTTCATTTACCTTGTAAAATCCTCTTAGCTGTATGTCTATGTTGTTTTTACTTTTCCATAATTATCTTCTTAGGCGATATCATTACTTTGTGTCTGCTTAATTCTAACATCAAACATTTGTTCTTTTGTGCCAGATTTGCCTGGAGGAAGTATATGCTAGGATGTGTCATGCCACTTCTGGATCTTCTAATGATGGAGATGGACAAATGAAGGATTCTATCCACGAGCAAGGGATTAAAACCTAGGAATTAAAAAAAAAAAAAATGCAGCAACCGTGCAGTTATTACTTGGCTCTTAACGTTCAATGCCATTTGCTGAACGCATGAATATTCAAACTTGATCAGCACCTGGCAGTCATAGAAATGAATGCCCTCTGAAGAAAAAAGAGAAAACGTCCTGAGGAAAGGAACTAGATAGAAATATGACTTTTGCTTCATCTTAAATACAGAAGAAGGAATACAGAAGAAATACAAAAGAAAAAAAAAACTTTTAGGATTCTACTCTTTTGATTTTTAGTTTTGTGCTCTTGGGATTTTTTGAATATTGTAATTTTGCTATTTATTTATTTATTTATTTATTATCGATTTTGCAAGTTGTGTGCCGTTTGTAGAACAGACGGTGAATAGCGAAGAGAGGTAACTCTGGTCTGTTTCATGGTCCCCTCAGCGACACTAACTCGTTTAAGATTGATATCATTCTTCTACCTTCAGAGTTTTACCTTCTTTGTAAAGTCAATAAGTGTCCTGATTTTTAAACTGGAATAATAAAACCTTCACTTCAAAGAATATACCGTATAAGACAAATTTTCTGCGTGTTCATAGGGTCTTTTGAAATCCTATTCCTTAGAGGAGGTTCAAAGTGTAAGTAGAAAAATGTTTTTAAAGGCTTAGCAAAAGCCTCCATACACTAAGCCACAGAATGCCCCGGAACTAATTTGCACACAGGTGCACACACACACACATATACTTCTGGCTTGCATTTTGATGGACAAGTCCCATAAAAAGTGGGTCATTTTAAATATAATCATAATTCTGAACATATTTTGTCTTTGCAATGTCTTCTCACTGTATCTACTCTGTATTCTTGTCATCCAGAAAAATCCTATGGATCATTAATACAAGTAAAAATATGCGTATTAAGTATGAATTTTCAAATTCCATGTATCTTGTGTGTTGAATCGTGCTGTTGGGAATCAATAGGTAGAGTTCGATATATAAAATTGTCTTCAGAAATCTCAGGTGTCAGTTTTCAAAATGGAAAGGACGCAGGGCGCCTGAGTGGCTAGGTCGGTTAAGCACCGGACTTCAGCTCAGGTCATGATCTTACGGTTTCTGGGTTCAAGCCCCACGTCCGGCTCTGTGCTGACAGCTCAGAGCCTGGAGCCTGTTTCAGATTCTGTCTCTCTCTCTCTCTCTCTGCCCCTCCCCTGCTCGCACTCTGTCTCTCTCTCTCTCAAAATAAATAAGCATTAGAGAAAATTTCAAAATGGAAAGGACGTTTATGTCTCTGATGTTTGTGTTTCAGGGGAATTCAGAGGGAGTGAGAGATGTGAGTAAAGTTAATAGGATTCAGGTATGAGGCACTCTCTAAGATGAATGATTTGATGATGTGCCAGAGACCCTTCTAGAAGTCTAAATTAGTACACATTTTTCTCAACCTCTTACAGGGCTGTTGTCCCTACATTCTTCAGTGAGTTGAATCATCGAGATAATTTGATAGAGTTCAAATTAACAATGTTATTGGGTAAAATCAGTGTAAATATTTATAATGAACTGAAGTCAGTGCCTGGCAAACAGCAAGCTATATGTAAGTGCTTGTAAACCTAATAAAATTAGATCCAGAGATGAGGCAATTAGTTTCACGTGTCAGCCTGAAGTTGTTTTGTTGACAGAAGGTTCTTTCTTCCAGCTAATATATGTTAAAGTGCCTAAAATAGTGTTTGGCTCTTTAAGGCATACTCATATAATGAAAGAGTATTAATTGCAAAATATTTCATGAAACCTATTATTTTCAGTACTGTGCTATATTTTTTATTAATTCCTAGAATTTGTAAATAAATTTTTCAAGGAAAATTTAGTTCCTTTAGGGCAAGGCTTATATTTCTAGATCCTAGAGTAAATTAGAAATATAGTCAGTGATCAATAAAAATAGCCTAGTTTGTTAAAATGTTAAGGCTGATTTGAAAGTCTACAAATAGATTCATTTTAATTTATATATTTTTTTTTTTAATTTTTTTTTTTTTCAACGTTTATTTATTTTTGGGACAGAGAGAGACAGAGCATGAACGGGGGAGGGGCAGAGAGAGAGGGAGACACAGAATCGGAAACAGGCTCCAGGCTCTGAGCCATCAGCCCAAAGCCCGACGTGGGGCTCGAACTCACGGACCGCGAGATCTCGTGACCTGGCTGAAGTCGGACGCTTAACCGACTGCGCCACCCAGGCGCCCCTAATTTATATTTTTAAAAGTTTTAGTAATTTAATAAATATGGGGCTGATTGCAATTTATAATGTTAATTTTATTTATTTTTATTTTATTTTTACTTTTAGAAGAGACAGAGCAAGTGGAGGAGGGGAAGAGGATGGGGGGGGGAGAGAATCCCATGAGAGGTTTGATCCCATGACCTTGGAATCATGACCTGAGCCAAAATCAAAAGTCAGATCCTCAACCGACTAAACCATCCAGGTGTCCCAAGCATTATTAATTTTTAAAAAGCCTCACTTCCTGGGGCGCCTGGGTGGCTCAGTTGGTTAAGCCTCCGACTTCGGCTCAGGTCATGATCTCACAGCTCGTGGGCTGGAGTCCCCCATCGGGCTCTGTGCTGACAGCTCAGAGCCTGGAGCCTGCTTCAGATTCTGTGTCTCCCTCTCTCTCTGCCCCTCCCCCCTCACGCTCTGTCTCTTTCTCCTTGAAAAATAAATAAAAACATCAAAAAAAAAAAAAAAAGAAAAAGCCTCACTTCCTGTGTTGCTTGGGTGGCTCAGTTGGTTAAGTGTCTGACTCTTGATTTCTGCTCAGGTCATGATCTCAAGGTTCATGGGATTGAGCCTGTGTCAGGCTCTGTGCTGACAGTCTGGAGGCTACTTGGGATTCTCTCTCTTCCTTTATCTCTCTGCTCCTCCCCCCCTCCTCTCTCTCAAAATAAATAAATTAACATTAGAAAAATAAAAAGAAAAAGCCTCATTTCCTTTGTTATGTGCTGAGTTCCTTGGACAGGAACAATAGTGTGTGGAATAACACAATGGTGTATAAAGCATTTGCCAATCAATGGAATTTGTTTTTAACAAAAACATTGTGGGCAGAGAAGGGACTTCCATACCCAGAATAAATACTTGTTACAGTGAGAACAAAATACAGTCCCTTCCAAGGTAGAAGTGGTTCTGCTGTATAATCAGGTATCACTCAGTTCTTTGTGCATAACTCAGATCACGTGGTAACTGGGTGGTTCATAATCAAGTTTGGTTCGGTCTTTACTAAGACCTAGCAGCAACCCTGAGCTATTTCTCAAAATGAGAGGAGTTATGTATAAAAGATGACAGAGCACTGTTCAAAAAATCTTCAGAGTTTTTGCTATGATTCACCTGCAGGACCCTGCTAATGACTCCACACTTCTCTATCTACCACATATACCTGAAGCATCATTGGAGCTGTGATTCATACGGCCCAAATATCTGAGCAAACTGTATGACAGCCTGGGTTGCTACATATCTTTTTCTTGTTCAAGACACCACTCAAAACTTGTGGGTTTTGGAATTACTTAGTAAATGGACCAGAGTGAATAGGCAAAGGAGATGTATGTTTCCTTCAAAATCCAAAGAAGCCTACTAGATACTGTTCTTCTTTGTTTGTGGTAGCAAAGACATAATCCTTCATTTTCAAAGTACATTTCAACGTCTCCTAGATCATTGAACTCCTAGAAGTCCACTAAAGTAACAGCTTTCTGAAATCTTGTGGGATTTCTTTCCTACCCTTTGATTTGAATGTGCCTTAAGAATAATATGTCAATGGGGCGCCTGGGTGGCGCAGTCGGTTAAGCGTCCGACTTCAGCCAGGTCACGACCTCGCGGTCCGTGAGTTCGAGCCCCACGTCGGGCTCTGGGCTGATGGCTCAGAGCCTGGAGCCTGTTTCCGATTCTGTGTCTCCCTCTCTTTCTCTGCCCCTCCCCTGTTCATGCTCTGTCTCTCTCTGTCCCAAAAATAAATAAACGTTGAAAAAAAAAATTAAAAAAAAAAAAAAAAAGAATAATATGTCAAAAGCAGGAGCGCCTGGATGGCTTGGTCGGTTAAGCGTCCGACTTTAGCTCAGGTCATGATTTCACTGTCCGTGAGTTCGAGCCCCGCGTCAGGGTCTGTGCTGACAGCTCGGAGCCTGGAGCCTGTTTCAGATTCTATGTCTCCCTCTCTCTCTGCCCCTCCCCCACTCATGCTCTGTCTCTCTCTGTCTCAAAAATAAATAAACGTTAAAAAATAATTAAAAAAAAAAAAGAATATGTCAAAAGCATTTGCTACTTTCTCATCACCGGGTCCAACTATCATGTCATCACCAGTGTAATGATCAAGTGTGTTGTCCTATGGAAAGGGGAGGAAATGTTCCTGAAGGGTAGATAATGACAAAGAACTGTAGAACTGTGGAAGTCCTGAAGTAAGATAGTGAAGATACACCACTGGCCTTGCCAGCTGGAAGAGAAACATTTCCAATGATCATTATTAAGAGGTAGAGGAGAAATAAAACATTCACTAGATGAGAGTTTATCAAACTTGGCAATATTGACGTTTTAGACCAGATAATTCTTTGTTATGGGCCCGTTCTGTGCATTGTAGGATTTTAGCAGCTTCTCTGGCCTCCAACAGTAGCCACTCTTATCAGTTGGGACAACCCAAAGTATCTCCAGACATTGCTCAGATCAACTCAATTTCCCCTACTGGGAACATCTTACAGCAAAGCTACGGTATATTTGTCTAAACTAAGAAATTTACGTTACATTACATACCATTAACTAAACTGTAGACTTTATTCTAATCTCACCAGTTTCAACTCTCATGGCCTTTTTCTGTTCCAGGATCCATTCAATCCAGGATGCCATGTTGTATTTAGTTGTCAGGCATTAATCTCCTCCAATCTGTGCAAGTTTCTTGGTCTTTTCAATCATGATTGAAAATTTTGAGAAACAGCGGCCATGTGTTTTGAATAGCCCTCAACCTGACTGTTTTCTGAGGATTAGACTGGGGTTTATGGATGTGGGAGAATAATACCCAAGAGGTGAAGTGTTTTTCCCGTTGCATCACATCAAGAGGGATAAGAAATCAAGAAAACTTATTACTTGTTGTGTTAATCTTGATTAAGTGGTTAAGTGGTACCTGACACCTTTCCCCTGTAGTTTTTAATCTTTCCCTTCCCACATTATATTCTTCAGAAGCAAGTGGCTTGGGGGAGGCAGCTTAAGAATGTATGTAAAGTTGCTTCAAAATTGGTAACCCATACTGCTGTGAGAAGTGAATGCATCAAATAGAATTACTGTTTATGCACTGTTCCTTTTGTCTTCAGCCTTTGAGTATGCAGTCAAAACACTTCTGTCAGAGCTTTTTATCCCAACCCCTGTTAGTGAGATCATTCCAGGCATTAGTAATAGAGTCGTATTAATTTGTCTCTATCCCATGCAGGGATCCTACAACACTTCTGGTGATTATTGTTTAATTTGCATACAGTAAAGTTTAATCTTTTTGTGATATAATTTCATGAATTTGGACAAAGTCATGCACCTCTAATCATCAATACCGTACAGAACAGTTTTATCCTCCTAAAAAATTGCTTCTGTGGCTCTGTTATCAAACCCTACCTCAAACCCCAACGATTACAGATCTTTTCTCCATTTCTACAGTGTACTGTTTTTCAAAATGTCATTTAAATGGTATCATATAATATGTGTTCTTTTGTATCTGACTTCTTTTACGTAGCAAAGAGCAAATTTTTTAAATAGTTTTTATTTATTTCTTTTGACAGTGAGAGAGACATGGGGTTGGGGGCAGAGAGAGAGAGAGAGAGAGAGAGAGAGAGAGAGAGACAGAATCCCAAGCCAGCTCCACATTGTCAGTGCAGAGCCCGATGGGAGCTCGAACTGATGAACTGGAAGATGATGGCCTGAGCTGAAACCAAGAGTCAGACGTTTAACTGACTGAGGACTCCCAGGTGTTCCAGAAAACTACAATTTAAATTAATCCATATCATTATGTGAATATTAGTTTAGTCTTTGTTGCTGAGTAGTATTCCATTGCATGGATATACCACATTTGATTATCCATTCATCCGTTAAATTAATTCTTGATTGCTTTATTTTTTTATAATTTTGAATAAAGCTGCTGTAAACACTCATGTACAGGTTATGTGCAATCATATATTTTTATTTTTATATATTTTTAATTCACTTGGTGAACACTTAGGTGTGGCATTGCCGTGTTGTATGGTAAGGGTGTGCTTTACTGTAGAAAACAAAAAACAAAACTTAATGGGCCTTTCATTTTGTATTCCCAACCCAAATTCATTAAATTTCCTTTTTCTTTCATCCTTCCTAGAAATTGAAACTGTCCATTTGTTTGTTGTTGTTTTCCTTTTTTAGCCATGTATGAAAAGTTATCTCACTGTGGTTTTAATTTGCATTTTATAATGCCTAATGATGTATATCTTTTCACATTCTCATTTGCCTTCTTTGGAGAAGGACCCATTCATATCTTTTGCCTTTTGTGAGTTCTTTATTTTTTTTTTTAATTTTTGTTTTTTAAGTGATGTTTTAATATATTCTGAATATGTGTTCTTTGTCTTGTATGTGATTTGCAAATATTTTCTACCATTCTATTGTTATCTTTGATTTTCTTAACAGTGACCTGCACACAAAGAAAAAACGCACTTTAAAAATTTTTAGAGGAGCGCCTGGGTGGCTCAATTGGTTGGGCGTCCAGCTTAGGCTCAGGTCATGATCTCACACTCTGTGGGTTCGAGCCCGCGTCGGGCTCTGTGCTGACAGCTCAGAGCCTGGAGCCTGTTTCAGATTCTGTGTCTCCCTCTCTCTCTGACCCTCCCCCCGTTCATGCTCTGTCTCTCCCTGTCTCAAAAATAAATAAACGTAAAAAAAAAAATGTGTTAAATACTCACTCAAAATAAATAATAATTTACTAATTTCCCAGGTTTCGTCTATCTGTCAAGACCCTTTAAAAGTCATATTTTGCCTTACTTACAAGCTAAAAAATCCACTTGTTATATTTCATGGATGCTGATCAAAGATAGACTTCTTTTATGACTCACAGCCCAGGAAATCCCATGAGAACCAAAATATGTTGGTTCCCCTTTCCCCCAAACGTGTGATGGAGAGGAGCCCAGGCAGATGGCACAGACATGATGAGTTTCCATTCTAGCTCAGGAACCCGAATCTTTTACAGTGTGAGGGGAGCCTGACTATCCTCTGCCCCAGATGGAAGTATTATCTTTATTATACTGAGCTGTATGTAAATTTTCTATTTGCTCCAAGGGGAAAATACTAGCCCCATTTTATAAGGCCATTTGTTATCAAACATCCTTGCAAAGACAATCTGGCCTGAAAATAACTAGTGTTCCATTCTTGTGTGATATACGGAACATGAGGGACCCATGATGAATCATCTAGGAACAGTATTCAGCCATGGATTCCATCTTTTCTCGGCTTCAGGTGCATTTTCTCATGAGTGCACCCCTGTCAGCCACTCTGATTAATTTTACTCACAGTATCTGGGACCAAATTTGTTCAATTTTTCTCACATAGCATTTAATTAAGATTTATATCAACAAAAATACAAGGAGCAGAATGAAGCTCACTTATACTAATGATCTCAACTATGCCCTCCAAGGCCTGGCAAATTATTGGCCCTTTTTCCTGAAGTTTCTGTACGCACTTTCACTTGGTCTGAGGCATTATTTCAGGTACCGTGGCATGCATTGGTGATTGCACAACCACTGCCTGAAACCATAAGGAAGAAGACTAAGACAATTTTCTCAGAACAATCCTATGCAATGAGTTAAGACTGATCTAAATTCCTTTGGGGGCCAGGGTAGTGTCACTGATCACTACAACTAGAGTTGGGTGAAATTTTATAATACCTATTCTTCCATTGGATGACTTTAATTTTAGAGATAACTACACATAACGAGAACATAAAGAAAGACTCAGCATATACTGAAGTATCTTCATCATTTACTCTGGTCAGTTAATAAGTGTACAGGGATTTCCTTAAGTAACTTGAAACTGGAAGTCTTCCAAATTTTCCTTAGGGCCTGCGGTGTGTGTGTGTGTGTGTGTGTGTGTGTGTGCCCAAGTTAGTGTAAACTTCAGGAAAGAATACATGCATACATACATACAGGCATCAAATAAGCCTCAGGAAAATGCTGTGTTAAATAATTGCTGCTGATTTTTCACGACAAATCCTTGGGGCAGTGTTTCTCCTATTCAGCAAGCTCAACTTTTCCAGAGATCTGCAAGACGTATTGAATAGTGACTCTGTTCTGAGGATGGGAATTTTTGAGGATCTCTAGTCTCATTCTCTCCCCTCCAGGGGTGGACAGGCTGTCAATGTTAACAGCTACCATGGTGATAAGACTGCTGGCTTTGAAGATTACCATGAAACTGGGGAAAGACGGATGGGTCAGAATGGCTAAAACAACACAAACAACACAAGAAATAACAAGTGTTGGCAAGGATGCAGAGAAAGGGGAACCCTCCTGCACTGTTGGTTGGGAGGGCATACTGGTGCAGCTGCTCTGAAGAATAGTATGAACAAAAAAAAAAAAAAAATAGAACTATTCTATGATCCAGCAATTGTTCTATTAGATATTTACTCAAAGGATACAAAAATACCGATTCCAAGGGGGTATATGTACCTCAATGTTTATAGCAGTATTATCAACAATAGCCAAACTATGGAGAGAGCCCAATGCCCATTGACTGATGAATAATAAAGGAGATATGGTATATATCTACAATGGAATATTACTCAGCCATCAAAAAAGCATGAATCCTACCATTTACAATGACATGGATGGAGCTAGAGTGTATTATGCTAAGTGAAATAGGTCAGTCAGAGAAAGACAAATACCTTACGATTTCACTCATTTGTGGAATTTAGGAAACAAAACAGATGAACATATAGGAAGGGGTGTAGAAAAAAGAAGAAAAGGAAAGAAACCACAAGAGACTGTTAACAATAGAGAACAAACTGAGGGTTGACGGAGGGACGTGGATAGGAGACAGGCTAGATGGATGATGGGTACTATGGAAATGATTATTGCAAAGGACAAATAAACCAATGGATGTAAAATTTCGGCTAAGATATATTTCTCATAAATAATGTTATATTTAGGGGCGCCTGGGTGGCGCAGTCGGTTAAGCGTCCGACTTCAGCCAGGTCACGATCTCGCGGTCTGTGAGTTCAAGCCCCGCGTCAGGCTCTGGGCTGATGGCTCAGAGCCTGGAGCCTGTTTCCGATTCTGGGTCTCCCTCTCTCTCTGCCCCTCCCCCGTTCATGCTCTGTCTCTCTCTGTCCCAAAAAAATAAATAAACGTTGAAAAAAAAAAAAATTTAAAATAATGTTATATTTAGTTAATTACTATCCTTTTTATTAATAAAATGTAGATTTTACTGAACACAAAAGAAATTTTGTATATTATGTATATATGTATACATATATGTGTGTGTATATATATATATATATATATATATACACATATTCTGATATATATATATATATATACATATTCTGAGGTTCAGCAGTTTCTCTTGAGCAAATGCTCCTCTGATTTTTTTCCCCAAAACTCTGTTAATACTGAGAGTTCTGAAAAAGTATATTTTAAAATGCTGTCAACATTTTTATTGTTTTTGTTGACCAGCAGATTTACAGAGGATCTCATTCTCATTCTTTGACTTTTGATTTTTCTACAAGAAGTTCTATTGTCATCTACTTGTCAGTACCTTATGATAATTGCTTTATGTATTCATAAAGCAGTGTTTTTAGTTGAAATCAGTAGGAAGGATATGCTGGTATATCCTCACTCTGTCTTAACTGCAGCTGGAACACCTACAACACGTGCTTTATTCAAATCAAAACAGGAACATTATATAACAGATTTTCTCTATTCATCATTGTCTCATAAAGAACAATAACCAAAAAGTAAAATTATTTTTGATTTTTCAAAGGCCCAGACAACCAAGATTATTGTAAATATGTTTATGCACCATGTAATTACATTGAAAGAATGTTTTCCCTATAATACATATTTTATAACATATATTCAGTCAATGTTTAATATCAATTTTTTTTCATTCATATAAATGTTTTGATTTGCTTATTAACAAAATGGGAATAATGTATGTATGTGTAACAAAACAAAAATTTTGCTGGACTATATAAAAGGCCCACATTAAACATTGTGTTAAAGGCATTTTTTACCATTCCATTTCTGGTAGTTGTCAAGTAAAAATTGGGTTTAAAAAAAAACTGTTGTTAAATAGTTTAAGATTTAAAGATAGATGTTCACAAATTTTTTTTTTCTTTTCTAAGGTTTGAAAGAGTTTTCTAAAAACATACATTCTTTGTTTACCACATCGTTTGATTCTGGAGTGAAGCTCTGTAGACCTTGACCTAGATTAGGTATCAAGAAACTAAAGTATAATAATATATGTTGTATAAAGAAGTCCGTGTGGGTCAGATGGGGGTGTTTTAAGGATCATCATTTGAGAAACATTGAGATAGATGCTGAAGTAGTTACAGTGCTCCCCAAAATATTCTACAATCATGGCAAGGAAAATATCCACAAACTTGTATACATTATATGATATTAATCTTAAAAAATTCATTTGTGTTCAGTAAAATCTACATTGTATTAATAAAAAGGATAGTAATTAACTAAACATAATGCTATTTATGAGAAATATATCTTAGCCGAAACTTTACATCCATTGGTTCATTTTTCCTTTGCAATAATCATTTGGATGGCAAAAAATTTTCCTACTCAAACATTCTAGAATGTGAGGTACAAAAGTCATAAAAATAGGACATAATGGTTATGAAGCCACCAGAGAATACATGTTTTATAATTCCATGCAACAGATTAATATATTCATCTATATTTTACAAATATAACATGATTTCTCTATAATGTTTCAAAAAAATGTTGTACTCAAATGCTCTGGTGATTACTAAGAGAGGCACAGATTACCATAAATAATATTCTGGGAATATTATTTTTATTCATAAGAAAAATGGCTTGAATGAGATTCATAAGAAAAAAAAGAATGAGATTTATAAGCAGTGGTGTCATCATTTGGCACACCTCATTTCTTGCATTGCAGATTATATAATTTCTCTCCACCTAGACAAATATGCATTATTATAATGCTATTTTGATGGCAATTTAAATTAAGATACTCTAAACTTGGGAAAATTAAGAACGCTGTCCTTATAGGAGAAATGGAATGTATATACTGAAGCAAGTTGAAATTTACTACATTTTACATTTTATAACATAAAATTAAAACTATAATCAGAAATTATCAGGAAAACTTAAAATAATCTACAGTCTAAAGTAATTTGGCCCGACTTATCAAAAAACTATATCTGTTCTTTACTGCACTATTTTTTTTTTTTTAATTTTTTTTCAACATTTATTTATTTTTGGGACAGAGAGAGACAGAGCATGAACGGGCGAGGGGCAGAGAGAGAGGGAGACACAGAATCGGAAACAGGCTCCAGGCTCTGAGCCATCAGCCCAGAGCCCGACGCGGGGCTCGAACTCACGGACCGTGAGATCGTGACCTGGTTGAAGTCGGACGCTTAACCGACTGCGCCACCCAGGCGCCCCGACTATGTTTTTGAGATGCAAAGTTAAACTTACATTTTGTAACCGTGGTGAAATCTTAAAGTGTTTCTTAGAATGTTTCTTTTGTTTTTTTTACTATACTTTTGGTTCTATATTGGACCCTGAATGCTTTAATTGTCATCTCTTAGCAGTCAAGGGACTAAATAAAAGTAATTTTAGGTGAAAGAGGTGATAGTTTTTCCAGGCTCTTGGACAGATGTCAAAGGAAGAAGGCTTTATTTTATTCCCTGTGATTTCTTTAGGTCTGGGGAGCCAGAAAGTATCATCAGAGAACAAATTTCCAGGTCAAAATGAAGAAGAAAAAAAGGTCTCAAACGGAGAAGAAAGTTTTTTAAAGGGGTATTAATAGATCTCTGCACACAAAAACAACTCTGAATGAAAGAAAATGCTTTCACTTTACAGAATTGTTTGAAAGTCAAAGAATGCAATGTTTGCAGACAAACATATGGCAAAATCGTACTATTTTCTGTAGTTGTCAATCAAACAATTGTACCAAGGAGAAAGAGTGCCTTGAGGAACTCATGGACTAGCAGCTGCGTGAAGACAAGTACACTTGACTCGAGTTTTGGATGCAGCTTTCTTCCTGGAAGGGCAGCTTTGTTAACGGGGAAGAAGTACACAGAGGAATTGTTAGTTTCACATCGGTGAAGCCTCTTGCCAGCCACTGTCAGTCAGCCTGCCGTTCTCATTGTTGCCACCACTAATCATATATGATCATTTTCATTAATATAAGGACATTCATGCAGCCCCTGGGAGGTTCAGTCAGTTAAGCGGGCTGCCTTTGGCTCAGGTCACCATCTCCCCATTCCTGAGTTTGAGCCCAGAGCCTGTGTCAGATCCTCTGTCTCCCTCTCTCTCTCTGCCCCTCCCCTGCTTTCTCTCTCTTTCTCTCTCTCTTTCAAAAATAAATAAACATAAAAAAATACATTCATCTCTTCAAGGAGTTGGGTGGGATGATTGAGGTTAGTTGCTGTTCCCCAAAGCTTACTGTTCCTTAAATCTGACTCACAGCAAATATACGACAGTAATGGAGGTATATGAATCTCTCAAGAGATCATCAAGTCGAGGTAAACAAACCCATACATAATGGAGGACATGAAGATATGAATTGCAATTACTAACAGTCACGGACATGAGGCCACATTTGTCTGCACTGTTGCGTTATTTTCATTTTAAATATAAATGTTATTGAATATTTTCTTCTCGGACGAATGGAAAGAAATGAGTCCAATTTCTTACCCTGTGAAGGTTATCTATACAGAAATTAGAGACACTCCGTGTTTTAAGATCATTCTATTCCACATGATTTCAGATGGTTCTATTCCACAACGTCCTACTCAGCAGAGATGTGTAGAGTAGGCAACAAACCGCATGGCCACAGGCACTGAAAAAAATCACAGTGTGGTGTAGCCAATCACAGCAGGCCCATAGCAGAGTTACACCATACTAGGTGGTGTTATCAACACCGGTCCTCTTGAGGTATCTACGGGTTCCCAGAGGCTCACTTTTCAATAGCCAGCTCCAATTCTCTGCTTCTGCAAAATCATTGCTTTCTGTGCCCTTTTGTGGCTTTTCATTTATTTCTGCCAAAGCAGTATTAGTCAAATAACCAAAGCAGAAAATGAATTTATTAGGTAGCTTATAAAAGAAGCAAAAGAAGTAAAGTAACAGAAATCAGGGCTGCCGGCCTTAACTGGTAGGGTGGCTGTGCTGTCCTGGAACTATGAAGACATTTTGAGCCGTCCCCATGTCTATGCATTGCTTGCTGAGGATTCAGTATCTGGACTATAGCACTTTTTTTTTTTTTTTTTTTTTTTTTTTTTTGCTGAACCTCGGTTCACTGGCATTATTACACCAGAAAACCATTGGTTTAAAATTGAATATTATAGTATCCTGCTGTTTAAAAGTCCTCAGACAGGGCAACTGGGTGGCTCAGTCGATTAAACGTTTGTGACTCGATTTCAGCTCAGGTCATGATCTCACGGTCATGAGATTGAGCTCCACGTCAGGCTCTGCACTGATTGTGAAGCCTGCTTGAGGTTCTCTCTCTCTCTCTCTCTCTGCCTCTCCCCTGCTCACAATTATTTTTCTCCTCTCTCTCAAAATAAATAAATAAAACACTAAAAAAAATATTATAAAAGTTCTCAATTTTTCCATCCTTTACTTTATAATCCTCCCTACTTACTAGATTGCTCACCCTACCAAGAACTCGTGTGTATTTATTAAAAACTTTGAGCCTTATTCCAATTCTTTCCCTTATGGCTTTTCATTTCTTATCTCGTGGATTTCCTTATTCTTTTCCTGAAAACACATACATACATACATACATGCATACATACATACTTAAACATAAAGTCATTTCCTTCTCCCAAAAGAACTTTCTTCTTTGCTAAATTGTATGGTTCTCCTCATCATATAATGAGATTATAGTATAGGGTTGCTATCTCCCCACATTTGGGGACTGTGTGTGGCCTAAAAGTACCTGGTATAACAAGGAGTGAGGGGCATCGTTTTTTGTTTTTTTTTGATTTTTCATAGTAACGGTCATTTATTCCTACTTCTGTTTATAAAACTAAGCTTCTCTAAACTATTCGTATCCAGGAGTCTGTCAGCAATGAAAACATCTATACTTAAATATTTAAAGTATTTTTTTTCACTATTAACATGTGGAAAATTAAAAGCATGTGAGTTTGAGAACAATAATAATTATAAACATATCATATTAAATATTTCATGTAAACAGTTTGTAATAGGAAAGCACTTATTAATTGCTTCTCCATATATGATATGAAGCTAGGAGAAAGTTGAAAACAAGTTGACTAATGTGAACTGGGCCCAATTAATCTGTGAATGATTAGCGCACTTGCTTTGAGCATGGTGCTCATGAGGTGCATATCACAGGCTTGATCTCCTCCTGGGCTGGTTAGGTTGGCTCTCCACCATCACAGCGTATTTCACTTCTAACTTTCTTTTTTTTTTTAATTTTTTTTTTCAACACTTATTTATTTTTTGGGACACAGAGAGACAGAGCATGAACGGGGGAGGGGCAGAGAGAGAGGGAGACACAGAATCGGAAACAGGCTCCAGGCTCTGAGCCATCAGCCCAGAGCCCGACGCGGGGCTCGAACTCACGGACCACGAGATCGTGACCTGGCTGAAGTCGGACGCTTAACCGACTGCGCCACCCAGGCGCCCCTCACTTCTAACTTTCATAAAGAGCTCTTACACATATGTCACTGGTCATAAGGACAAACACATTAGAGAATAGAGATGAACATTGCCAAAGTTATCAACTCAACTGGAAAAACAAAGCATGCGCTCTTATATGGAGAGGTCAATAATCTTTATTCAGTTTCCCTTCTACTGGCATTGCCATTGTTAAAAATGGACAAAACCAGTATATGTAGAATGCTTGATAGAATGTAAACAGTGTCTTCACATATGCTATAACATTTTATATAAACATGAAAAGATACTTAAACACCGTAATCCATCCTTTCCACTTACACACTGATAGGGCATTGAAAAGTAGAAGATAATTTGAAACATAAACTTCAAAAAGGGGCTCTTTAAAACAGTTGCATATAATTTAGTTATTACCTCACTGTTCAAATATGTTTTGCATATAAAACTGAGTCATACTTGGTGCTTCAGTTTCTTTTTTTAATTTTTGTGTCAATGTCAAAAATTGTTCTGGCCACACCTTTCTTAAAGCACAGCATACTACAGTTACTGGTTTTGTTCATTTTTAAAGAAAAAAAATCAATAAATGAATGTGTGAATTCGAGCACAAGATATATTTCAAAGGTTAAAAGCTAGTTGTCTTTAAATTTCTCTGTCAAATGATTATTTTTTTGCATTTGCATGAACCACTCTCCTAAATTCTCTATATTATTGCATAACTTGCCTAAGAAGATTGTGTGGGTCTTTAAGAATAGTATTATAAAGGGGAGCTTGGGTGGCTCAGTTGGTTAAGCATCTGACTCTTGATTTTGGCTCAGGTCATGATCTCACTGTTCATGAGATTGAGCCCTGTGTCATACTTTGTGCTGACAGCCCAGAGCCTGCTTGGGATTGATCACTCCTATAACAATTACATGGTTTTTTTCAAAGAAAATATAGTGGCAATATGGATGCTCAACCAACTGAGCCACCTAGGTGCCCCTCAACTGTCATTTTAATAACATGGCTGGATATAACAAGAATAGGAATCACACAAGACCCTGGCACCAGCACTTATTAAGCAGCTCAGCATGGATAGTATCAAGTTTAATAAGAAAACACAAATATCTATGCAGAATGAAGGCCTTTTGACACAATTTTGAGATTCCAGAGTACCAGCAAAGGACACTTGCTCTCTTCTCTCTATCACTTGGAGACTTTGCACTAGTTCCTGGGCATATTTCTTGAAAGGTTTTCATTTTCTTTTCTTTCTTGCATTATTTTTTGAGGACATGTGTAAATAGTTAGGGCCCCAACAAAATAACATTTGAGAAAAATACTGGATTGGTTAATCATTTTCCTCTTTCTTATATGTTGAAAATAAACATTATGAAGGTCACACGGGGACTTGATTTCCTCTAGGAAGTCATACTTTGTTTAGAATGTGTCCCTCTGATTCCCCATGTATGGTCATCTTGTGTTCATTACCTGAGTCCAACAGATCAATTTCAGCCAAAGCAGCACTTTCATAGTTATGAGGTCAAAAAGCAAAATTGCAAAGGTAAGAACAATTTATGTACTAAATTTGCAGTTCTCAAGGAAGTTGAGGGTGAATGTGTAACTTGCAAAAAAATCTGTTGGTATTTAATATCTGTCACGAGGATTACGTCACTAGCCACATAAAAACCAAAAACAAACAAAAAAAAATGCTGAAAAAACATCAGCACTTACTTCCAGCTTTAGGAGTTACATTAATACCATGGTGGAAGGTGAGACATCTACATTTAAATATCACTCTGTAAAATATGGTTTTACTTAAAACAATTGGCTGTTCTAAATTCCACTCCTATTTTATCCCAAGCATTTTTATGCATTTATAAAAAGTGAAGGGATAGTGGGAAATTAGTTGGCTTCATTAGCGAAAGAAGACTTTTAAACATTTAAAAGATACCACTTTTATGTTATCATATGATGCCTCGGATAGAGAAAAACAGTTAATTCCAATAATTGCTTGATATTTTAATCCAAGTTACCAAGTCAAATCTTTGAAAATTTGAGTGGTATATTGAGGTAGGGATTCAACATTGAACATTAATTTTTTTTTAATGTTTATTTTTGAGAGAGAGAGCACACTAGTCAGAGAGGGTGTGGAGAAAGGGAGACAGAGGATCTAAAGCAGATACTGTGCTGTCAGCATGGAGCCCAAAGAGGGGCTCGAACCCATGAACCATGAGATCGTGACCTGAGCCAAAGTTGGACGCTTAACAGACTGAGCCACCCAGGCACCTTTGAATATTAATTTTTTATTTGCAATGATAATGATAAGAATACTAATTTCCTGAGAGCACAGCATCATGACATAAACATTATTCTTGCTGAACTAAGAAAGCTTTGGAATAGAAATGTACTTGGAATTAGTGGGGTACACATAAAGGTAATAATTTTGTCCATACAGACTGCAGTACTCTATCAATCTAAATATAAACTGGTTGCTAAAATTGGCTAACATTCCTAAAAATACACAGCTATAGCAAACAAGCTACAAGAAATAGGCGATGAAGCTGTTATTAACACAAAAATGACTTGCTGTTGCAGTAAATGTCATCTTTCTTTGCTACTTATTATCAATTAAATTCTAGAAGTGGTTTTCACTTATCATTATCGAAAAGAAAGCTTTCAAAAGGAAACATATTACAATGTATATTTCCAAAAACTAAGAAAAAAAAATAGACAATCTATGAGAGATTGAAGAGTTTACAAGCAATACTTTGAAATTTTAGTATTGTGATTTGGAATACTTCATATGTGGGAAGAAATCTTGATGGACTTCCTATTTTCATTGGTTAAGTTTATATTCCATACTGGAATTGAATGCATTTGAAAAGGATTCTGATTTCTAGCGTCTATGTTTGCCAAAACGTTCAAAATAATAATAAAGTTTAAAGACTTATTGTATAAATTTTGCCTCGTAAAAATATTTGTTAAAGAAATATACTCAGAATGGAGGCCAAAAAAACATGGGATGAAATATTTACACATTTTTTAACATAAAAAGTTAGAATTCATAATCTTCTCCATTTAGTATTATTTCATCTGAGTTTATCGGGTATTTCAATATCTGTTGCAAGATTTTATTCAATTAAAATATTATGACCTTGAAGGGCGCCTGGGTGGCTCAGTCAGTTACGTGTCCAAATCTTGATTTCAACTCAGGTCATGATTTCACGGTTCAAGAGTTTGA
Organism: Puma concolor; assembly: GCF_028749965.1. Lineage (NCBI taxonomy): Eukaryota > Metazoa > Chordata > Mammalia > Carnivora > Felidae > Puma > Puma concolor. The sequence goes on from NC_141670.1 coordinate 72,059,768, forward strand.
GCCCCTGGATGGGCTCTACATTGACAAAGTGGAGCCTGCTTAGGAGTCTCTCTCCCTCTCTCTCTGCCCCACCTCTCTTTGCGTGGGCATGCTCCCTCTTGTCCTCCCTCTCTCAAAATAAAGAAATAAACCTAAAAAAATTATGATCTGAAGAGGCAGTCATATGAAAAGTACAGCATAGGGAATATAATAAAAATATTATAATAAAAAATATTATGACCTGCAGTATAAAAGTCAATTGAAGACAATTATTTTGAATTTTTTAAGCATAAAATAAAAGTTTGAAGAAGATTACAAGGAATTTTATAAAAACATAAAGTTAAATAGAGCATATTTTAAAAATATACTCTCAGATAAATATCAGTTCCATAGTATTAAACACATTACATGTATTATATGAAATGTGTTTAATATATATACATAAAGGGGTACTTGGGTGGCTCACCCAGTTAAACATTTGACTTCGGTTCAGGTCATGATCTCTCAGTTCGTGAGTTTGAGCCCCGTGTCAGAGCCTGTTTGGAATTCTGTGTCTCCCTCTCTTTCTGCTTCTCCCCTGCTCACACTGTTTCTCTCTCACACAAAAATAAATAAACAGCACAAGAAATTAAAATATATATATATATATACATATAATATATACACATACATTAAGAATAATGATTCCATGATTCTGCTTATGGTGTTTTTAAAGTAATGTTCAAATAAGAAATTAAAAATAATCTATTTTTCAAAATTTAGTGTAGACAGATATATTTTAGTTTTGAAAGAATCTTATCTTTGAAAATAATTTGTGAGAAGAACTATTTGAAGATCCACGGCAAAATAAAACATGCCATTAATAAGCAACTACTTAATAAAATTGTATGATTTTAATTATTTTAACACACTCTTCTCACTCAAAAATGTCCTGACTTGGATGGTACATTACATAATCACAATATTCTTAGTCACCACTTCCTCCACCAGGATCTAAATTAAGAGCCAAGGTACCTGATGGAATATTTGAGAGAATATTTGCTTGCAAAGTATAATAATCAAATTTGAGTGCTACACAATTTTAGAAAAGGAAAAAATTTGCGTTGACTATACCAGATGGGGCAAAGTTAATAAACAGAGCACAAAAATTTAGACTTAACCTAAAAAGTTTTGTCAAAGAGGTGAAAGGGTGTATGTGTAAAACTAAGAAAGAAACGGTCATGAAGAAAGGCCAACTCCAAAGAAAGTCATGAGACACACTGAATTTGTAGCTGAAATACAAATTTCGTGGGTGGATTGAAGACTAGTCTGCTTACAGACCAAAATAACTTTAAACATTAGAATATTGGGTTAAGCGGCGCCTGGGTGGCTCAGTCGGTTGAGCCTGCGACTTCGGCTCAGGTCATGATCTCACCGTTCCTGGGTTCGAGCCCCCGCGTCGGGCTGTGTGCTGACAGCTCAGAGCCTGGAGCCTGCTTCGGATTCTGTGTCTCATTCTCTCTCTGCCCTCCGCCACTTGTGCTCTGTCTCTCTCTGTCTCTCAAAAAGAAATAAATGTGAAAAAAAAAAAAAAAAGAATATTGGGTTAATATCTGCTAGACAACAAAGGGAAAAAATATCAAAGGAGAGTCAGAAAGTATGGGTGATGGTATAAAACAGAAGTGTCGTCGTCTCTAAATTAAGAGACCCAGCACAAAAGCTAGAGTGGCAGGAAAGAAAATATTTAAGGAAATAGACTCATGGAACACAGACTCAGAGTTTCTCCTATTAAAGGAAAGTTAATTCAGATTGAAAAGCTCCCTATGCTGCCATACAAAGTAGGTTTTTAAATTGCTATGTATAGACACATTATATTTAAACTAAAGACTGAAAAGATAAAATCTTCCTTAAAGAAAAGCCCAAGCACCCATCAGGAAACAAGATACACGTGTATTTCAATTTTCTCATTAGCAATAGTTGAGTAAATAGGAGAGTAGTATTTTCACAGTACTGAAGGGAAAGAAAGTCAAGTCAAGGTATTATTTTAATCCTGTGCAACTACCAGTTAAAAGTGAAAACAAAACAAAACAAAACTTTAGCATACAGCGTCTCAGAAATTTTAAATCCGTATGAAGACTCTCTTGGAAAACGATCTTGGATGAGGTAGGCCACTAAGAAAAATAAGTCCTGAATTCTTCAAGATAAATAGATATGTAAGCTATGCCAGCTGTTTGGTTTCCAACACTATTCTATCGTGAAATACATCAAGTGCAGGGCGCCTGGGTGGCTCAGTCGGTTAAGCGTCCGACTTTGGCTCAGGTCACGATCTCACCGTTGGTGAGTTCAAGCCCCACGTCAGGCTCTGTGCTGACCGCTCAGAGCCTGGAGCCTGTTTCCGATTCTGTGTCTCCCTCTCTCTCTGCCCCTCCCCCGTTCATGCTCTGTCTCTCTCTGTCTCAAAAATAAATAAACGTTAAAAAAAAAAAATTAAAAAAAAAAAAAAGAAATACATCAAGTGCAGTGTCTTTTCTTGATTAAAACCCGACTGACACATAGGTCAAAAAACAAAAGCAAAATCCGAAACAATAGATCCAGGAGATATAAAGACGAAACATATTTTCATTTTTCATATGAAAAATATTAACTTTACAATGCTATTTCAAAATTATTAAGCAAAAAACCTACAGAATTTGGGTGAAGAAAATTCCCTGTATAGTCAAAAATATTTCTTTTATGTAATGATAGATGGAGTGAGTAAAAGGTAAGTAAAAATATTGAAAAGTTAATAACAAAAAGATAGTTCTAATGATGGCTTATTGTCTGTATCATAAAAAAACTATCAGATGTAATTTGTGTAAAGAGAAATTTATGAAACCCTTTAGACTTGAATGAAAACAAAACTACTATATGCCAAAATCTGACAGATACAAAAAAAGCAGTACATACAGGGAAATTTGTAACTGAAAATACATGTATTAAAATAACAGCCATTGGGGCGCCTGGGTGGCTCGGTCGGTTGGACAGCCGACTTCGGCTCAGGTCATGATCTCGAGGTCCATGGGTTCGAGCCCCGCGTCGGGCTCTGTGCTGACAGCTCGGAGCCTGGAGCCTGTTTCGGATCCGTGTCTCCCTCTCTCTCTGCCCCTCCCCTGTCCATGCTCTGTCTCTCTCTGTCTCAAAAATAAATAAAACGTTAAAAAAATTAAAAAAAAAAAAAATAACAGCCAGTAACTGAAACAACTGAAACTGAGTGGTCCTATTAGAAGAAAATAGAAGAAAATTAAAAAAAAAAAAAAAAAAAAAAAAGACATAAGTGAATAAATACATTAAAAACACACAATGAGCCTGCTTCAGATTCTGTATCTCCCTGTCTCTGCTCCTCCCCTGCTTGAGCTTTGTCTCTGTCTCTGTCTCTCTGTCTCTCAAAAGTAAATAAACATTTAAAAAATTAAAATAAGTAAATAAACAAATACACACATACATACATACATACATACATACATACATAAAGGGGGCGCCTGGGTGGCTCTGTCAGTTAAGTATCTGACTTTAGCTGAGGTCATGATCTCACAGTTCGTGGGTTCAAGCCTCGTGTTGGACTCTGTGCTGACAGCTCAGAGCCTGGAGCCTGTCTCCCTCTCTCTCTTCTCTTTTGCTCATTCTGAACATTAAACAAAATAAAAATAAAAAAGAGCACACAGATTATTAAAAATGCAGAAACTATCTCAGAGCTTAAAAACCTGACATTGATGAGAAATAGGGTAGGGAGAGGAAAGTAGAATCATTTTAATTACAATATGAACTTAATCCTGTTAATATTTGCTTCCTTCTTTAATATGTATTCATATAGACATATATATGTCAAATATATTTTCGTAAGCATGTATACATTTAAAATTCCAAACACACAACAGACATTAAAGAAAAAAAATAGTATACAAAATTTATTCACTATATAGTTGAATAAAGCATAAATATAAACATTTCAAAAAACATAAAATGTAAAGTCAGCATAAGAAAAAAATAGAACACCAGTAGCCATTAAGGTAATTAAAATAGGAATAGAAGGTTGGAATATGCAATTATTAAGCTTGAGTCAATAAATATGAAGATTTTTTTAAATACAGAAAATATGCATAATAATAGAGCTATTTGCCTTGTTCCTTGTCTTAAATGTAATGAGTCCTTTAGTCTGCAAATGAATTGTGGTGTTTCCTGTAGGTTTTTGGTATAAAATCTGTTCTGAGAAATATAGTAGTATAGGCCCTGACAAACATAATCAGATAAGAAAGTGGAAATTGAGAATAAGAATGAAAAAGAAATATATTTGTAAGTGATGTATCACAGATTCATAAACAGGCTAATAGAACAATAAGAGACTTTGGTCAAGTTTCTAAATTCATGAATTATTCACACAAATTGACAATAAAACCAATAATCATAGAGAAAAAAATTGAATACGATGCTATTTCCATAATAAAAATAATTGTGTAGACTCTAACATACAAGATGTTGATGGAGAAAAACATTAAACTCTTTGAAAGAATAAAAAAGTAGATTCAGAATAAATGGAGAGAAAATATGCAGTAACAGCCTGAAACAGGCAAGTATTTGCTTATAATGCTTACTTAACAATTCGTTGTGTTTTAAATTTTTTGTTGTACTATTTTCCTTTTTTTATTTTTTATTTTTTTTATATTAAAGGTAGAGAGGGGCAGAGGGAAAGAAAGAGAGAGAGAGAATGAATCTTAAGCAAGCTCTGAGCTCAGTGCAGAGCCCGATGCGAGGCTGGATACCCTGACCTGGGATCATAACCTGAGCCAGAATCAAGAGTCAGACACTCAACCAACTGAGCCCCTCAGGTGCCTCAATTTGTTATTTTTATTCAAACTCAAATTTTGCCCTTAAAGTTCTGTTCTGTCATCAAATTTCAATTTATGGGCATAACTAATTTTCAACAATAAACTTAGAAAAAGACTTGGTACTATAGATCGTAAGATGATTTCAATATAATTTTTATTTTCATTCGTTTCTATAGTTCTTAATTGTAGCTATACAGGTTCATATTCACAACTTTCTAGAAAGGAGAAGTTGACCATGGCATTTAAAAGTACTGATTATACTCAGTTTCCTTCCCCAGATCAATAGAATTTATTAGTTTTGGTGAAGAGTGGGCTAATCAAAAAAGTAACAGGTCAGTTTTTTCCCCATTCACGTGTCATTGTATTATACTCATTATTATTAGTTGTGGCCCACTGCTCTGATTCACTTTCATCCTGTGGTCAAGTATGACCATTTCTAAATTTGTCCTGAAATACTTGCACAAAGACAAATTTGTCCCACCTGGTATTTGTGGTCTTTATTTTTCTTCCATGTGATTTACTTTGAACCTATTTCTTCTGAACTTAACCCTGTTTATCCTTGTTTCCATCTCTAATATGTATTCATGTAGAAGTGTTAGGCCCAAGCCATTAGAACTCAGGTTTACCCACAGAAATGTGAAGTCAAAGAGCTGTTTAAATACAGCGCAATTATTTACCTATAACATATGTAGGGACAATAAATGTTATGCAAAAGAAACAGGACACCTGGGTGTTTCAGTAGGTTAAGCGTCTGACTTTTGATTTCAGCTCAGGTCATGATATTGTGGTTCATAAGATTGAGTCTTGCCATTGGTCTCTTCACTGACAGCACAAAGCCTGCTTGGGATCCTCTCTGTCCCTCTGTCTTTCTCTCTCCCCCACTTGTACATGAATTCTCTCTCTCTCTCTCTCTCTCTCTCTCTCTCTCTCTTTCTCCCAAAATAAATAAATAAACTTAAAAAAAGTATTAGGCAAGAGATTAACTGGTCAATGACAATTTTTGTCAAATGTCAAGATCCCAAAAGAAATGTATCAATTTATATATAATATTATATAATTTTAAATATGACAGATGTCTCCATATAAGCATAGTATCTATACTACTTAAAAGTTCTGTTAATTGCAGAGTCGAGACTACAATAAAGTGTATGACATTCTCTTTTCAAGATTGAACACTAAATACATAAGGAATGTGGAGGTGTTGTGAACTGCCTCCATTTTTCCCCTGAAATGTATCCCCATATTATTAACTTGAAATTCTCATCTTTAAATGCGTATTTTTTGAGGATGGCTATAGAAGGAGTATCTCCAGAAATTTACTGTCTAATGCCTGTATGTGGTTTTTGTATTTTTAAGACTGTTTTTTTTTTTTTTCATTTTTAATGGATCAGTTATTTAATTAGGCTCCTTGTAAGAAATTTAGAACACCAGTTTCTGACGATAAACTCCATTTGTGAGAGCGGAGTTGGCCCTGAAGTTGAGGAACAGCTTTAGTTTTGGCAGAATCTGTGAGTCCACGGCTCTTTGATCAACTTTGCACTGCTCTGTAATCTCCTATTTCTCTTTCTCCATGTCGAAGATCTCACCTTCCTGGTGTCTGGGTGTGTGCAGCTTCTTCCCTTTGGAGTGACCATCAGAGAGACGTTTTGGAATTTTCCAACTGTTGATATCAATTTTGGTGGAAGTGGCAATCACCAATTTCTGGGGTGTTCTACACAGAGGAACTCGATTGAGGGCCAGAGGACCAGTCACAAGTAGCAAACCACTGCTCCATTGCTTCAGGAAAACCACCCTCTTGCCTTTGTGGCTTCCAGGGAGGATGGTAAAAATGATCCCAGGAGTGATGTTAGTTCCCAGTTTTCTCACCTGCTGCCTGACAGGTTTTTTGCTGTGACTCGACAGCTTCTGAGCATACCTTCCGTAAGATAACGCCCAGGCATTTTGTGAAGTTTAACCACTTTGCTGCCACCATTCTCGTCGCCACGAAGTGACTTTGTGACAGTAGCAAGAACCTTCTCCTTTTTCTCTCCAAGCCTGAATTTCGGTGCTGAATACTTCCCCTTGCACATGGCCTTTCTCGAATACGTAGAAGATCGGGAATATCTGCCACTTCCTCTGACTAGGACAGGGTTTTGGCTGCAGTGGGCCTTCCCCTTCTTTGGCGTTTTAGCCTTGAGGTTACCCTTCTTAACCTTGCCACCAACATCAGGCTTCTTGGCTTCAGGTTTCTTCTCCTTAGTATCTGGTTTGTCAGCTTTATCACTTGCCACCTTGCAAGATGGGAAAGAACTTGAGACCATGTCTTTTAACTGGTCCGCACTATAGGAATGTCTGCAAGATCTGGACCAGTGACAACTGGAGACAATAAAAGGCTATATGGGAAAGCCAAAGACCAAAGACCAAAGACCAACCTCATCTTTGCAGGTTAGCCTGTACGTACCGTATCAGCATCTTATTAGTAAACCACCCCCAAACCGTAAGATATATGGATTTAATCTAATTTTCTCTGAGTTGCTACACAGAAGTACTTCACAGAGTGAAATTAGACACTTCATGGGATATTTTAAAACGTGGAGTAAGTACACTTGTCGTTAAATCAGTCAGCACCTGCTGTTACACACAGCTTAGTTGCCTAATAATAAATTAATTAAATTTGAATGTAAGATGCCTTCATCTTTCTGCACATTTATATGCTGAGAGTGTCAAGCCTGAGTGTGAATTCCAAAGGAAATACTGTTGTATATTTTTTTTTTTTTCAGAGAATCAAAAGCTGCTTTTCCCATTCCTACTGTAAGCTGCTTTGAACACCATTCCCAACGAATGTGCCAATTTGGTGAAGGGTGTGAGCCAAGGCTTGCTGATTTCAAAGCCAGCTTGCATCACTGCAAATATTTCATTTCTGGTTTTTTGCACGCAGGATCAAAATGATGAAAGATGACTGCTTCTCTTATGATCTAGAAAAGGCTTATTTTGGGGTCAAGAATCACTGACGACTTTACCAAATGTTTTCTTTCCCGTTGTGTTTTCACTCACTCACTCACTCACTCACTTACTCACTTGGAGACCTTGATTTCACTCTTATCAATCATTGCATGTACCTATCTCTACTCAGCTGGTAGTTTTGGAGACCAGAGCTGTAGTATAGGAGCCAGGAGCTGGCAAGGACTGTTGGGGGCTGGAGTTCAGAACAGGTCTCCAGTCTCAGGAAAGAATTCGAAGCAGAACACCAAGGAAAAAGCATAGTCATAAGAATCAGACAATTATTATGCAGAAACAAAGATATTTAAGCAAAAACTATAGCCCAAATGTATGAGCAACATAGACTTAGACCAACAAAAATTTGCTCCCTGATGAGGTGTAAACCTACTGATAGCTGAATGTCTGGAAATCCTGGTGCCAGTCCTGGACTTTACTTCATCCCTGTCCAACTATGGGCCCTCATAAAATTTCTAGAATCCTGAATTATGTAGAGTTTCCAATTAATAATTTGGAAGTCAAGTCTACAATTCCCTTTATTAAAGCAAACTGGAATAATATTATTTTAAGCAAAAGAACACTGAGGCTTTAGGGAGTTCTGATTCAAGATAGTGACATAGGAAGATCCTGAACTCACCTTCTCCATGAACACACCAAATCTACACCCATTTATGGAACAATTCCTCCTGAAGAGGAAAAAAAAAAAAAAAAACTGAGGTTTTAGATAATGTAACAGAGAAAAAATAGTATCTAAACAATCTAAGCTACCTTATCTTCCTTGCAAACAAACAAACAAAAAACAAACAAAAAAAATCTGATGATGAAAGAAATAAACTCATTTGGCTTGATCTCTACCCATCAATCAAAACATAAAACAACTGTACTTTTGCCTTTTGTGTACAAACCTAATGTTCATAACATACAAATTGCCATCTTACCAAAGTTATATTCTCAACCTTTCTGTCCTTCCTTATACTGTCTTCATTCAAGACATTCAGAGACCACAATTCTTTCCAACCAGGTAAACCATGTCTACATTTCTCTAACCCCATCCCCTTTAAGCTCCAATTACTTTAACTCTAACCAGCTTCTGTCATCTGCTGCCTCAAGCTGCCTCACAATGGCAGCGTATATAATGTATCTATTTCTGACATGTTTATTATGTAAAAAAAAAATACATTAGTACATTTTTCATAATTAGCTGATTTTTTATTGCTAAATGGGCCTTCCCAAAGGGAATGGGACTTCCTATGAAATTTATTCTTTGCTTGGCCACCTATGGAAGATTACAATATGGGTCAAATGATAAATTGCATGGTATGAATTCTACTGTCTCTGTCATGATCCATTGGTTTGGATTGGTTTCTTTCTTCAAACTGTACTTATTATTTAACATAATAATACAATTCCGTTGGCAACATACAAAGGATTAAATATGCAAAAACAAGGAACAAAGGAAGGAAGGAAGAAGGGTTAGAGGGAGAAAGGGAGGGAGGGAGAGAAAAAGAAGGACTTGCATGAACTTTTTATACTATCCATCCACTTTCAAACTGGATGGCAGTAGGGAAGATTAATAGAAGAAGAAACAGAAAGCTAAAGTTGAAAGAAAGAGAAGAGATCCCTTTTTCCTATTGTTTCTTAGAGTTTTTAGAATTAGGAGGTAAATAGAAGGTACTTTAAAAATGATTATAGAGGGGCGCCTGGGTGGCACAGTCGGTTAAGCGTCCGACTTCAGCCAGGTCACGATCTCGCGGTCCGTGAGTTTGAGCCCCGCGTCGGGCTCTGGGCTGATGGCTCAGAGCCTGGAGCCTGTTTCCGATTCTGTGTCTCCCTCTCTCTCTGCCCCTCCCCCGTTCATGCTCTGTCTCTCTCTGTCCCAAAAAAATAAATAAACGTTAAAAAAAAAAATTTAAAAAAAAAATAATAAAAATGATTATAGATACGTGGATTTGGTTCTTGGTCCTTCAGTGCATGAGTCACTGGTGACTCCATCTCAGGATTTCTCAACCTTGGCACTATTGATATTTTGGTCTGAACAATTTCTTGCGCATTGTAAGACGTTTAGCCACACTCTTGGCTTCTACCCACTAGATGTCAACAATACATCTTAAATTGTGACAACCAAAAATGTTTTCAGACTTTGCCAAACGTCTTCAGAGGGGCAAAATTGAACTCCATGGAAAATCACTGCTTCCTGTGATGGCAAGTGTTAGAGAAGGCTATGACTTCAGTCCATTGTTCCGATGAGCAGTTTGCCATCCTGATATGTGTATATATACATATCTCCAAAATATAATATATATTATAATATATGCATATTATATATATACACAATATATGTACAATATATGCAATATATATATATTATGCATATATACAATATATATGATATATATATACACATATATATGTATATATATACATATATATAAAATCCTTAAACACTATCTCCACAGATTTTCATGTAATTGCTCTGTGTTGTAGCCTGGAAGGACGTATTAAGTACTTTAAAACTCTAAGAGTCTAACATATACCCAGGGTTTAAACCCTGGCTTGGAGATAATTTGGCTGGCCTTAACATGAGACCTCAAGCTAATGAAGAGACTGTATTTCTGTCCTCTAAAATCCTCTAAATTTTGGAGCATTATATTCACAGCACATGCTTCATTCTCATGAATTTATGCATTGAATATCTTGTGTCAGCACAAAATAAATCACTGAAATCTATAAAAGTCTCCAAAACATCAGACATTCAGTATACTTTGCATGGAAGGATATCTTGAATTAAATTTACTGATGCATTAAGTATTAAGCAAAATTGTCTATATGGAACAAAACTTTCCTTACTACTTGTACAGGACCTCGTCTTATCTAGTGTTAGGCAAGACAGGAAATCAACTTCCTAACCCATGTTTAATGGTGCAGTTGGGTGGGATGAACAATACATTTGAATATAATGGAATTGACAATTTACATTTTATTTAAAAGACCCCAACTGCATTTCCTTGACAGATGTTCAAACCATTTTTTAAAGGGCAGTAAAAAGAAGTAACCAGAAACTCAAAGGCTAATTATTTATTTTATATCTACATATTTTTAAAATAATTATTTGAAATCAATGTGGTCTGTGAATTTAAATTGCCAATTCACATATTGAATTCATTTCTCCATTTCATTGGATAAAAATTTGACCCTCTCCCCATTTATAAAAAAAATGTTTGTTTATTTTTGAGAGAGAGAGAGAGAGAGAGAGTGTGTGCAGGGGAGGGGCAGAGAGAGAAGAGAGAGATTGAATGAATCCCAAGCAGGCTCTATGTTGACAGTGTAGAGCCTGATGTAGGGTTCAAACCCACAAAGTAGGAAATCATGACCTGAGCCAAAATCAAGAGTCAGATGCTTAACTGACTGAGCCACCCAGGCGCCCCAACCCTTCCCCCATTTTATATCTACTGACCCTAATTTTGGGGACCTATATGTATTGATACTTTGTTTCCTAACATATTTTCAGCCTCTGCTCTAAATCTCCTCTGAAGTTCTTTGTTTTCCTTTCTTATTGCTCTTTATTTGGATGATCAACCAAAATTTATCAGCAGCTAAAAGCCTCAAACTCCTTAAAATATCAATAGTTTAAAGAGATATTTCAAAAAATATGACAATGTTTAAGTGTAATGTCAATCTTCTGAAAAAAATGTTTATTTAATGAAGTTTCCTTTAACAGTAATAATGTTTCAAGGTTATTAATAAAAACTAAGTGCATTTTAAAGTATAATATACAGGGGCGCCTGGGTGGCGCAGTCGGTTGAGCGTCCGACTTCAGCCAGGTCACGATCTCGCGGTCCCCGAGTTCGAGCCCCGCGTCGGGCTCTGGGCTGATGGCTCGGAGCCTGGAGCCTATTTCCGATTCTGTGTCTCCCTCTCTCTCTGCCCCTCCCCCGTTCATGCTCTGTCTCTCTCTGTCCCAAAAATAAATAAACGTTGAAAAAAAAAATTTAAAGTATAATATACATTTTAAAAACCTTTAGCATTCTTTTTATGTGAAACATATAATCTGAAAATTAGCAATGAGAGTACCCAGTCCAGATGTTTGACACCTAACGTGTAGTGTTCCAGAAGATTTTACTGATATCACTCTCAGATTACCACCATAGAAGTGCTAAATTAGTGGTGTTGAATCAAATAATTGATCACAAAGTATACATCCATTCTTAATATTTGCATATTTGCAAGTCCCACTGTAATAGCACATGTGAGATTCTGTCACATCTTTATCATTAAAGAATCATGAAGAGTGGGGCATCTGGGTGGCTCAGTCAGTTAAGCGTCCGACTTCGGTTCAGATCATGATCTCATGATTCCTGAGTTTAAGCCCCGCCTCAGGCTCTGTGCTGAGCTCAGAGCCTGAAACCTGCTTCGGATTCTGGGTCTCTCTCTCTCTCTCTCTCTCAAAAATAAATAAACATTAAAAAAAAAGAATCATGAAGATTAATTTCAGCTGAAAGTTTGTTTATAAAAAAATCATGTTTGAAGTCCACATTTGGTTGATAGAAATTAAATACAAGTTTTAAATATAAATAAAAATATCTCAATTCTGTAAAATGTTAGTAAGTGGAAATTCTGTCAGTTTTTACTGATATTAAAAAAAGTCTATAAAACTTTATTGATAATTATTATTCATTTTAATCTCCCATTTTCTCAATTCCAGTAATATTAACTTGAACTACATAACTTGAATCTTTTTTTAAATTATTTTTTCTAGTGTTATATTAGTTTCAGGTGTACGGTGTAGGGATTCAACAATTCCATACATCACCTAGTGCTCATCATGACAAGTGTACTCATTAGTCCCCATCACCTGTTTAACCCAACCCCTCCTCTGGTTAAATCTTTATTACAATATTCTTTAGGTAACGTAGTATAACGTTTGCCGTTGTTTTATAGTTTCAGTTTGAAGCCCCATAGAAGTAGATGACTTCCGAAATTTGAATGGATATACAGTTGTACAAAGAAAAAATAAGTAGAAATCAACCCCAATCTTGAAGATCTACTAAGTAATATTAAGTATAACTGTATTGATTCTTATGATTTGTTACTTACATAATGTAATATATGTTTCCTTGTTAATATTTAGCTTTTATTGTAAGCAAAACAAGGATAATTCAGTTTCAATAATTTCTTTTTTTTAATTTTTTTAAATGTTTTTATTTGAGAGAGACAGTGAGTGAGTGGGGGAGGAACAGAGAGAGACGGAGATAGAATAGGAAGCAGGCTCCAGGCTCCACGCTGTCAGCACAGAGCCTGATGCAGGTCTCAAACCCACAAACCGTGAGACCATGATCTGAGCCAAAGTCAGACACTTAGCTGACTGAGACACCCAGTCATGCTGTCAACAGTTTCAATTAATCTTGCAAAGTTAATTATTGTGTAAATTTGAGGATAAAGGATACACTCAAATAATTCTCTTTTAACATTTTGTTGCTTCCCACGTGTAGTAGAAATATTATTCCACACAAGTGTACCTAATATGATCGGAACATAATCCTATTTCTGGGCACTCATTGGAGATTCCCTTGTCAGAAATGACACCAGCATGCATGGGCAGCAGTAGCCTGAGCTTTTACTGCAGGTCTGGGACATCCAAAATCTCATCAGAACGTTTTATTTCACAAAGCCTCTGTCTCTTTCCCAGGCTCCCTTGGCTCATGCACAAATTATCTTTCTACAATATTGAAAACATGATATAGTCTTCAGAATTTTAGTTCTGGTTAATTAACTATTGTGAATTACTGGAATTTTGGAAAACTGCTTACTACTGTCCTTTTGCACATTAATTTTCCTAAGAAACAAGTAGCCGTGGCATTCAGGAGTGATTCTGTCCCACACAACACTTTAGTCAACACGACTATGGTTATCTGGGAAGTTCTTTCTTGTGGATAGTTGATCTAAAAATGAAAATGGCAGTAGAAATGTTATTTACCTTCCTAAACACTTATTTGTTCATTAGCACATTCAATGAGTATTTTTTCTGGCCTGTAGGGTACATAATACATTCTAGGCATTATATCAGTAAATACAAGTAATAATTCTTCTCTTCACAGAACTTACAGTCTGAGTCTCCCTTTTGTAGCACCTTTAGTCTGTGTTTTAGACTCAATTTTAGTATCAGCAGTTACTGGTAGTGGCTGGCCCAAATTTAATTTGTGAGATGTTATTTACCTCTCTTTTTAAAACATGTCACTATTGAGAGAGCATTTACCACCTAAATATGATTCTGCAAAGGCAAGAATAGTCTATTTGTGATTGAAATCATTCTTTACACCTGAAGATCAGTATCATGATACTTATTGGTGAGAAACTCAAAGCTTTTCCATTTAGATCAGAAACAAAACAAAGATGTCTCCTCTCACCACTCCTTTAAACACTGTATGAGAAGTCTTAGCCAATGCAATGAGACAAGAAAAGCAAATACAGAATATATGGATTGGATGAGAAGAAATAAACTATCTTTGTTTGTAGATGACATGAACATTTATGTAGAAATTCTGAAAAATCTACAAGGATATCCTGTAACTGATGAATGATGGTAGTAAGTTTTTAGGATACAATGTTAATAAATATCACTTTCCTATAATAATTACTTTCCTATAAACCAGCACTTTCCTATAAACCAACAATGAACATGTGCAATTTGAGATTAGAAAAAACGCAATATTTTTACATTAACATCCCTCAAAATGACACACTTAATTATAATTCTAACAAAATATATGCAAGATTTATATGAAGAAACCTACAAACTCTGATGAAAAAACAAAGACCAAATAAGTAAATGAAGACACATTTCATGTTCATTGATAGGCAACTCAATATTTTTAAGATTGTCACTTCTTCTTAATCTATACATTTGAGGCTATTTCAATCAATATCCCAGGAAGTTATTTTATTGTTATTGACACATTGATTCTAAAGTTTATATAGAGGCAAAAGATCTAGAACAGCCAGCGCAATGTTGAAGAAGAACAAAGTTGGAAGACTGACACAACCCCACTTAAAATCTTACTATAAAGCCACAGTAATAAAAAAAAGTATTGGCAAAAGAAAAGGCAAATAGATAAATGGATGAGAATAGACAGCACAGAACTAGATCCACATTCATATAGTCAACTGATCATTGACAAAAACAAAAGAAATACATGGAGCAAAGATAGTCTTCTCAACAGATGGTGCTGGAATAGCTGGGCATGCAAATGGAAAGAGAAAGAAAGAAAGAAAGAAAGAAAGAAAGAAAGAAAGAAAGAGAGAAAGAAAGAAAGGAAGGAGGGAAAGGAGGGAGGGAGGGAGAAAGGGAGAAAGGAAGAAAGAAAAAATATGAACACATACCATATACCTTGCACCAAAATTAGCTCAAAATAGATCACAGACTTAAATATAAAATGCAAAACTATAAAATGCCTGGAATATAAATAATGTGGGAGAACACATAGATAAACTTGGGTACAGCAACAACTTTTCCAATATGACACCAAAGCCATGATACTTGAAGAAATATCTATTGAAGTTAAAAACTTAAGAGACACCTCACCAAAAAAGACATACTAATTACAAATCAGCATGTTAAAAGATGTTTCACATCATAGACCACTAGAGAAATGCACATAAAAACAATGGTGAGATACTACTACATACCTATTACATCACCAAAATTTGGAACACCAATGACATTAAATGCTGTGAGGATTTGGAGCAATGGTACCCTCATTTATTGCTGGTGGAAGGCAAATTGGTACTCTCACTTTGGAAAACAGTTTGGCAATTTCTTATAAAATTAAATATACTCTTACCATGTGACTAACAATCATGTTTCTTGATATTCACCCAAAGGAGTTGAAAACTTGTGTCCACCCAAAAACCTGCACATGAATGTGCAATTAATAATTGCCAAAACTTGGAAGCAACCACAATGTTCTTTAGTAGGTGAATGGATTAATAAACTGTGGTACCTCCAGACTATAGAGTATTATTCAGCACTAAAAAAAAAAAAAAAAAAAAGGAAAGAAAGATAAAGAGAGAGAGAGAGAGAGAAAGGAAGGAAGAGAGGAAGGAAGGAAGGGAAAAGAAAAAGAGAGAGCTTTTAAGTCATGAAAAGACGAAGAAATTCTTATTCCCAAATGAAAGGAGCCAATCTGAAAAGACTACATACCATACAATTCCAACTACACAACATTCTAGAAAAGGCAAGACTATGGAGACAGTAAAAAGATCAATGATCAGTGATTGCTAAGTGTTGAATGGATAATGGAGGAACAGGTGGAGCACAGAGGATAGTTAGGGAAGTGAAAAACCGTATGATACCATAATGATGATAGAATATACAACATCAAGAGTGAATAGTAATATGAACTATGGGTGGGACTTTGGGTGATTATATTGTGTCAGTGTAGGTTCATCATTTGTAACAAATGTACTACTCTCCTAGGGAATATTGGTACTGGGGAAAGTTAGGCATATTAGGGGCGAAGGGTACGTAGGAAATTATGTATCTTCCCCTCAATTTTGTTGTGAACCTTAAATTGCTCTAAGCCTTATTTTTTTTTTAAATGTTATTATTTTTGGTCCCATTACTGTAATAATCCCTGAAAAGACCCATAATTATTTAGATTTATAGCTTTAAAGTTTCAGGCTATTTAAAAAATGGTGACATTGGGGCACCTGGGGGCTCAGTCACTTAAGCATCAGACTCTTGGTTTCTGCTTAGGTCATGATCTCATGGTTTCATGGGTTCCAGCCCCACATTGAGCTCTGGGCTGACAGTGTGGAGTCTACTTGAGAATTTCCCTCTCTTCCTCTCTCTGCCCTTCACCACTCATGCTGTCTCTGTTTCTCTCAAAAAAAAATAATAAACATGAAAAAAATTTTTAAATGGTGACATCAAGAAAGGAAAGAAGGGAGGTAAAAAAGGGAGGAAAGGAAGAAAAGAAGGAATAGTCTTGACCAGTGCCATGCATAGATCTGTGCAGTGCTATAAACTGATAGAATTTAATTAGATGGTTTTAACATCTGCCTGAAATAAAGAAATATCAGTGATCACCTTTATTTTTCCCTCACCTGTCCCAAGACCCATGCACACCCAGAGTCAATAATCACCTTTAAAGTGGGCCTTCATTCACAGAGAGAACAGTCAGGTACCACATATCAGCAATCTTCACCTAAGGTATCACAAGTCACAGCTATGTCACAAGATATTTGCTATCACTAATATTTACAATATCCAAGCATGCAAATAATTAATTTTTTAGTTAACTAAATTAGAACAGATTAAAAATTATCTAAAATGGACCATTCGCATTCATATGCTGATATATTTTCCAGAGAGAAAGAAGTATAGAAGCACTCTACACAACACTGGGTTCATCCATGAGAGATCCTTGCATGAAGTCTTGTTGTGTACATAGTTGTGGAAACGGGAAGATGAGAACTCTCGATGCTTCTCCCTGTATGTACTCTAAACTGCAATGGCGCTCTTCCAGAGAGGAAGGAATACCAGTTCTATATGACGCCTGGAGTGTACAATGTATAACAGAAATGAAAAACGTGGGGAAAAGTGGCCAATGGAACGTAAATTGGCCAGAGTCCATAGAATATTTCCATAACTTCATTCAAGCCTGAAATGAAAAGACAGAAGTTCACTTTTGAAATTTATTTCCAACATCTGCTTAAGATTTTAATATAAAATATCGTCTAGGGGTGCTTGGGTGGCTCGGTCAGTTAAGCGTCTGAATTTTGGTTTCAGCTCAGGTCATGATCTCACAGTTCATGAGTTCAAGTGCCCTGTTGGGCTCTGTGTTGACAGTGTGGAGCCTTCTTGGGATTCCCTTTCTCTCCCTCTCTTTCTGCTTCTTCCCTGCTTGTGCACTCTCTCTCTCTCCCTCTCTCTCTCTCAAAATAAATAAACTTTAAAAATAAAATAAAATGTCTAGAACAAATTAGATGCTGCTCAGCTGTTGTAGATTAGATGCTGTTATAAAGATCAATATCTAGAGCAATGGGTAGAAATAAACTAGAGCCAGCCCTTATTTGCCAAACTTATGCATTTTTAATTTGTACTATAAATTTCCAGTTTCCATTAGAATAAAATATTAGTAAGAGATTTTGAGAAAAACAGATGAAAAAAGTATTTTTAATGCTATGATTCCAATATTTTAAGAACCTGTTGGAAGTCACACAGTCTCATTTTCCCAGAAAGTGAAAAGATTTGTAAATACTAAGTATTCCAAAGTATTATATTTAAAGAAAATAAAGTGCAGCTCATATTATTTATAATTAATTTCAGTTGTGAGAAACAGAAAATCCAAATTACAATACTTAAACAAGAAATAAATTTATTTCCTTCGTACAAAAATCAAAGATACATTCTGGAAGATCAAGACTGGGATGACAGTCTCAGGGACCAAAGATCTTTTTCTTGTTTGCTTTTTTTTTCTTTTTTGACCAGCCATTTTTAACATGCGGCTTCCACATCATGGTCCAATGTAACTTTCTCAACGCTAGTTCTCCAGTCTGCATTCCAGTCAACAAAAAGGAGGGGATGACAAAAATGAGTGTAATCCTACTTTAAAGGACATGCTGGAAATCATATATAGCAATTCCATGTATATCCCTAAATTCTAACAGTTGCTATTGCAAGGGAACCTGAAACAGGCAGTTCCTTATTCCGAGAAGCCATGTTTCCAGCTAAATATCAGGCAGACCATTATATACAAGGAAGAATGCCTATTGGAATACAACTGACAGCCTTTGAAACACGTTCCAAATAGCCCTGAAGTCACAAGCTGAGTCAGTTAAGCTGGCTCAGTCAGTTAAGCATCCAACTTCTGCTCAGGTCATGGTCTCGCGGTTCTTGAGTTCAATCATCAGTCGGGCTCTGTGCTGACTGCTCAGAGCCTAGAACCTCCTTCAGATTCTGTGTCTCCCTGTCTCTCTCTGCCCTTCCCCTGCTCATGTTCTGTCTCTGTCTCTCTCTTTCAAGAATAAATAAACACTAAAAATTTTTTTTAAAAAGGGTTGAAAGTGTAGCCATTTCCTGCCTCATAGCAAACTTAGCATTCTCCATCATCATTCTATTCAACATTGCAATAAATATTTTAATGTCCATGTCAGAAAATTAAATGCATACTTAAAAAGTCTCATATATGTATCAAAAAAATAGCTTATAGAGTTTTTTAGTAAACATGTATTTTGGAATTTTAGATTGAGAGAAAGTTTTCAAAGATAGTATGCCAAGTTTCTATATCCCTTCACCTAGTTTCCTCTAGATGTTGGCATCTTACATTACCATGGCACATCTGTCACAATTAAAAAATGACAATGATAGATTATTATAAACTAATTGCATACTTTATTTGGATTTCACTAGTTTTTCCATTCTATCTATCTATCTATCTATCTATCTATCTATCATCTATTTCAGGATCTAATCCAGGATATCACATTGCATTTAGTGTCATGTTCTACATCCTCTTGTTCTGTGACAGTTGCTCAGTCTTTCTTTGTCTTTCATGACCTTGACAATTTGAGGAATGCTGGTTAGGTATTTTGCAGAATGTCCCTCATTTTTTTTTTTTCTGAAACTAATATTGGGCTGTGAACATTGGGAAGAGTGTCACAGAGATGAAATGACTATCTTATCGTATCATAGTAGAGAGCATGCCCTAAAATGTTTAAATAAAAATTTTTAAAAATTGGTCTCATTGAAAATATTTCCTACTTAATGAAACATTTTAATATTATGAGAATAGTCTTGTAGAACATAATACAGGAAGTCAGTTTTAATCCTGGTACACAATCCTGATTTTTAACAAAGTTTTGTCTAATAAAATTCTTCTTAGAGATTTTTTTTTACATAGCAAAAGATACAAAAATTAAATTGTATGATATTGTCTAAAATACTGTACTACCAAAGTGGCTTAAAGATTGTAGTAAACAGATTAAATATTTCTCCTATAATCTTTATTTTTGTCAATTGTCTAATAAAGAAGCTTTGCACACATAGAAAAGACTAAGTAATTAATCAAAGCCTGCTCAAATTATGATGTGTTGTATATTAAAGTATTCAAATCATCTACAATATCCTCCTGTTCATCATCATCATCATCATTATATAACTATAATTCTGCTAGCTTTGCCACCATAAATTAAAAAAAAAAAAATGTCATCAGATGATAAGTAGGGCTTCAGGTAGACAGTACCTTGACTAATTATGTTTTGTCTGGATTTTTTCCCCCAGAAATGTATAAAACTAATGTAGTAATTAACATAGGCTCAATACTTTTGCTGAAAATTAATGAAGGATCATAGTTTTTCTTGATCTCTCTAAAGCAGGCAATTGTATGGTGGCAGTTGGATATTAGCTGAAAGGTCTCAAGTACCTTGGAAGTTGCAGTTGAATCCTGAGGCAGGGGATGATCTATTCTTGTTCCTTATCAGGAGAATTTGAGTCTAAATAGTTCCTGTTTCTAAATTATGAGGGTCGTTATCTAAATTAGTCTGAATATTCTTCCTCACTTCTTCACAGTATTGCTACACATATACATTCAACTGATTACCAATTACACTTTATAAGCGGGAAGTGTATTTTCTTTTTTATAAAGTTTATTTATTTTGAGAGAGAGAGAGAAAGAAAGAGAGAGGTGTGGGGGAGGGGCAGAGTGAGAGAGGAAAGAGAATCCCAAGCAGGCTCCATGCTGTCAGCATAAAGCCCTATGTGGAGCTTGAACTCACAATCTGTGAGATCATGGCCTGAGCCAAAGTTGGACCCTTAACTGCCTGAGCCACGCAGGCATTCTCAAAAGTATATTTTCATAATCAATCATATTTAACATATTATTCTACCTTAATAAGTTGATGCCTTTTATACTTCAAAACTAGATGAACTAACTTATATTGAGTGCTTATGATACATTATAGGCTATTTGTTGAATTTACTGCATAAAAATAAATTTTTTTATTTTATATATATCACATAAATTTAAGTATGTATATAAATTATAAATTTATACATGTTTAGGAAAGGAAAAATAAGGAGAGTTAAAGGTCAAGTAGAGTAATAGCCATGCTTTCTTGATCTACAAACCTTGTCTTCTTTTACTATTAATCCTTAATAATTAAAAAAAATTATACATACAAAAAAAGAATCACAGGATTTACTGAAAAGTTCATTCCTATAGCATTATTTTAAACATGACCAAACACTTCTACATTTTGGAATACACATGTTTATCCTCGGTTATTTTTAAACTTCTTTAAAGTTTAAAGAACTCATCCCTCCTATTACATATTGACTTCTTTAAATATCATTATGTTTTCTAAATATAAATATAAGTCAATGTTATTATATTTTCTAAATATGAGTATAATAGAATCTGAGGCAAATGATTATAGCTATTTTGATACTCCACAAAACGCGACTTGTTTAGAGACAGCCTATCAGAACATTAGTCTGTGAACATCTTCTTTTGTGTTCACAGAATTATAACGCATTTGGATATCCAATCTCTCTTAACTTTATGAAACATGTAACTAATATACAAATTTTAATATAAATAGAATGTACAATGTTCTTTGGAATTAAGCATTTTGAAAAGCACATTGAGTTATTTTAAAAAGAATGAGAATAATCACATGACAAACGAAGTCCTATCAATTGCAAATATTCAGCTATTCCTTTGGCACTCCTTGGAAGCCGCTCTTTGGTCTCGTACTGTGTATATGCATGAATCAGCCCCTGCCTTCTCATGACAACATGTAGTTCTCTGTACTTTATATGAATTCTGATTTTCTTCCTCACAAAAGTGAGATGAATGTAATTAAACAATATTGACCTGTTGCCTTAAAAACAGAAGTCTATTTATAGGGACTCACACATCCCTCCTTTCTCAATGAGAAAAATACCATCAAGTTGCCGGGTCAGCAGGAAGTTGACCGTCAGCTGGTATGCTTCAGGGGTCCTCTACTCAGTTTCTTCTTCTCCAAAAGGCCATAGGGTTTCTTATTCTCCAAAAGGCTAGTTTGGGTTTATTCACACGGTGTCTGGCTTTCAGGGGCAACCAGGAGTGAAGATGTAATGTGCAATCACTTTTCAAGTCTCTGCATCACTTTTTTTTTTCTGTTCCATTGGCTATAGGAAGTCACCTGGCCAAGCCCAGATTCAAGAGGTAAAAATAAACTTTCTCTTCATGAGGTAAGAGCAAAATCACATTCCAATGGGGACTGAAAGCAAGGATTAAAATAACTGGTGGTCATTTTCACACTATACCACATATCCCAGCCCTAATTCCAGTAGGTTTTAATACAATCTGTAATCTCAGTGTATCTCATTAAAGGTGGAGTATGATAATTACATTTGTTACAAACTATCACTTAAGCTAGTCTCTGGGTCAAATATGAGGTGTGACCGAGAAAGTTTCTTAACCTCAACTTCCTGCCAAATGTTTTATGTACTGCTGTATAAAGGAGGATTGACTCTTAATGTTTGGATTTTCAACTTAACTAAATAGCTAAAATAGCAAACTATTTCTTCCCTTATAAATAGTAAATAATTTAACATAATTTATTTCTTCCAGTTGTAAGTTCTTGTTTCTACCATTTATTTCAAAATGGCAGAGGCATATTTTGAAGCTTTAGCTTTGATAAAGACAAGAATCTTGCTTGGCATAAATATCCCACCCATATTTTCCAAAATTAGAAGGACTTCAGAGTTTCCATAACTGTGGATGCCAAAGGCTAACCATGAGAACCACAGGAATTTAACAGTAATGACAACATGCTTGATCCAGAGTTTCATATTTAGTAGTTCAAAATTTCATTTTGTTAGATGTTTTGAAAATGCATTTTTCCATTGGAAGCAAACATCAAATATCGTTTTCCTGAACATTCTACAATGCTCACAGCATGATTATATTTTAAGAGATAAAGGTTTTTTCTTAAAACTACAAAACTTTCAAAAAGAATGTGCCTTCTTTTCTTTTAGTCCTTTTTTAAAAATATATCACACTACACGAGTCTCAAGAGAGTGAGTCAACATGTTTAAGCTAGTATAAAGTATTTTAGGCAACTCAACATGCATGTGGTGTGGTGGTAAAAATACTGAAGCTTCTATGTGCTGTCTTCTTTATAGAAATAGACCACTGAAATGGATTGTGGACAGGGCACAGCAAAAATAAAGCAGTACCAAAGCTGCAGATATATGATTAAGGAGGTCGTATGGTAAATTCAGTCTCTTTCCTACAAGTCTCCAGGGGTCCGTAAACATATCTACTTGATGTAAAAATAGATGGATTGGCCTCTGGCAGCCATATTGCTTCAATGTAGACTTAACTGCTAGTGTGTGGTTCCTTTCCCTTGGAAACACCAACCAACCAACCAAACCAAACTGATGACAAGTGTAAAGGACACAGATTGCATATCAGGCACAAGAAGATACATACTACCTATTTGGGAGGAGGAACAGGAGACCAGATTAAAATCTGGGGATTTGGAGTCAGAGAGACTGTATATAAATCTTAATTGGGCCCTTTGTCATCTGCCGGAAAAGTGCACTCACTGCTATCCTCAATAACCTCACTGATATATTGATTTACTTAGTTACTCCTTCCATAAGAACGAAAACTTGAGTGAAACTTGTCCTTTTGATTCCCTAGTGGATAATGTGTTTCATTAAAATGTTTACAAAAAATATTTTTAAGGTTTACATTTGAAATTTTTTAAAAAGTTAAAAAAGTAAAAAAAAAAAAAAAAAAAAAAAAACAAATTACATGAAGGGAGGAGATCAAAACAGAGCTTCTGAGATGCCAGAAAAACAAACTGAATTAGGTAAAACTAATTTCCCTCTATGAAGAACTACATATTTTATTTTATTTTATTTTTATTTTTTTATTGAGATGCAATTGACATGTAACATGTTAGTTTCAGGTATACAACATAACGATTAGACATTTGCATGTATTGTGAAGTGATCACCACAGTAAATCTAGTCAACATCTATCACCATACAAAGTTACAAACGTTTTTCTTGTGGTAAGAATTTTAAGACGTACTCTCTCAGCAATTTTCAAATATACAATACAGTATTATTAATGATAATATGTTGGACATTATATTCCCAGGACCTAATTATTTTATAACTAGAAGGAACTGCCTATTTTATATGATCAAACTTAATAAAATCCTGTCATTTTTCCAAATTAAGCAGTGTGTCATATTCACAAAGAAAAGGGTCTTACTCGAGGGGATTTTCAAGTGGTTTCCCCTTCTTCACTCACATAACAGCTAATATTGATTTCATACAGTAGGTGGATTGTTATACTTGTTTTTTTTTTTTTAATTTTTTTTTCAACGTTTATTTATTTTTGGGACAGAGAGAGACAGAGCATGAACGGGGGAGGGGCAGAGAGAGAGGGAGACACAGAATCGGAAACAGGCTCCAGGCTCTGAGCAGTCAGCCCAGAGCCTGACGCGGAGATCGAACTCACGGACCGCGAGATCGTGACCTGGCTGAAGTCGGATGCTTAACCGACTGGGCCACCCAGGCGCCCTATACTTGTTATTTTAAAGGGGAGTTGAAATGTAGAAGGAGATGGGATGGATATAGGAGAGGAAGGAGATGCAGAGAAGGAATAGAGTTTGAGACCAAGGTACAGGTGGAGACACAGATGGAGATACAGGTCAAGGCCAATGGAGATATAAACACAGATATAGATAGGACACTTCTAAACACATAAGCATATATTATAAAAAATGATTAATAGCATAAGAGAACCTGGACAACTGAAAATTTTCTACTCTTGTACTCATATGATCTCATCTCCCTCAAGGGTGTTCCTCCCCTGACTTCTTGCTAAACTCAAATTGTGAACCAAAGGCTGTTAAGCTTTGATAGCATTTTAAGAGCCCATTTTTGAACAAATATTCCCAAAGCAGCTGAAATTCAGCTGACTCCTTTTCCTAATACTCTATGAAATCCTTGCCCTCTTTCTCCCAAGTGAGAGTACTTTTTCAGGGGTGTTCTCATGCCTCAGCCTTCTAAATTAAGGCTTATGTCTTTCTGCATGCACTCTAGTTGATTTTCCTCTACAGTATCTAGGCTTACTATGCTTTATTATTATGTTGATTATTATCCAATTTTTTTAATATCTCTTATTAAAATAATAACATTTTCAGCTTTTTGGTCCAATAATACATTTTTTAATTCTGTCTGTTTTCCAGATAATATATCTGCCATCATTATCAAGTTCTACATTCAATATTTACCCAACTACTCTACCTTGTAAATATTTCCAGAACAATCTACTTATATCAGTGCTGATTATAAAAAAATTACAGAGAATTATTGGGTGATGTAAAAAAGTCTCAATAAATATGTTTTGAGTGGATGAATGATTTTACTCACTAAAGCACAAAATGATAAACCATTTCAGTTCCAAGTCGTTATGGCTATGTATTATATAATTACATAATGTAGACAGATAGAAATACATATGAACTCTATCAAATACCTACAGTTGCCCATGAGTTGCTGGGAATGTCCTGGTTTCTATTGCACTGAACAGACCTATTATCCCAAATTTAACATGAACAAATTACTGCTGAGATGATTAGAATGTCAAAGAGCCTCCATTAAAGAAGAAAACTTCACTTTGTGATTTATTCCTGCATTGTATTGTCAAACATCCTTGGTAAAAGTCACAGCCTATCTAATATCTTCGTGCTGTCTTACATGTGAGTTTTAGATTTTTCTACTAGAAAGGAAAGAAGATGCTCATCTAGCACATGCTCATTCTTTCTGAAGGCTTGTGCATGGAAAATGGACATTGTAAATCCTCAAGGATACAAAGCAGATTCAAAGAACAAAGCAACAACAGAAAGCGTGATGTGGTTTCTTTTGCTCATCCTTTCCTTCCCTCGGTGTCTCCCTGCTTGCCCACCAAAAGGAACAGATAGAAGCTTTTGTCCTTAGTCATTTAAAACATTTAACCTAAAAGCCGTGCCTGCCCGTTCACTTATTTGTTCAAGTTATCAATAAATCAAGTCATAATCCCCTAAAAGCTTCTTAGCTATTAAATGCGATCAGGTTTACCTTTCAGTGAACTCATGTTTTATTCAGATTCTGAGAGAAAAAGTTTCATATTTGCTTTATCAATGGATAAACCATTCCTCTTTTCTCACAAAGTATTTCATTTAAACTTAAGGAATTTTCAAAGTAAGAAAAAGACAACCCAGCCAGAGGGCTGTTTTTATGTTGCATCTGTACCATAGCATGCTGTGAATGACTGATTTCAACTGCATTGTTCATTTTTGTCTTAAAAACAAAAAACAGAACTGAAACTATCTGGACTTTCAAAGGAAACAGGCATTTCTCCGTAATAAACTGATAGAAAAGACGCAAATTATTATATTTATCAAAAGGAAACTTAGATGTGTGGCCCATAAAAAGTGATAGTATGACAAATTTTAGGTGGCAAGTTGTTCAAACAAATGGATATCTCACATAGTTTTGTTTTCTGTTTATTTTAAAATGTGATCAAGTCACTACATCGCAGGCTGTTCACACTACCATTTATAGGATGCTTCAAAAAGCAATTTTTCCTCGAATAGGCCTTAGGCCTTAGAAAAATATTCACAGGGGAAAATAGATTCTTTAAAGTATAAGAGCATTAGTTTCCATCTTCATGAAAGCAGTTTTATTTAGAATTCTCTTAAGACTTTTGAGTTTTAAAATACATTTACTATTTTGTAGACATAAAATCAGAGTAAGAAACTCTTAAGACATTGGAAAGAGAAAACAAGAATATATTTTAAATTGATAGGTTAAGTTTCTTTATGGGTCTTCCATTTTTAGAATTTAAATGTTCCTCATGGATTACAGTGAAATGTTTTCAAATTTAAAAAATAATTTATCAGAAAAATCAAAAGATGCATTTGTGAAGTTAGCAGCAGCACTCACTTCTTCTGAAGATAAATTTAGGGTCGCAGAAGTCTCAAATGTGAAAGGGAATAATTAATAACGCGATATTTCTGAGTAGGCATGAAAAGATGAATTCCAGAACACAATTAAGAGATTTAGCCTTTGGGGGAAAAAGGAGAAGCTTTCATTCCACTGTAGCCATGGGGATGGAAAGGATAAGTGCAGGTAAAAATATACCTACCCTGAAAAGTTTTCAGGAAAGTAGAGGAAATTCACATATATTGCTGTAGAAAATGTAGAAATAATTGACTAAATCCAATAGAAATATCTGTGGACCTTGTTGCTGAAAGCCAGTTGGAGACCATGAAGTTACAGTTGCACTAACAAAAATAGATGTAGATAAATCAGATAATTTGATTCACCCAAATTGGAATTTTCCTAGGCAGTTCAATGGTAAGTTAGGATAAAAATAAATTTGAAAATAGTATCAAGAGAAAAAGTAGTGTTCAGTGAGATCAAGGCAGAAAGATAAAGAAGTGAATTAGAAAAGGAGAGAAAAAAATAAAACGCAAAAAGATCACAGCTGGAACGTCCCTATTAGGTCAAATATTAAATGTTAAGGGTGTTACTGAGCAGCAGGCATATATGGTCAGGATATAATGACTTTGAAGTTAATATTTCAGAAGGCTCACAGTTCTGGGTGTTGACAAGATACATGGAATAAACAGCTCAAGAATAGTGAAGGTTGGTAAGGTCACTGGCTAAAGTTAGGCGAGGAAACAGCAAGAATCCTGGCTTGGGGTAGATTTATCAAGTTCACTTGAAGTTGTCAAGGATGATTCAACTGGTGGTGGAGAGTAAGACCCAAAGTATTCAGTGAACCAAATGAAGAAATGACTAGAGCTCATAGGGATGATGAATTGGAGAAGGAAGATTGCTAAAGCAGAAGAGAGGAGGCAAATAAAGACACAAAGTAAAATTCTCAAAGACTGAATATCCTCTCATTTCCACATAACTCAAGACATGGTGCCTCCTCAGTGTACCAGCTCTGCTATATGTTGCTAAGTATAAGAATGATTCCAAAAAGGAGAACCACTGTGGGGAGGAGAAAATACACAAAATAACAAATTATTGAGAAAAAATTAAGATGTTGTAAGAAGAACTTCACATTCTGATAAAGAAATTGGATATATCTTGGACGGAAGTGGATGCTTCCGGACAAGTGGATTTTCATTTTTATGGACAAAGAATTTTTTAACACCTGAGGCAGGGATTTATTATCATTGCTTCACACTTGATTAAACAGCTGTCAAAAGGCAAGGGAGCTGTTTGTTGGAGAACATGCATGGACTGCATATAACCAGTTTGATGTTCAAAGAGAATATATGAAATTTTGGTTAAAAAAAAAAGCCTCGTGGCAGCTCCTGGAAACTAATACACTAAGCATTACTTTTGAATATCCCATTCATGATAATTAAGCCAAAAAAAATCATTATTTGCACACGGCTTCCACATCATAGACTTGAGTCCAGATGGTCTTCCTTTTAAAAGATCGTTTGATTTTATTTCTTTCTTTGTGAAAGGTTTAAGAAAACTGGATTTTATGAGAAATGAGCTGTGAATATATGAATAAATTATATTTTAAAAACTTTATGTGACTTATTTAACTTAAGTAAGAACAATGGTGCAGTAGAGTTGTGTTACTCCAGATTGTTAATATTAACTTCAACAAAAGTAATGTCTAGAAACGTAATGATTATAAAAACCTTCAGATAAAACACATTTAGCTTTTAAGACAGATAACCCTCTTGATACTAATGTCGTAACAGCAGCAAAAAAAGGTGCATTGGTAACCACATATAACCATGGATATGTCATGATTTCCCCTGAGAAAAGAGACAGACATCATGCCATCTTGCTTTTGAGCCTCATGTCATGGGATATACTTGCAACTGTTTGATTTTGAATGATAAAGTGATCTAAGAAACTGAAAATTTTATGTGAATGGATGTTTTTAAGTTAAGGTTACTTATTTTGGATGAGTGTAATATTTTGTGCTAGTTGTTCTCATTACTATTGTTTACACTCTTTGTGTGGCAGATATAAGTTAATTATACACCATTTCTCATATGTGAGATTTCTATGGCAAATCTGTCTGATAATGGTCTCTAATTACGTTGGTAAAAATGTAAAATGATGTAGGAGCTATGGTAAGCAGTATGGAGGTTGCTCAAAAAATTACAAATAGAACAATCATTAGATCCAAAAATCCAACTTCAGGGTATATATCAAAAAGAACTGAAATCAGTATTTCAGAAAGATATCTGCATCCCCATGTTCATTGCAACAATACACACAAGAGCCACAATATGGACCAAGTGTCCCTTGATCAATGAGTGGATGGGAAACGTGGTATACATTGGAATATTATTCAGCTGTATAAGAAGAGAAATTCTACCATATGTGACAACGCAGAGGAAACTGCAAACATTATACTACATGAAACAAGCCAGTCAGAGAAGCACAAATAGTGCACAATTCTACTGACATGACAAATCTAAAATTGCCAAACTCGGGTGCCTGGGTGGCTCAGTCAGTGGAGTGTCCAACTCTTGACTTTGGCTCAGGTCACGATCCCAAGGTTATGGGATCAAGCTCTCGTTCAATGTGGCACCTGTTTAAGATTCTCTCTCTCTCTTTCTCTCTGTCTGTCTCTCTCTCTCTCCCTCTGCCCCTCTCCCCGCTCATATATACTCTCTCTCACTCTAAAATAAAATGTAAAAAAAAAAAAAAAAATGTCATTCATTAATTAAATTATCAAACTCACAGAAAATAGAATAGTGGCTTTTAGGAGCTGGGAGGTCTGAGAAATGAAGAGTTGTTGTTTAATAGGCATAAAGTTTCAATTATGTAGATATAAATAATTTCTAGAGGTCTGCTGTACAACAAAATGCCTATACTTAATAGTATGCTGTGCACTTCAGACTTAAGAGGGTGGATTGCACGTTAAGTGTTACTAACACACACATACACACACAAAACAAGGGATACTTAAAAACTTTGAGATATGTTGCATATGTTTATTGTTTTGATTTTGGTGATGGTATCACAGATATTTGCATTTCCAACACCCATAAAATTTGTACACATTAAATATATGCAGTTCTTTATATATTAACGACACCTCAATTAAAGTTGTAAAAATAATGAATGAATGGGTGGAATTTAAACTTTATTCAGTATTTGGGAGACTTGGTCTTATTGAGGTCATTTTCCATCAAGAGGTGTGGATTCATTACCCTCTGTCTCTTCATTGCCTATCTGTAAACTTTATCCCTGGTGCTCTTTTTTAAAATTTAGTCAATATTTCTTACGGCATTTTTATTTTGCAAAGGGTTTTTCCTTGTCCCAACTCGACAAAGGTATTTTCTTATATACTTTTCATTAAATTTCTTTAGGTTTAGAGTTTTATATGTATCACTTACATCTTTCAACCATCTGGAGGTCACTTTAACATAGGAATAAAGACAGGGATAACATTTATTTTTCTTCATGAAGTGACATAATTTCCTAAGCCATCTATTAAAATTTTTCTTAGCGATTTTTGGTTTGATTTTATGTCAAGCTTCCACTTGTACTCTGATCTGTTTCTGACTCTTCTATTGTGTTACATTAATCTATGTGTCTCACTCTACATCAGTAACACGCTGCATTTTTTGCGTCTTCGCTTTTAATTTGTACTGACTATGGTTCTGTAGCAAGTTGTGTTCTCTATTCCATCAAGTGCCCTCTCTGATCTTTTTTTTCAGCAAGTGACTTAGTGACTCAGGGGCATTTATTTTTCTAAATAACATTTAGAATATTTTTGCTGTGTTACACACAAATGTCTTGCTAAAAGTAAAATTATAATTTTGTGGATGTGATTGGACTTTAGTACAATACTTTCTCCACTCCCTATGTCTGCATGCTTCAATAACGATCTATTGTTGAGACCCTTCTTGTGCTTTAAAAAAATGTGTACATTAGAACTGGAGAATCTGAAGATCTTACCATTAAAGCCACATTCAGAAGACTGTCATACCAAGGGGAAAATACGAAGAGAGATGAGTCCTTTTATTACTGCTTAAGTAATAAGGTCAGAGTTTAATGTTGGTTGTGGAATGCTTACTTTGTGTTTGATAAATACATCTGGGAAGCACTTGATATTTTGGTAAAATATATAACATTTTCTGTTTTCTAGGTTTTTCTACACATTACTGGATTTTCTGTTTCTTTGATGTTTTAAATGCTATCTCCACTGAACTTGCAGCGTTAAAAAGGGGATATATCATCTGCTTCTCTGTGATTTTGGTTTTTAAAACATTGTTAGCACAAATTATGGCTAGAATGGAAACCATCCACTCTGATATGAAATATCCTTCATATTTGAAACTATATCATGCAATTTCTAACTGGCACCACTTTTATTTCTATAAAATCCATTCCTTTTGTTACCTTCACATTTGCCAGAGTTGTTCCTGGACATGTTTGATGAAGTATTTATGTATCTTTGTATCCTAACACAGCTATTTCCGAGGGACAGATTATAGGAGTTAGACTGCCTGTGTCTTTCTATTCTACATAGGTTAAGGTAGAGATGGGAACAAATACAAACAGAATGAGGGTTGGAAGAAATAAGTTCATGGTAAATCATGTCAAGAAAAATAAAAATCCAAAAACCAGGCTGGACAAAATTACATTTGCACAAACATTTTAGAAAATGTTTGAAGCAAATGGTCATATCTACTCTGGGGAGAAATGAATCAGCACTCCACAAAGACATAAGGACACAGTGACGTATTTGTGGTAAAATAAGTAAGTAAATAAATAAATAAATAATAGTGTTTGCCTGTTTTTATTAACTACTTCTTCGTGGGAAATAAGTAATTCAACTGTCTTTTGGGAAAAAAGGCTTTCATCATCATTTTTGGTTTTTATTATCAGGGACAATTTTTTATTACATTTTTGTTTTCTTTTTATTTTTTTTTTAATTTTTTTTTCAACGTTTTTTATTTATTTTTGGGACAGAGAGAGACAGAGCATGAACGGGGGAGGGGCAGAGAGAGAGGGAGACACAGAATCGGAAACAGGCTCCAGGCTCCGAGCCATCAGCCCAGAGCCTGACGCGGGGCTCGAACTCACGGACCGCGAGATCGTGACCTGGCTGAAGTCGGACGCTTAACCGACTGCGCCACCCAGGCGCCCCACATTTTTGTTTTCTAAGGGTTCTTAACCTATGTGTTTTTACCTAATAAATATATATTTATACCTAAAATATAAAATGGCTGAAAAAATTGTATTAAATCTTCTTAAACCCTATATACCAAATACTTGCCTTGTGTCATAGCAATAGGTCTCTGCCTCCATATTGAAAATAGAAGAATGGGAGTGGATCATATTAATGAAATCTTTCATTTTAAATTTAAAGAAAAATAGCATAGGAGATCAGGTAAAACTTATGATGCAAACACTTGCTTCTTTCAGAGTATCCCTTTTTCTTGCTATGTTAAAAGACAACTCAGATATGAAACAGATAAAATATGATTATTGCCTCTAGAATAAGATACAGCATGCTTTTCAATTAAAAAATGTGCAATTGATGCATTTTCCATTTTTTTCCTGTATAGCTATAAAAATAAGTGAAGACTAGAAAAAATGAAAAAAAAAAAAAGGAAGGAAAATGTTGGTTTTGCATTAAATGAAATATTAGACCTTGTTAGTGCCAATAACCCTACTGTTTTTAAATTGTGGTCAATTATATTGATGATATACTTAATCTCATAGTTTGAAAATCACTCTGGACTTACATCCACTAAATACCATTTCTATGTAAATGACAGTCTACAAAGCACGTGTGTGTGTGTGTGTGTGTGTGCGCGCACACGTACACGCACGTGTATAATTAACTTTACAAAGTTTTAATGAAAAATAAACTGCTTATTTTGAGTATATTAAAAAATAAGGTATAAGAAAAATCTATCTCTTCCCCAGACTCAACTGGAAATCCAAATCCTGGCTGTCTTTTGAGTCTCTCCACTTAAGAACTAACTTATCTGAATATTGCCCAAAATGGGTGAGGATATACAATGAGTCCATTTCGTTTCTAGTATTTCTTCTTACTATTAAGACCAATGTGTCAAAATATTTTAATTGCATACTGGGTGATAGATATCATAACCATGCATATTTATTTCTTATTGCAATTTTCTCCTGCCCTCTCATAACAATATGGCAGGCAAATGCTTGACTAATCAAATAGCTTTAGGTAACAAGTTAGAGTTTTTTTCTCCTTACTGAAAATCTATTAAATTGGTAAAATACAGAGATAGTTTGGAGGACAAAAACAAAATAGAAAATGAACAGTGGTTCTTTTCATATGTTTTGAAGTTATAGTAATTGTCTTATAACACTGTTAGCTTTGAATATCATTAAGAACGAATAATAGGGGCACCTGGGTGGCTCAGTTGCTTAAGCATTGGACTTTGGCTCAGGTCACTCACTGTCTTGCGGGTTTGTGGGTTCAAGACCCACATGGGGTTCTGTGCTCACAGGTCAGAGCCTGGAGCCTGCTTCGGATTCTGTGTCTCTCTGTTCCACCTCAGCTCATGCTATCTGTCTCTCTCTCAAAGCAAATAAATAAACATTTAAAAAAAAAATGCATGATAACCAATACTTATTAGTAAGAAATATGCAAAATAGGCAGCAGCATCCCATACCCTCAAGAAATCTTTCTTCCATCTTTACTTTCCTCCAAATATGTTCTATTTTCATTTTTTTTCATGCTCAGTTATTTATAAAGAATATTCCAACTCATTTCACGCAGTTTCTTCTAAGTATTTTGCTCTTCATCTCTTATTGTACTGAAACTGCTCTTACATGAGTCATTATGATTTGGAATCATCAAATTTAATGACCTGTTTTGTGTACCAATCAATCTCTAGAGGCATTGACCCTGTTTAAACTGGGACCCAATCTATCACGTAAGACCCATTACTCACATAAAAGTACTAAACAAGTTTCATCAATTTTATCCTTGCAGTATTTTCCTCATATCATTTCCAATATTTCTATTTCCAATAAAAATGGCTCAATTTGAAACTCACCTGAATTACTATAAATAATCTCCTGGCTGATACTTCTGATTTCCTTCAGTTTTCCCCATTCTAAAAACAATTTATGAATATTGTTGGGATATAATGACAAATACTCCTGTGCAAAGTTTCTCATCCATGGCTTGAAATTTAAAAATTTTTTTTTCAACGTTTTTATTTATTTTTGGGACAGAGAGAGACAGAGCATGAACGGGCGAGGGGCAGAGAGAGAGGGAGACACAGAGTGTGAAACAGGCTCCAGGCTCTGAGCCATCAGCCCAGAGCCTGACGCGGGGCTCGAACTCACGGACCTCGAGATCGTGACCTGGTTGAAGTCGGACACTTAACCGACTGCGCCACCCAGGCCCCCAATGGCTTGAAATTTAGCTAATTAACTCAAATAATTCAAAATTTCAGTCAAAGAAAATGCTTGATTCAAACTATGTAACTCATGTCTTGCCCCCACAAGAAGAGATCTTACTTGTAAAACGATGGATAGAAATTTAATATTGTGCTTCTGTTTCTTTTATAAATATTAGTTATTTTAAAATTCATAATGGTAACATGTCTGTTATATGAAATATACACAAAGAGCAGATTAGAAGGTAATATACTAATATTTAAAAGTTAAAAAATAAAACTTAAAAATATGTTACAATGTATCTTTTTTTGGTACAATTATGGATGCATTGCTTTTTCATAGCCAGGAGTAAAATATGCACATTCATTTAGATATTTTCAATGAGAAAATCTAATCATATAAGCTCTGATGCGTCTACCAAGGGCACAAGGACACTGTACTGATTGAAGTTATTTATTGTTTTTATGTATTTTAAGTGGACTTTGTAAGAACAGAATTTGATTTTGAATATATGGAATAGTGGATTGAAAATCTCATTAGTATTCATAGAAATTGTCTAAGTTCCTGTCAGAAAACCTGTACAAATGTATTTTGGGAAAAGAGAATTATTTAACATATTCCAGCATCCATATATGTCTGTCTATCTATCTATCTATCTATCTATCTATCTATCTATTCTACTAAGCAATTTCCAATATAATTAAGTGTAAGTAGAGATTTTAAATGTTATATGGAGTAGATATTCTTTGGTAATTTTGCATTTTACTGATAATCCAAATTATCTATTCTATTACATTGTATTACTATTAAAATATTGAAACACTTAAAATGTTTCAATATTATATTATCTTTAAAAATTGATTTAGCATTGAAGAAAGAAAAAAAAAAGCCCTGAAACTCATTTCTTAATTTTATGAAAACTTCATTTTGAATGCTAAACATTCTTGTGTCTGTATTAATTTTCAAGCCCCCCCAAATTACTAGGACTTCCAATGTTAACATTATCCCTTTATTTAAAAATGAATCCCTGAAAGTATGTAAACTCAATAGTTACTACAGGATTTATTTTGTTAATTTTACTAAATCTTCCTAGATTAGCTCTCTTTTGATATTTTTTCTTTTCAATTCCTGTCTTCCTTCACTTTTCCAATTGCATACATTTTTGTTCATTCAACTATTAACCCCAGAAGTTCTAAGAAAAAAAAAAAAATATACATCCTTTGAGCCCTGCCTAGCATTGTAAAGAGTGGACCATACTTTTTGCTCGATGTTTTATAACTGAATGAGTTCAAACTCCTTTGTTTGCATTCTAGGTAATGTTGAGTTCCATTTACTACAGTCTTTAAATGACAGATCACTTTCCTGAGTTTATATTTTTTTTTCTGTTGCTCATTTACTCAAAATGTTATGAGACTTTTGTATTAACAACCTGGCGGTATAAACTTCTCAGTTTGATCTATTATATAGGGATAAAGTTACCCTCAGAAAAAACTATTTTTCTTCTCACTACTCTAGTACTCACTGTTACCTTATGAAGAGAATCTCTAAGAATGATGAAAAGACATTTCAACATTTCACTGAATGATTCTTTAGTTGACTATGTATACAAGAACTGATTGATTATAGGCTTGGCTATTTGAACTTAACTATACAACTTTTCCTTTCTATTTCTTCATAAAAGCAACAACATATCTTTGTGCAAGCCTGGGTATATTGTTTTATAAATCATTAGTGTAGAGAGCATACAGAAATCAACCACAAAATTGTGTCTTCCATTTAATGACTGATGTCACCAATAACCAGAGGCCAAGTAAGTATATCCTTTATGTTTCTTCATAATTAATGTATGCAAAATATTGCTTAAAATGACCTATTTAAATACACTAAAAACTTTGAATAGTACAATTTAAATAGGTCATTTAAATACCATACAATTGTATGGTATTGGAATTATAACACAAAAAAAATCTGTTAAAAAACTGCATTGCAAGAATGGTATGGACACAAGCAAAGGTAACAACTAGACAGGAGTATAGTTTTATGATTAGCAGATCTGGAGTTCCTTTGCACTTAATTTTTATGTATGCATGTATATTTGTATGTATGTATTACATATGCAAAAGAGTGCATAATTAATGTTTACAGCTAAAAGAGTTTTGAGATAATTATATACCCACGAAATTATCACCACAGTCTTTGCCATAAATCTATCACCTCTAAAACTTTTACACACCCTCTTATTATTATTATAATTATTATTTATTTTTGTAGTAATAACACAACACAAGAGATTACCTTCTTCACAAATTTTTACGTATAAAATACAGTATTGTTAACTATAGGAATTGTGTTGTACGGTAGATCTCTAGGACTTATTCATCTTGTATAACCGAAATTTTGTACTGTTTGGCAAATACCTCTCCATTTCCCCTCCCCCAGGCTCTGGCAACCCCTATTCTACTCTCTGCTTCTATGCATTTGACTATTTTAAATTCATAATATGAGTGAAGTCATACAGTATTTGTCTTTTTTGTTACTGCTTATTTCAGTTAGCGTACATAATATTCTCCAGGTTCATCCAGGTTGCTGCATATGATAAGATTTTTTTTTTAAGGCTGAACAGTATTATATTAATGTAAATACTACATGTTCTTTATTCATTCATCCCTTGAAGATCATTTAGATTGCTTCCATGTCTTGGATATAGTGAATAATGCTACAGTGAACATGAGAGTGCAGATACCTCTTCAAGAAATTGATTTCAATTTCTTTCAATATAGCATGGTTCTGGCATAAAAAGATACATAAGCCAATGGAACAGAACAGAGTCTAGAAATAAACCCATACATATATGGTCAACTGATCTTAAACAAGGGTTCCAAGAGTACACAATGGGGAAAGGAAAGTTTTTTCAATAAATGGTACTGGGGAAGTTGGTTATCCACATGCAATAATAATAATAATAATAATAATAACAATAATAACAGGTCCCTTATCTTACACCATACACAAAAACCAATTTAGAATGCACTAAAGACTTAGATGAGAGACCCAAAGCCAAAAAGCAACTAGAAGAAAGCTCTTAGGGAAAAAGCTTCTTGACACTGGCCTTGGCAATTTCTTGGATATTACACCGAAAGTACAGACAACAAAAACAAAAATAGATGAATGGGATTATGTTAAGCTAAAAAGTTTCTGTACAGCAGAGAAAAAGAGAAACGAAAGGAAAAAACAACCTATGCAATGGGAGAAAATATTTGCAAGCCACTGAACTGTTAAAGCATTAATATTCAAAATATATAAGGAATTTTTGTAATTCAATAGTATAAAACAAAATAACTCAGTTAAAAAGTGGGAAAAGGAGCTGAAAAGGTATTTCTCCAAGAAGACACACAAAGGGTCAACAGTTACATCAAAGGATTCTTAACATTCTTTGGTGCAAACCAAAACCACAATGAGATATTCCTTCACACCTATTAGATTAGCTATCATCAGACAACAACAAACAAAAAATCTTGGAGAGGATGGGGGAGGGGAACACCTCTTCTACACTGTTGGTAGTAAGGTAAATTGATGCATCGACTATGGAAAACAGTATGGCTATTCCTCGAAAACCTACTGAAGCTACTAAAAAGCAAAATAGCCTTATAGACATTGTCTTTAATGCATAGAAGGCTGAAGAGGTTTCCACTACTGGTAAGTTTAATCATATATATGGAGTTTTATTTTTTTTTTAATTTTTTTTTTTTTCAACGTTTATTTATTTTTGGGACAGAGAGAGACAGAGCATGAACGGGGGAGGGGCAGAGAGAGAGAGGGAGACACAGAATCGGAAACAGGCTCCAGGCTCTGAGCCATCAGCCCAGAGCCCGACGCGGGGCTCGAACCCACGGACCGCGAGATCGTGACCTGGCTGAAGTCGGACGCTTAACCGACTGCGCCACCCAGGCGCCCCGATGGAGTTTTAATAATAAGTCATCAACCTGCTGATGGCGGCACACACCACATACTTTTCCTGTAAAATTTCTTAGGAAATGATACTAAAAACAAAATAGTAGGATGAACCATGTCTCTTTGCACATTTACACATTCCAAACGAAATTGTACCCTTTTCTTCCAGATGTCTTGTGAAGCTCCATGGAACAGATGTTCAAGTATCTGTTTTGTTCCTGCAACTTTTGAGATTCTCTCTTATACTGGTGGTTTCCCAACGAATGCCAAGTTTCTTCAGGATAGGGTTTCTAAACTTATATGAGTTGGCCATAAAGATAGAACTTTGCTAATTCTATATATTACACATACGGACTAGGAATTTGAGATCATACTAATGTGGACTTTTTGTCTGGTAAATAAGTTAATTTTCAATGCAAGAGAATTCAGATTTACCTTTAGATATCATAAGTAAGAGCTACCATTTGTTGTGTACCTACTATGCACCAGACACAGAAGCTTCTCAAATTCCATTCTCATGATTCTGTGAAGTAAGGGTTATTATTTTGTATTTTATTATTGACACAACTGGGGTTCAAAAGGAAAAAATAACTTATCTAAGGCTAAACAGCCACTGTCAAATCTACCTGACTCAACGTTTTAACTCTTGCCTGTATACCTTGGTTTATGTCTTCCACAAAGCTGTATTCCAGAACATGTTTATCCTAACTCTGAAATGTCTCTTCATATTTCTGCTGAGGCCTTGGAGGAACTTCAGAGACAAATACTCTCTCACGTATATTGAAGGATAATAAGAAAAAATTAAAGTAGATGAGAATCAAAGTAACCTCCCCTCCTCCCTCCCACCCCCCCCCCTTTTTTAAAATAATTGCCAGATGGAAGAACATATTTCAGAGTAAAAGTCAATGAGACCAGCTACTAGAACATATTGCCAACAATGCCCACTGACTTGCCAATAACAAGAGTCCCCACAAGGAGGGACCTGCCAATAAGACTTAGAACATGAAAGGGAAGAATATATTTGTCTTCTGAGACAGACTCGTTCCCAAAAGAAAAAGAGCAAAGCAGAGCTATAAATGCTACTTCTTGCCTAATATCTCTAAAGGAAGACTGAGTGAAAGGGCAGAATTTAGCCAAGAGTATATTTAGAGAAGTTCCCAGGCTAAAGAAACCAGAGAACTAAAAAGAAGCAATCCCTTTTAAAAATATACTTTTTCGGGGCGCCTGGGTGGCGCAGTCGGTTAGGCGTCCGACTTCAGCCAGGTCACGATCTCGCAGTCCGTGAGTTCGAGCCCCGCGTCAGGCTCTGGGCTGATGGCTCGGAGCCTGGAGCCTGTTTCCGATTCTGTGTCTCCCTCTCTCTCTGCCCCTCCCCCGTTCATGCTCTGTCTCTCTCTGTCCCAAAAATAAATAAACGTTGAAAAAAAAAAATTAAAAAAAAAAAAATAAAAAAAATAAAAATATACTTTTTCAATCAAATGTTAAAAATAGCAATATAGGTAGATAATTAAATTTCATTAACTAATTATTTACTGATTATTTCCTTTATTGCCTAAAAATCAGTGTAAGGTTAAGTAAAACAAGTTCTCATCTTCCTATGAAATTATTTTCAGCATTTGCTCTGAATAAAATATCGTGACCGGGAGATAGGAAGAAATGAAATTAAAAAAAAAAAAAAAATACATTGGATGAGCCGGCAAAGATGTTAAGTTAGACACGAATCTAAATATTGCTTCTAGCTCAAGTATAATAGGCTAAGTAAATTGGTGATGAGAGTTTCCCGTAGTATTAGTTAAATGGGTGTTCTTTGACAAGTCACTGTTGCCTCGCCAGGACTTGATTCTTCCCTATCATTCTAGAAGGTGCATCCCATTTAAATGGTACATCCCGAATAAGTGTGTGTGTCTGTAGTGGTGGTGATGGTGGCGGGTGGCAGAAGTAAATTGTGTTACTTCTGTCCCTTTAGGAAATGAAGCGCATGAAGTCTCCTGGATAGTTTTCATTTTATAGATGTTTTTTCTTTGTGTGTCCATTTGTTCGTTTTTTCCTCTTTGGGATTTCTAATCACCTGTCACATACCTCCCCAGTTAAGAGAGCATGCGCAATGCCCTTGATTCTCATATGGATTGGGTGTTCGTTTTGCCCTTTAGATCTGTCTAGGTGAGAAATGCACTGGAAACTGCTGATCAGGCCATATGAATGTATAACTTCCTCCCAAATAGTTTGCTATAAATAGTTTGCTCCAGGAGGCCCCGAATATACACTTAGTTGAAACACTGTGTAAGTGTTAAGAAACACTCATGAGGACATAGAAGTTACACGTAGTGATGGTGGGATGACTCACATGAGGTTTTGGAGAGCCATAAAACCAAAAGTTTGCTTTTCATGTAGGGACATGTTTAAGTCTCCATCTCCTATGTGCAATGATTTTGTTTCAGACAGATGCCCAGTTACTCTTCTTTATTTGGATTTGAAAACAACTGACCAGCAGGTAACAAACTTGCAAAAAATAAAACTGATTACTTCTTTATGTTAAGGCTGTTTCAGGAGTTACCGATGTTAACAACCCTTAACCAATTCTCAAAATTAAATGTCCAGACCCGTAATGATGGTTTTGCCTGTGATGGAATTAGAGATGAAATAAAGGGTAAAAAGTGCCATCCGGCTTGTAGGTGGAGAGTCTGTCAAAGACACTCTCTTTGCCTTCCTTCCGCTGGGAAAATATTTTAATTTTTGGAAACTCTTTGTCCATATGTTGCATAATTTTATAAATATCTTAGTACAGAAACCTAGAGCAGGAGAGGATAATGCACATGCACTCAAACGTGCACACACACACACACACAGAAGAAAAAAAAGGACCATATTTTAATGATTTTTTTTTTTTAGATTTGCCGAGTACAACAGTTTTTTATGCTATCAAATTTAGTTGTTGATGTCATAAGAATAACATAATGATATTCAAATTTCAAGTAAGATATTGATTTTTTTTTAATTTTTTTTAAAGTTTATTTATTTTTGAGACAGAGAGAGACAGAGCATGAACGGGGGAGGGGCAGAGAGAGAGGGAGACACAGAATCTGAAACAGGCTCCAGACTCCCAGTTGTCAGCACAGAGTCCAACGCGGGGCTCAAACTCACGGACCGTGAGATCATGACCTGAGCTGAAGTTGGACGCTTAACCGACCAAGCCACCCAGGCGCCCCAAGATATTGATTTTGACAAAGCATTTGGTTATATGTTGAACTTTGTCAGTGCTGAGGAACAACATAGAGAACTCCACTGTAGCTATTTTTTGGTGAAGTTTAATTGTGCAGGCCACAAACAAGATGTGTTATTAAGTTGAAGAAGGAAAGGAAAAATTGAT
Organism: Puma concolor; assembly: GCF_028749965.1. Classification (NCBI taxonomy): domain Eukaryota; kingdom Metazoa; phylum Chordata; class Mammalia; order Carnivora; family Felidae; genus Puma; species Puma concolor. Next base: position 72,101,328 of record NC_141670.1, read on the forward strand.
TTGTGAATAAATAAATAGGCACTAGTTAAAGGGAAGCTGTATGCAATCTCAAGCTACTTTTTTTATTTAGGAAAACAAAATATTTAGCTGAAAGAATTTCATATTCCGTTTCCACTCAGAGAACATATAAATGTTTCTCTGACATCTGTCAATTTCTCGGACATATTTTGTAAAAATAATGCCTTTAAAATTGCAAAACATAAAATGCAAATGGTTTCACATAGCTTGAAAGGGTTTTGCTGTGTATATATGTTTTATAAAGACTTGTTATTATTGTTGACAAGAAGAAAATTTATGGAAAGATAAGATTTGGGAGTGCCTGGGTGGCTCAGTTGGTTGAGCATCTGACTCTTGGTTTTGGCTCTGCTCAGGATCCCAGGGGTCATGTGATTAAGTCCGGAGTCTGCTTAAGATTCCCCCTCTTTCTCTCTCCCTTTGTCTCTCTCCCCTGCTCGGGCTCTCTCCTTCTCCAAAAAATTTAAAATATTTGAAAAATAAATAAAAGAAAAAAGAAAAGTATGTCTCTTTTTTAAATTTTCATTTATTTATTTTGAGAGAGAGTGAAAGAGTGGGAGCTGGGGAGGGGCAGGGAGAGAGAGAAAGAAAATCCGAAGCAGGCTCCGTGTTGTCAGCACAGAGCCCAATGTGGGGCTTGACTCCGCAAACCATGAGATCATTACCTGAGCCAAAGTCAAGAGTCAGATGTTTAATCAACTGAGCCCCCCAAGGTGCCCCAGGAGGGTAGGATTTCTAATTCTAAGATCATTTTCACGGTAAACATTGTTATTGGAGAAATAAAATGTTTATTAATAAAAGTAGGTATAACAGAACTCAAAAGGAGAGAACTAGAAATACCATCCAAACACACAGTAAATATTTATTTTTATGTCTTGTCAGGTAAAAACCAGGATAACTCTTCAGTGGTGCCCAAAACAGTATGATTCCATGGTATTGGCAGATGACAGTTTGCACCAATAACCCAGGGAGATTCTTAGGACAAATTCCTCTGTCCTAAGGGGGGGGGGGGGGGGGGAATGGATAATACAAATCCCTCACCTATTCATCAACACAGTGAAAATCTGTACATATTTTACAAGCCTGTTTTCTACTTTGTGGAGGGAGTTTTTATCGCTGTTTGAAGTTTCTCTGTAGAGGTTAGTTCTTCTTCCTCCAGATTAAGCCTCTTGAAAAGGATGTAACGACATCATGTGCCTTTTTCTGAGAAGGAACAGAGTGGCATGATATTTAGACATGATCAGCTTTAGGAGCAGAAATCAAGAACATTGTTTTGTTTTTTTTCAAAATTATGCTTATATTTAAATATAAGCAACTATGTACTTAATAATCAATAAAACAAGTTAGTTAATTTAAATTATAAGCATCAGTAGGAAAAGAAAACTACCAAGTAAAACAAGGAACAAAACATCAGAAATAGCCTATCATGTATTTTGTGGGTAATACTTGACCCTTTTTCATTAGGTTCCTCTTCACCATGTATGGCCTGTGCTCTATTTAAACCTGTTTTCATTTGCACTGTATTAGTGAGTAGCAGATTCTGATTTCAAGTGCCTTATACTTTTTGTTTTTCAGAAGATTTTTTTAAATTAATTTTTTTAAAATGTCTACTGGGGCGCCTGGGTGGCGCAGTCGGTTAAGCGTCCGACTTCAGCCAGGTCACGATCTCGCGGTCCGTGAGTTCGAGCCCCGCGTCGGGCTCTGGGCTGATGGCTCGGAGCCTGGAGCCTGTTTCCGATTCTGTGTCTCCCTCTCTCTCTGCCCCTCCCCCGTTCATGCTCTGTCTCTCTCTGTCCCAAAAATAAATAAACGTTGAAAAAAAAATTTTTTTTTAAATGTCTACTTATTTTTGACAGAGGGAGAGAGAGAGAGAGAGAGCGCATGAGCGGGGGAGGGGCAGAGAGAGAGGGAGACAGAGAATCTGAAGCAGGCTCCAGGCTCTGAGCTGTCAGCACAGAGCCTGACGCAGGGCTGGAACTCACAGACAAGAGATCATGACCTGAGCTGAAGTCAGCCGCTCAACCGACTGAGCCACCCAGGCACCCCGGTTTTCAGAAGATTTTATGTTTAATTCAAGACTTTCTTTCTGCAGTGAGTTTTTATTCTAATATGATCTCATCCTTCTGTGTTAGCCTTTTAATGAAGGAACATGTATTATCAACCAAAAACTGTCAGGACACAGTAAAGACTCTTAAGCAACATATATATTATTCCAAAATCCATTTATTCTTCCGCTTACCTATGACCTCTCTAAGGTCTTTATGAAAGAGGAAAATATATTAGCTAATCATTAATGAATAGTCTTAAAAGAAGACATTTGAAGATGTAAAGTTTAATAAAGCAAAGGATAGTATAGCAGTGGTAGTCCTAATTAGAAAGGTAGATCCATTCAAGGGAATTCACAAAGGGAAGGAAGTATATTCACATGAGGGAAGTATATTCACATAACACCTAAAGGAGAGATCTTGACTACTCTGGAGACACAGCTTGTTGCATAAGCCTAAAACATAGCAATTTCCAGATTCTATTTCTAAAATCCTTCCAATAGTCATTTGATGTCAGGTTTATTCTTCCCAAGGAATCTGATAGGATGGGATTCCACCTTTGTAGACACATTAATAATCTCCATTGTGATGGTAAGGAACTATACAGATTCACATGATAGGGATAAGGATGGCTTAATTTTTTTTTCAATTAAGTTGTTTCTTGGATGAAAATTTATTTAATAAAATACAGTACGTGAGAATGAATATTATAAACGCTTGATGCATTTTGGAAAATATAACTGAATTTTTAAAGTTAAAATGTAATATGTAAAATTAAGGAAAAAAATCAGCTTAATTTAATGTCTTTTCATATACCATAGAAGCAATTTGACATCAGGAACAATGGTAAGTTAATTATAGGTTTTGAAAAATAGGGATAGATTTAAGACAAGAGTGGCAATGTCTCAGTTTTCTATACAAGTACCGACATTTTTTGAGATTGCAAAGAACTCTTGTCCATAACAATCACATTTTTAATTGCCTTAACAACAGCCACAGTAGGTTTAGAGGGATTAATTGGTACCGGAAAAAAAAAAAATACTTTTGGAATAATGTTGTGCACACATGTTGAATTCCAGCATGTAGTCAATATAGACTTCATTATGATTAAAAATAAATTGCAAATATTTATATAAAATTTACTCTATGCCAGTGACTACTCCAAGTGTTTGATATATTAGCTCACAAAAGACCTGAAAGGTAGGTACTGTTATTTTTCTTGTTATATTGATCTGGTAAGAGAGACGGAGAGAGGTCAACTAACTTGCCATTAAGTGCAGACTTACGATTCAAAAACAAAGACTCTTGGGGCGCCTGGGTGGCGCAGTCGGTTAAGCGTCCGACTTCAGCCAGGTCACGATCTCGCGGTCCGTGAGTTCGAGCCCCGCGTCAGGCTCTGGGCTGATGGCTCAGAGCCTGGAGCCTGTTTCCGATTCTGTGTCTTCCTCTTTCTCTGCCCCTCCCCCGTTCATGCTCTGTCTCTCTCTGTCCCAAAAATAAATAAACGTTGAAAAAAAAAATTAAAAAAAAAAAAAAAACCAAAAACAAAGACTCTTGTTTGAATGCTTCTGTTCTTAAACTCCATGCTATGCTTCCTATGAATTTATTTTTTTTCTTTATTTTGGCAGTGATTCCAGTGGAAATGTATTAATAAGACAAAATTTAGTTTCATAAAGACCATTTATTTATCATGAACAAGCTGATGAATGAGTGAATGAATATATCGAAAGGCTAAATAATTACAAAGACAGATGTTTGAGATAAAGGAATCTGGTTTAATACCGGTACCAGAATTATAGCATGAGCTCTTTGGACCGGCTTCCCTAAGAAAGAATCATAACTTGTTGATTGTGTATTAACAATACAAATTTATTTTCCGGGAATTATTTTAAGTGTATACAATAAATGAAGAAACATTGATTCAGGAAAATCTACTAAATCTTGGTAAGAGCGTCCAGTAGGACTTGAGTCACAACTCACCTCCCACACACACGTACATAGCTCAGACTAATGGAAGCTCCACTTGGAGACAACGTGGCCAAGAAAACGGTACTCCCTTTCTGTGCAACTCCCAGTTAAGGGCTATGATATCTCTTTGGGATGGGTGGTGAGCCAGCGTCTCTTACTCCCCCAGCTGCATGCTGTAAAGGCGAAATTCCAAGTGAATGAGGCCAAGAGGCCAGGAACTCCTTTTCTCCACCCAGACTTGACTCATGAACTGGAGGCTTACCACAGGTGTGGAAGGCCAAAAATACTGGGGTTTTGATCACTCTTACCACAACTTACTCATAGGGTGGAGGTTCCATATTGGGTAAGATCATCTGAAAGTACTAGAAGTTACTTTCCCCACACAGCCCTCCAATCACAAACCGAGTGTGCTACTCTGAGAGTAGTGGATCACCATTACCGAACCAAAGTGGGTAAGCTATTTGGTGAGTTACAGACCTAGACTGCACTAGGTAGAGTTGTCTCACAACTTACTTTGTAAGGCTGTGACTCCCCCAACAGTGGTATACAGGCTCCTTTTATTAGGGTTTGGGACGAATATTGAGAGGGGGAGTCCGCACTATCACATATAATGGGCAGACATAAAGTTGCACAGTGCACTCAAATACTATGCCTATACGTATACGTATACGTATATGTATATGTATATGTATGTATGTATGTGTATATATATATATAGTATGTTATGTTAATGAAGCTTATGCCTCTTCTAGGGTAGGGATTTTAACTTTATTATAAGGCTGCGGTAACCGTCCAGCACTTTTTAATTCATCTGCACAGGCGTCCTCCTGGGGTCTTATTCAGAAATGTTTCTTTTTGTCTTCCAGCAATTCCTAGTAAGTTTCTAAAAGATAAAATTGATAGGCAGAAGCTTCTAGGAGTTTCCTGAGTTTGGCAGGTCTCACTGGTGACGACTATTTACTTGCCTCCTATTCCTGAGCAGTGGCTCAGAGAAGCTGTTCAGTGGGAGAGTCATACCGTAAGATCAAGCTTCAAAGCTTTGCCCAAAATAATGCATTTAATTGAAAAATTGTGGGGAAGTTCAAGCCTAACAGCACCCCCTGGAACAATGGATATTTGTGAATGTTTTGGTGGTCAGCGATTAAGAATAAGCTACAGCTACATAGGCCAGCTAGTTTAGACCTCCTGTTGTCAAAATAAACCTCAAAGACTGGCCCACCAAATTATCCCTGCAAAGGACCCAAATCTGACTGGATTGGACTGGAGCAGTTTATGTCTCAGGGCAGGGCCAGAAACAATAAGACAATCAGTGACCAAATAGTGGAGCCTAACACCTGGGTGTGAACACAATAAAGGCTGATGGTATAATGGAGAGATCAAAGAAAGAAAAAATCAAAAGGGCCCCCGCTAAAACCATTGCCCTTGAAGGCTGACTGTGCACTAAGCCCAAAGTTGAGCCCTCTGAGGCGTGACACCAGAGAATTCACACTGAAGGGGAAAAAAAAAATCACTAAAATTCTCTGACCAAGTTACTAAATAAATGAGCAAATAGATACTAGCAACAATTCATGGGAGGGTGGAAGTGGAGGGAATTATCAGCCCCTGGTGTTGCAAAAAATTTTTAAATGCCCATTTCTAAAATAAATACAGAGCATGGGAAGAAATTGAAATATATGATCTATACACACGAAAAAAAAAAAAAAAAAAGACAAGAGAAACGGTGGGATTTACCAGGCAAACACTGTGAAGCAGCCTTTATAAATAGGTCCAATGAGCTAAAGGAAATTGTGTTTGAAAAAAGTATGTCAATTATACTTCAATTAAAAAAAAAATAGAAGATGTAAAACAGCTCCACCTTTCCATTGAATGCAGGAATTCCCTTTAAGTTCCACAAGAACTATCAAAACAAAGTATTTCTAAGCATAAATAAGTTAATATTTTTTTAGTGCCCAAATGTTGCCTTTTATTTTAACTCTGAATTTTTTTTTATGTTTATTTATTTACTTTGTTGAGAGAATCCCAAGCAGACTACGTGCTGTCAGTGCTGACCCTGACCTGTGGCTCGATCTCAGAACTGGGAGATCATGACCTGAGCTGAAATCAAGAGCCCACCCAGACCCTTCTTATCTCTGTATTTTAAGGATGGGAAAATTTTAACTTACCTAATAGCCTGGCACTCCCCCTATTTTCAGTGAGGGAAACTGGAGTATAGGAGACATTTCTGCACAATAGAAGTTAAAACACAATAAATCTGAGCAATATTGTCTGAAAAAAAAAGCCTTTGTAAAATACATGCTTCTTAAATATTGTCCAGCTCACTGGCAATCTGTAGAGGAGATCTGGAGAAATCTCAGACCCATGTACATACAGAAGGCCTGTATCTGCTACTCTGTCACTTGGGGTAGCACCTTTCCTCTTGTTCTTCATTAATAACCATAATTATGGCTGGAATCCTTTACCTGGTATCCTCTGGTCCCCACTGAATCTTATCAAGAGAATCCATTCATTTTTTTCCTTTGAGCTGCATCATTTTTTTTCTTGTATCTTCATAAAAAAGGAAAAACAAGCACATTGCTCTTCCCAGGCCAGATAAAAAGCACCCCTTCAAACCACTTCCTATAACCTTTTTTTTTTTCTCTCAATCTATGCACTCTCTGCATTCTTAGACAATTCTTGTGGACTGTCGGTTATTTCCTCTGTGAATTTAGTCCAATCTGATGTCTGACCTAAGGACTAAAATTAGGCTCATGCTATTATTTCAAGCATGGGAAGTCATGAAATGTGCCTGTTTTTGTCTTAGACCAGAAAACACAAACTCAGATTCTATATTTTTTTTTCATGTGACTGGTAAAAAGTTCTTTTAATTCTGTTTCTTTGCTCACTTTCATGTTAATATCACCGCTGGGAAGTTTTCTTCCCATAATCTCACCGAAACATGCGAAAAGTTCCAAAAAAAAAAAAAAAATAGCAAATCAACAAACCCCACTTTGCTCTTTGCTTCTACTTACTTTATAAAATGACTGTATATTTGTGTGAAGTAAGGTCTTTCTTATGCCTTTAATGTCAACATGTAATGTTAAAAGTAAATAAGAAAATAGAGGAGCAAAATTTCTGGTTAAATATTTTTAACCAGTTTGTCTGTTTTGTTTTGTTTTGTTTTGTTTTTGATTTTACTGAACTTCATTGGGACCTTAAAAGTAAATCAAATTTGGATGCCTCACTGCCATAGTTTTATTACTCTGGATTGCTCTAATCTTTCCTCAGTTATAAATAACAGCTCATTAGTTACCAGGGCTATTTTTTTCCTGTTGACTTAGAAGAGCATAGCAATACTCATTCTTTTTAAGTTTGCGTTACCCTGACTTTAAGGGCCTACTGTTTCATAAAATGGGACTTCATGTACAGGCATGTACACCCAAACAGGCAGAATCATTTCCTAAGACGTACAAATGTCCTTGCCCATCATTTAACATTGCAGCATTTCATATGTCTTCTGGTTTCCTAAACAGATTTCTCAAATTTCCATTTCTCTCAATTACTGTACCAACAATTTTCACTGAGAACACAGATCCTTAGTCTCATATGAGTAAAAGAGACTGTAGTGACACTAGAGAAACGCGACTCAAATGTTATTTCTGGGTCTTTAAATTGAAATGTTCACAAAAATCCCTTTAAATACATTAAAAAAAGGTTTTCTTATGGTTTTTCTGAGGGAAATCACACAAGGGTTAAATCCTGTTGTCTTAGCTTTTCTTCTCCATTTGCACAATGTCAACTGCTATATTAATAGGAATGATTACTACCCTGACCTCCAATTTGGCCAGTTCTTATAAATAAAGGGTGTGACTGTGTTCCAACAAAACTCCCAAAAACAGCAGTGGGCCAGAGTTGGTGTGCAGGCCATACTTCGCCTATCTGTGAGAGACACAAACATTCAGTAGACATTGGAGGGCATACAAAAAGTAGACATTTCTAATCTCAAAACACTTACAAGCTGGTGACAAAATACAGAAATAACTTACCACTTTATACTAAGTTCCAAATGAAGGATGTGGAGAATGTCAAAGGCCAGACTTAGCAAATAAGATAATGCATGTGGTAGAACTTCTCGAAATGGGAAAGAGTGAAAATATAATGTTGTTATGGTTTAGCCATCATTGCTATCCGCATTTAATTCTCAAAAAGTTTAACTAGATTGGCAAATTTCTTAAAAGAGACCCATGAAAATAAGATTTTTGATTATCGAGTTCTACTGGTTAATCATCATTCATTTTTTGACAAATGCTTTTAATGTTTACTTATTTTTGAGAAAGAGAGAGAGAGAGTGCAAGCAGAGGAAGGGCAGAGAGAGGGAGACCCAAAATCCAAAGCCGGCTCCAGGCTCCAAGCTGTCAGCACAGAGCCCAATGAGGGGCTCCAACTCACAAACCGTAAGATCATGACTTGAGCCGAAGCAGGACGCTTAACCGACTGAGCCACCCAGGCACCCCAATCAGCATCCATTTTGTAGCTGGTCTATTTATAATTTTATTTGACAATTCTCAATTTTGTGCCATTCTTGGTAATCATGTTCGTTTCTTAGAACTGTATTATTTATTTACTTACTTTCCTTGCCACAAAATTATAATTTCAAAATAGAATCTCCTGTGCTTTAAACTACCCTTGCTTTTCCACTTTTGGGACAGCTTATTGTAAAGTCTATCCAAACCAAAAAAAAAAAAAAAAAAAAAAAAAGGTTGTGTTTCTTTCCTCGCTAAATTATTTATCCCTGTACTATAAGAAAATGGGCACTTCTTCCACACAGGTTAATGATAGCTCCAAAGCCAAATAAGTCCGAGAAGACAATTTTCATTAAATTCACGAACTTTTGCCTCAGCTACCTTTGTTATTGAATGTCATTACCTGAATTATTGGCAATGGTGGTTTGGTTCTTTGCTTTCGCTAAGAGGTATGGCCTTAATACACTGGGTAAAAGATAATGAACAAAAATAATGTTTAAAAATTACTGCAGCAGGAAGTACCCAAAGCAAAATATATTTTTAGTCTGAAAGGGCTACGGTACTTACAGTTTGTGGGAACTGGTGCAGCGTAAGGTCACATAAGCACACATGGGAAAACTAACTATGAAAGAAGCCACAGTTACGTCTCTTGTGTGATCTCAGGAGATGTGCATTCGCACCTTTTTAAATTTACAGAGGAAAAAAGAGTGTGGTCTTTGTTTTTAACATGATGGATTTGTTTACATCCATACTTGAATAAAAAACTGAGCCTGATATACTTAGCTACCAAATGGGAGTAAAATTACACTGGAAAATTAATGTGAAGAAAATAATTCATTCCTTCAGCACAAGTAAGTGTTTTCTGTGATGTGGCTGTCACAAGAAGGTTGAGGAATGAAGAAATGAGGGTCTATTTAACATGTTCCGTAAGTATGATGCTTTGTGTCTCTGGAGGAGGAAAATAATTAGGGAAGCAGAAAACCAAAACAAAACAAAGACAAAAACCAACAAAAACAAAAAGCAACAACAACAAAAGAACCACCTCTGAAATGAATTTCTGTGATAAATTCCCACATATCTAAAGCATATCCTTTCTCTAAAGTTTTTTTTTTTTTTTTTTTCTATCTTTTGCTTTTAGGTATGACATATTTACCTTCTGATTAATGTGACGAAGAAGCCATTCGTGTGCCAAAGTACAGCTCCTTAGTTTTAATGAAGGAGAGTCAAGCAAAAATCTTTTCTTGCAACTCAGAACGGAAGAAACGTTTTAATCATACATGAACAAAAAGAGAGCACCATTATAACTCTTTGGTTATTTTGTAATGCTGTGGAGTGCTTATCCTTCGACGTACAGTATTTTGAACATCCCTACTCTGAACATCACAACTCGATTTTTTTTGCCAGAATGAACACAAATGGCATTTGCACTTCTGCGAAGAGGAAGTTTAACCCCAAATCCTTTCCTTGTCTACAGTTTTCCCAAGGCTTAACTTATCCCAATTTAATGTAAACACAGCTCCGGCTAAACAATCGAAGTTTGTTCTCACGCAGTGCTCCTGTTGATTCAGCTATGAGTCTGTCACCCTGGTGTCATTGAATGGCATGGCTGCCTTTGAAAGCTGACAAGAACGTGTCTTTACCTTTATGTATTCTAGGCCCTGCTTTCCTAGCTAACCGCATTTTTGGCAAGAAAGCACATTTAATTTGGCTCATATTTCTCCAATCATTATCAAAATTACTTCTCAAATGCCAGTGATAGATGATTTGCTGCTCTTTTAAATCTGGAATGTGCCCAGGGCTCCATAGGAGATTAGGAAAAAAGGGGGAAAAAATCAAAATGCAGCATGTTTTCTGTTTGTATCAGTTCATAATAATTTACCAAAACATTGAACCTCAGTTCAGAAATTCAGCATCAATTTTCATAATTAAAAACTGACAACTTCCTGAAATAAGAAATTCTTTCATATCTTTCTCTGTTTCTTCCTATGCATCCACATGATATATAAAAAAACTCTGGAAAAGTAAGGCATTTATGAAAGATGTTCAATAAATAACATGATAATTAATTCACTATTTGGTTATTGGGCAAACTAAAGCAATCTGAATAATTGTTACGTTTTGGGGCAATCTGATCAATCCAAATACCATAAAATATTTAGGTGGCAATCAGATTGTAGTCCTTGGGGAAATCTTTGTACATCAGCATCAGGATACCTTAAGCTGTCTAATCAAAGCATGTTTGATCCTTGAAGATGTTCTCATAAACATGTGCATTTGAATTTATGTGTATAGTCAAACTGTACCTTCAAATCTGTAGCTATCACCAGGAAAGAAATCTTCGGTGTTACAATGTGTCGTTATTCTACCAAGCTACAGTCAATAATTGATGAGTAAAAATGACTATATGTTTTATAACTCTAATATGAAAGAAGCATTAATTCTCGGTCAACTTATGGTTGAATTGAATGGTTAAATGGCAGCATGCTTATATCGGATAAGATTGCATAATGTATTCCAATTTGTTTGCAGACAATTTCGGAAAAGGAATTCTCAAGAAAGACTAAATAATCATGATTACATAATAAAGAGATTTTGTTCACAGCTGGATAATCATGTCGGTGCATAAAGCCACATGTGCCATCTAGACTCTCAGATATACTTCTGAATCTTTTCCAATTTAGCCAGAAGAACAGAGACCTCCTTGGAAATATAACTGTATATATTTTTTTGCTTAAGAAAAAAAAAAAAAAAATAGACAGGAGCCTGGGTGTCTCAGTCAGCTAAACGTCCAACTCTTGATTTCAGCTCAGGTCATGATCTCAAGATCATGAGATCCAGTCTCGCGTTGGACTCCACATTGAGCATGGAGCCTGCTTGACATTCTCTCTCTCTCTCTCTCTCTCTCTCTCTCCCTCCCTCCCTCCCTCTGCTCCTCCTCCTACTAAGGAGCAGTCTTCCAGTTTATTCCTGCTTAAGGATCCTCCTGCTTAAGGATCAATTAGATTGATCTCTTTATCTACTTTTCTATCTGTTAGTAGAATATCAGTTCATAATGCATTAACTGAGCACCCACTAAGTGCAATTCTCTCACTGAAAGAACACGATTTAAAGTCAGGAAAAAACACTTAAATCTGCCACTCAGAGACTTTGTTTTCTTGAAAAAATCTGTTCATATTTTTCAATTTCCCCATCTATATAATGCACATAGTACTGATTCTTCATCTTCTTATTGACATCATTGAAGATATAGATCAAAGCATTTGTAAAACATAAATTGCTAGTTATATTGCTACCTAATTCAAGGTAAACTTAAATTGACAACTGATGTACTGAGACCTTCGTTATCTAATGCTAAAACATCCTTTTCATCCAAATTCCTGAAGCTATCTGTTTTTTTAGTTGTAATAATTTGCTTTCAATATCCTCAATATGCACTCGTTTTAAATCATCTTTTACTATCATATATAAAATATACTCAAAAAAAACCTGACTTAATGAATAACTGTATTGTCAACATCCATATAACCATCACCCATGTCAAGAAATAAAATCATGTATCTTACTCCAAACATAAATCCATAAAAGCTCTCTTCCCAGAAGTACCTATTCAAATATTTATGATAATTAGTTTATTGCAATCTTTTATAATTTTGCTATCATCTATGCATCTTTAAACCATATAATTTGCTTTTGCTCATATTTTGGAACATTACATAAATAAAATCAAAGGTTTTAAAATCTCTGTGTGTCTTGATTAAAAATGTGTGGGGTTCATCCATACTTTTGCATGCAAGTAGCATTTGTTATTTTTCAATACTATATAGAACTCCATTTTAGACTACACTGGTATTTATTTAACCAACAAGTGTTGATAGAAACTTGAGTTATTTCTTTTTTATTTTTATTTTATTTTTATTTTTTTATTTATTATTTTTTTTTTTAATTTTTTTTCAACGTTTATTTATTTTTTGGGACAGAGAGAGACAGAGCATGAATGGGGGAGGGGCAGAGAGAGAGGGAGACACAGAATCAGAAACAGGGTCCAGGCTCTGAGCCATCAGCCCAGAGCCTGACACGGGGCTCGAACTCACGGACCGCGAGATCGTGACCTGGCTGAAGTCGGACGCTTAACCGACTGCGCCACCCAGGCGCCCCAAACTTGAGTTATTTCAACATTGGGGCTATGTTGAATGATGCTGCAAATAAACATTCTTGTATATGTTTCCTGGTGCCAGGTACCCAGTTCTCTTGGGTATATTTTTGAAAATAGAACTGTTGGAAAAAAAATAGAATTGTTGGGTCATTAGATATGAGTATCTGTTCACTTAGAATGTATGATGTTTTTCTTTCCTTTTCATGAGTGCCCTACAAATTATATCATCCATGTTAAATTAAAAGTTTCTTGTTGGGGCGCCTGGGTGGCGCAGTCGGTTAAGCGTCCGACTTCAGCCAGGTCACGATCTCGCGGTCCGGGAGTTCGAGCCCCACGTCAGGCTCTGGGCTGATGGCTCAGAGCCTGGAGCCTGTTTCCTATTCTGTGTCTCCCTCTCTCTCTGCCCCTCCCCCGTTCATGCTCTGTCTCTCTCTGTCCCAAAAATAAATAAACGTTGAAAAAAAAAACATTAAAAAAAAATAAAAATAAAAAAAAAAATAAAAGTTTCTTGTTAACTCTGTCTTCCTGTTGATTGTTTTATGGGCGAACATACACTAACCATCTTCAGGCATTTGTGTTATTGCTATTGGGTATTTAAGTTCTGTATTGATTTCTGAACTCTAAAATGCATTATGACATGTTTGTGCAGACATTATTTTATTTGCCAGAATGTTTACCATTTTCTTAGATCTTCATCCCTTCTTAAACCTTCTATCTGTAGTCATCTGCTTTCTGCCAGAGCCATACTGATAGTACAGTATTTTCTTGAAAATAAATTCAAATTAGTCCCATCACTGAAAGATAATTTGGCTTGATACCGACTTCTAGGACACTAATCACCTGTCTCTCTTTCCTGAATATTGAAAATGCCATTGCACTTTACCTTTGTGAGATAACTTTCTGTCTTTTAGTTAATTTTAAGAATTTCTTTTGATATTTGACACTTTAAAGTTTCATTAAGCAGTGTCTAGATGTGAGGTTTTTTTTTTTTTTTAATTAATCGAAAAATATTTTTTTGTTTAGGTTTCCAGACTGGTGTTACTATCAGCACAGGAAAATTTTTAAGCATTATCTCTTCACATATTGACTGCCTCATTTTTCTCCCTCCTCTCTTTCCTAACAAGAGAGAACTTTCTAGTTCATTGTTCTCTCTCTCTTTTTTTTTTTTTTTGACTTGGAAGTGTTTTCACTTTATTTTTATTATTTTTTTAATCCCAATATAATTAACATACAGTGTTGTATTAGTTTCAAGTTAACAAGACAGTGACTCAACAATTCCATAACATTACTCAGTTCTCTTAACCCCCATCACTCATTTCACCCATCCCCCAACCACCTCCCCTCTGGTAACCACCACTCATACATATAGTTTCTCTATATGTATGAGTCTTTGTTTTTTTTTTTTTTAATCTTTTTTGTTTGTTTTGTTTCTCTTAAATTCCATACATGAGTGAAATCATATAGTATAATGTCTTTTTCTGACTGACTTATTTCATTTAGTAGTATACCTTCCAGATCCATCCATGTTGTTGCAAATGGCAAGATTTGCAAGATTTTTTATGGTTCAGTAAACATATTTTAGGCCTCAGTTTATCCTCCATGTGAAATTTCCAGATCTAAACAAATCTACGAGTATAACATTGGGTTCCATTCTAAATAATTCAATCTGACCAACTTTATAGTTCACTACTTTTCTCTTCAGTTATGTTTATGATGATAGCCCTAACCGCTAAGCTTTTGATTTTTTTTTTTTTAATTTTTTTTTTTCAACGTTTATTTATTTTTGGGACAGAGAGAGACAGAGCATGAACAGGGGAGGGGCAGAGAGAGAGGGAGACACAGAATCGGAAACAGGTTCCAGGCTCTGAGCCATCAGCCCAGAGCCCGACGCGGGGCTCGAACTCACGGACCGCGAGATCGTGACCTGGCTGAAGTCGGACGCTTAACCGACTGCGCCACCCAGGCGCCCCAGCTTTTGATTTTTTATTACTACATGCTTGATGTCTAAAATTCTTTTTGATTCTTTAAAAACTCTGAAGTTATGTTTAATAATTTATGTTCTCTGAGATATTTTCAAGCTTGTTTATAACTTCTAAGCATTGTAAATATGATTATTTTATAATCTATCTCTGATAATTCTAAATATCTGAAGTTTGATCTGTTTCTAATGTGTTATTGTTGCTGATTTTGACCTATTTTGCCTTAATTCTTTGCATATTGAGATAATTCTGACTGCATCTTCTCTTTGTTATTGAAAAACTATTTTTGCCGAATTTTGGAAGTCTAGGAAGAACTAGCTTCTGGTAGAAAAAAACTTATGTTTCCTTCTTCCAGTCATGTAAACGCTATCAAGTCAAGACCATCATAAAGCAAAATTGACACGTTTCATCCACTCTGCAGGTGACCTAAACCTGGATTGGAAACTGATGCAAGGTTTTAAACTGATTCAAACTCATGACTAAATCTCATTTCACTGTCCTTCTTTTTAATTGGTGTTTTTCCTTCTTTTTATTCACCCTGCTCTATTCATTGGAAATGCAACCTTCCAAGCAGTGTTCTGGGGGGAGGGGAGGTGCACAGTGCTTTGGGTCACAGCTTAATATGGGGAGGATTTTTAACAAGATCTCTGGGTCTTTATTTCAGTCATTTTGTCTTCAGAGACCTACATTCCAAAGCCCAAGTTTGCCTGAATAGTAGATGTCTTGGCAAGACTTCTTAGTTGCTCTAAGGGACAACTTACCTCTCTGGATTGTCACTTTTAAAAAATTTTGGTTTCATAGATTCTTCCTATTTTGTTAGCTCTTCAATACATATAAATGTATAAGTACATATGCATTCATTTTCAAATATATATTTATGCATGTAGATATTTACATTATATAAATAACGGCATACACATTTATATATACACATAAACATGTATTTATTTTCAATCCATTTAGGGAAGATACTGAAAAACTATTTCATCCATAATTTTTAGTTGTTTTCAATATATAGTGTTATGGGTTGAATCATGTATTTCAAAATCTCACATGTTGAAATACCAGTGTCCAGTAACCTCAGAATGGGACCTTATTTGGAAATAGGGCCTTCGCATATGTAACTAACTTAGGAATCAGTCATACTGGAATAGGGTAGACCCTAATGCAATATGACTAGTGTCCTTATAAGAAGGCAAACTTTAGACACAGACACACACATGGGGAGAAAATCATGTGAAGATGAAGATAGAGACTGCCTTGATGCTTCTAGAAGCCAAGGAATACCACAAATGGCCAGCAGGCCACCAGCTGCTGGGGGAGAGGCCTGGAGTGGATTCTTCTTCACAGCCCTCAGAAGGAACCATCCCTGCTGACAACTTGGTATCAGACTTCCAGTCTCCAGGACTGGGAGACAACACATTTCTGCTGTTTAAGTCTCCCAGTTTGTGGCATTTTGTGCAGCAGCCCTAGAAAACTCATACAGATGAGTAAATTTAAATAATCTTGTCCAATAGTACCAGAAACACAAGCCCCCAAATGCTTTCTCTCACCTTTGAGGAAAGAGTGATTTGTTTGTGTGCACTTCACAAAGGATAAGACCTCCCTCACTCCCTCCGCATCCCTTCCGGGCAACTCTTCCTCTCTTTTTTCTTTCTTTCCTTCTTTCTTTCTTTTTCTTTCTTTCTTTCTTTCTCTCTCTCTCTCTCTCTCTCTCTCTCTCTTTCTTTCTTTCTCTCTTTCTTTCTTTCTTTCTTTCGTTTCATTTTGTTTCATTTTTTTTTTTTTTAATTTTTTTTTTTTTTCAAACGTTTATTTATTTTTGGGACAGAGAGAGACAGAGCATGAACGGGGGAGGGGCAGAGAGAGAGGGAGACACAGAATCGGAAACAGGCTCCAGGCTCTGAGCCATCAGCCCAGAGCCTGACGCGGGGCTCGAACTCCCGGACCGCGAGATCGTGACCTGGCTGAAGTCGGACGCTTAACCGACTGCGCCACCCAGGCGCCCCTCATTTTTTTAAAGAAGCAAAAAATCAGCTACATGTATTAGAAATACAAGGTTTATAAACCAGCTGTTCCCTAACTCTTACACTATCTATTACTTTCTGTCAAAATACAAGCTTCCTTAGTAAAACAACATGTTTCTACAGGTTTGCACATCCTATTCTCTCTGCCTGGAATTCACTCTTTATCTGCCTTTTAAATGCTGCCGATTCTTCAAAATAGAATCTGAATGAGATCAGCAATAAAAAAATAAAGAAACAAATAGGAAACATACATTAGTCTGAGATAGTTTAGTATAAGATGCTAAGCTGAAGTAAAAGATACCCTTCCTTTCTTCTCAAGAAGGGAGAATATCAAAGGCTAAGTAGACACGAAGTAAATTTCGCATTAATTAATTAAAAGAAAATACATAGAGCAAGCTCCTGGGGCAAGTTCTAAAATAAGAATGTGAGGTGCCAAAGAGATCTAGGTTATATGAGGAGTCTTGTCTACAGATTAGAAAGTAATAGAAATTGGAGGAAATTTAAAGTATATCAAATGGAGTTCTTTTTCTCTTTTTGTTAATGTTAAGTGACATAGAAACATTAGAAATTCCAATAAAAAGGGGCGCCTGGGTGGCTCAGTCGGTTAAGCGGCCGACTTCGGCTCAGGTCATGATCTCGCGGTCTGTGAGTTCGAGCCCCGCGTCGGACTCTGTGCTAACAGCTCAGAGCCTGGAGCCTGCTTCAGATTCTGTGTCTCCCTCTCTCTCTGCCCCTCCCCCATTCATGCTCTGTCTCTCTCTGACTCAAAAATAAATAAACGTTAAAAAAAATTAAAAAAAAAGAAATTCCAATAAAAAAACAAACAAAATATTTAAACAGTTTTCACAAAAAAAGGAAATATAAATGGTCAAAGAAATATATGAAAATGCACTAAACTTTATCGTTATCAAGAAAATGTAAATTAAAACCACAATGTTATCATATCTCATATCCATCAGAATGGCTAAATGAGAAATATTATAATGGAATATTGTAAATATCATATGTTGACCAGTGTCACAACTGAAACACTCATGTGGCTGGTCTGAAAATTTGGGCGCCTGGGTGGCTCAGGCGGTTAAGCATCTGACCTTTGCTCAGGTCGTGACTTCATAGTTGGTGAGTTTGAGCCCTGCATCGGGTTCTCTGCTGTCAGTGCGGAGCCCGCTTCAGATCTTCTGCTCCCTCTCTCTCTGCCTTTCCCTCACTTGTTCTCTCTCTCCCTCTCTCACACTCAAAAATTAAATAAACATTAAAAATTTTTTGAAAAAACTGTTTGGTGCTATCTACTAAAGCTGACTGCACGCACACACTTTGATCCAGAAATCCCAGTCTTGGTTTAGACCTTAAAGAATTGTGTATATATATTCTCCAAAGACACATACTAAAATGCTAGAGCAGCAATATTCTTAGAAGCCCCAACATAGCGTCTAGGATGCTAACTATGTTCCATTTTGAAATCTGGGTGCTAAATACACGATGGTGTTCACCAAATAGTACACTTAGGATATTTGTATTATCTTGGTCTGTATGGTTTACTTCATTTGTACACAAGAGAAGAAAGAAAAACAAATATAAATGACTTGCTAAAGTAGCTAAAATCATCTGAATCCCAGTTGAGTTTTCTTACAATTCAGCATACAATTCTATTTCTCTATTACATATTATAAATCTATAATCTCTAAAATAATAGAACCAATTCAAATATGGCAAAACATTAAATTAAATTAAGTTTCCAAGCAAATATACTTTCAAACGATTTTTAGATTACTAAGTCAGTCCTACCTTGACATTAATAAGTTACAAATGAAATAATTAAAATAAATGCTGTAAGGTAAGAAGTTAATGTTTTTCTTGGGTTAACCTCATTAGCCATGTCCAGGTAAAATAATGGCAACTCTCAAAACACAATGAAGTGTGTAATATATGCAAAGTTCCATCTAGAAGCCTAATTGGTTAACTATAATAAACCAGTTGCCTGTATCTAGCATTTTCTATGCAAGTAATAGAATTCTCTAGATGTTTACATAAAATAACAAGGAACATATAATAAATTTAAATTCTTTTAAATTAATTTATTTTAAACTATTATTGTAAATTAATAATTAATTGTTTTAAATTAGATTTATTATTTTAAATTAATAATTAAATTCCTCTTATGTGCTTTCTTTTACGTAATGCTTCCTATGTTTCTAGACCTTAGAAGTTTGTGAAAAGTCTTTGTTTACTGCATGACAGCTACCTTTCATTATCTGAAGGAGAGTACAGCAAATTAGAAAAAAATATGACTCAGGTAGCTGGTTTTGTTGCAATCAATTCAAAGAGAGGGCATTATTATACTATGGTCTTTTGAATGGTATGTTTTATTCCCCACAGTATTAAAGAGGTAATAGAATATCTACTCCAGCAAAAAAACAAAAGAAATTTTTCTTGTTGATAAATCACTAGTATTTCCTTTTACAGTCTTCAATATATAAATGCTGGCAAAATATATAGGTGTAACCACATATGAATACAGAACTGATTTATTTATTTTAGTTATTGCACGGAAAAATCTGTTTGACAACCGTAGCTTAAATATTTTATGACAGCCTTTATGACAGGACCAATAATACCAGAGTCCAAGAATTTCATGAAACAGACATCAGCTAAGAAACGCTAATACAGTGAACTCTGCCATTGCCTTGTTTTGGTTTGGCAGGTGTTATCTATTTTCTGGGAAATATAATGACTTTAATAAATTATTCAAAGGGAGATTAATGACATAAAAATATAAGAATCAAAAATTTATTAAGATTTATTATGATAATTAAGTGAAGAATGCTCTTTTAATTTACAAATCTGATTATTCACACAAAAAAAAATGACTAATAGGATAACCTAATTAATCTAAACCTCTCATTTTTTACATGAAAAAACTAAAATTGATTTGAGGCTAAGAAGATTAAGAGACGTTTCCAAGACATGCTGACTCACCGAGATTGGAACCCCTTTTTCTTCTGGACCATTGTTTGCTTCCTCCTTCCTTCCTGCCTTCCTGCCTTCCTTCCTGCTTCCCTGCCTTCCTTCTTTCTTTCTTCACAATGAAGAAAGATTTATTGATGCAATTTATTTATTGATTCATTGATTTATTGATACAATGCACATGCCATACCATATACCCATTTAAAGTATACAATTTAATGTTTTTAAGTACATTTGCAAGGTTGTGCAAACATCAGCAGAATCTAATTTTAGAACATTTCTGTTCCTTCTTTAAAAGGAAAAAAAGCCATACCTATCAGCTTTCACTCCCCATTCTCTTCCCCTAACTTCCAGCCCTAGACAACCACTGATCTACTTTATATCTGTATAGATTTGTTCATCCAGATATTTCATATAAATAGAAGAATACATCAGGTGGGTTTTTTTTTTTTTTTTTTCACTTAGCATGTATTCAAGGTTGATCCATGATGTAGCATGTACCAGGACTTTCTTTTTATTATCAAATATTCTATTCTAAGAATACACCACAATTTATGTATGTATTCATCAATTGGTAATCATTGAATTATATCCATTCTTTGGATATTATTAATAATGCTACTGTAAGTGTTGATGTACAAAATTTTGAGTGAATGTATATTTTCACGTATCTTCAATATATACCTAGGGGAAGCTCTATGGTAACTGCATATTTAACATTTTGAGGAAATGCAAATGTGTTTTCAAAAGTGTTTTCATTTTATAGTCCCACAAGCAAATGCATGACGGTTCCAATTTCTCTAAACCCTTGTCAACACTTTTGACCTCCTGTATGCCTTTTTAATTGTACACATTCTAGTGGGTATGAAGTAGTATCTCTTGGTTTTGATTTGCATTTCCTTAATGTCTAATGATGTCTGGCATTTTTTCATATGTTTATTTTGCTTTTGTATATCTTCTTTAGAGAAATGTCTATTTAGATCCTTTGGTCATTTTTAAATTGTTGTTTATCTTTTTATTTTTGAGTATAAGAGTTTTTTTTTTTTTTAATTCGAATACCAGCCTTTATCAGATATATGATTTATAAATATTTTCTCCCATTCTATGGACTGTCTTCTCACTTTTTTCATGATGTCCTTTGAAGCCAAGTAATTTGTAATTGTATTACAAGCCTATATATTTATTTTTTGTTTGTTGCTTGTGCTTTTGCTGTAGTATCTCAGAAACTGTCATTTAACCCAAGATTATAAGAATTTTACTTCTATGTTTTGATCTTGAGTTAGGCAATCGTTTCTTTAAAAAAATTAAAAAAAATATATTTCTTTATTTTCAGAGATAGTGAGAGGGGGAGAGAGAGAGAGAGAAAGAGAAAGAGAGAGAGAGAAATTCCCAAGCAAACTCCACGCTCAGTGCAGAGCCCAATGCAGGGCTTGATCCCACAATTGCAAAATTGCAAAAAAACCTGAGCTGAAAACAAGAGTCAGACACTCAACCAGCTGAGCCACCCAGGCGCCCCAGCAACGGTTTCTTATATAAGACATTTTCACGTTAAAAGGGCTTTTGGGAAAAAAATATGAATTTAATCAAACCTATAGTTACCTATTTAAAGAAGAAAATCAATGACTCAAAAGAAATATGGAAAAGAGAGGCATGTTAAATAATATCATAAGTATGTAATGTACAACATGTAGATTGTGAGAAATTAGAAAATTAATAACCTGAATTCTTCACCAAAATATTTCAAGGAAAAAAAAAAGAGACACGGAGGAGGAAACATTTGCATTGTATGAGCTGTTTTGATTTTGTTGTTGCATTTTTTGCTTTTGATGTGAGTACTCAGTTTATTTAGATAATCATGTTACCCCCAGTCATCACAGTTCTATCTGACCTTCTTGAAAAAAATTTAGAACTATATAACCCGTATCCCATAAGTGCAGGAAATATTGGCTTGAAATAAATAAATTATAGTTGCAATTATCTCATTGTTTGGATTTGGAAATAAATTGTATGAACTGGTTGAAAATACATGTGTATACATCTTTATATTAGTACTATACAGTTGATGTAGTCTGCATTAGAGCAAATAGAAAACAAAAAAATTGAAAATTTTTAAGCTAGAGAATTTCTTTTTTCCAGGTTTAAATGATCTTTTTTATATATCTCAAATGCTTTTTCCCATAGCTCCAAAAAAGACTGATATTTTAGGGATTCTACAATGGCTACTGGGAGATTATTCCACAGTCTTAACCAAAATTATAGTCAATAATTAATCTTACACTGGTGCTGCCTAAATATTCCTTTTTTTAGTATCATATACCTGAGATAGTTCACAGACTGTTCTAAGAAGACCTCTCCTATGATGCAGAATATTCCCCTTCGAAACAGATGTTATTAATCTTATTTGTGATATTTCCACATTAATCAACTCCTAACCTATCTTCACCCCCCGAATTAGGCAGATGCATTTCCACTGGGTAAATGCCAGTGGGGACAATAAAATATGACCTGGAGTTAGGGAATGGTGTCTTGAATAAGACACCACCATTAATAATGACGGCATCCAGGGGCGCCTGGGTGGCTCAGTCGGCTAAGCGTCCGACTTCAGCTCAGGTCACGATCTCGTAGTTCGTGGGTTCGAGCCCCGCGTCAGGCTCTGTGCTGACAGCTCAGAACCTGGAGCCTGTTTCAGATTCTCTGTCTCCCTCTCTCTCTGACCCTCCCCCGATCATGCTCTATCTCTCTCTGTCTCAAAAATAAATAAACGTTAAAAAAAAATTAAAAAAAAAATAATGATGGCATCCACCCCCCTCCTCCCGACCAACCTCAGAATAGTATTCAACCTAAAGATACTGGACAATTTCAGTTCAATTCACTTATAATTCAAATTCAATTCAGTTTACATCAAGTACTACCTTGTTCGCCAGTTATTTGGTGAATTTATACATTACATAAATGTCACTTTTTCACACACTTTGGCATTCAAAAAAAGTCATATTTTCCTTAAATCTAATTAGGTCCAGCCCAGATCTTCATTAAATGAGCCTGTAGACAGTCTCAAGTACTGCAAACTCCCCTTTTTGGTACAAATACTTTTGGGGCAAAAGTAACATTGATCTCAAACAGAAGGAAAACTTCAAGGGGCTTTCAGTGCTTATTAGTTACTGTTATGAAGCCAGGTGTTCAAATTGCCATGAATACTTAGAATGCAGAGGTTCAGGTACAACCAAGCCATGCTCCCTAACCATGGGTTCCACTTCCTATACTTGACAGCTTCTGTCATTTCCTAATGATGTCCCTAAACTACAGACTGCCAACTATTTCCTTCTTTGGTGGAATATTCACTGTCTATATTTGTTCCTGCCTTCTCATCTCAAAGCCGATATGCCTGTCTATCCTCACTCCCTGCCTACTATCCAGGACCCCTAGAAATGTCTCCCTGATTTTTTAAGCAACCCCAAGTTGCAAACCAGAATAGGCATTTTCTGTAGTAAACTAATGTATTGAGGGCTAGAAAATTACTGAGACTTGGGAACAAAAAAAGACTAGCAACGTTTTTGGAAGAGAAAAGGAAAAAATATATAGAACCAAGCATAAATAGCTCTTAATTGTTTAGGCAAATAAGCATTGAAGTAAATGAGCCTACTGCATTGCTAATACACCTATCCTAAATTTACAACAGTGCTGGGGGAAATAATAATTCTTATGGATGCACCTAAGGCAATTTTTACTGATTCACTTCTGCCCCTAGAATGGAGAGTTTGAAAGTTTAATCTTAGAATTCAGAATCATGGATCTACCACTCTCCTTGAGAGATTCACTTAATTATGTTTTTAGACTTAATTTTACTTCTCAAAATGGTTAATTATTAGTACTCATATGTTTATTGTGAGCAATAAATATAAATGATGTATGGGTCATGTTATGAATTTGTCAAATTAACACTTATTAAGGGAAGCACACGTTGCCAAATGGTGACCCAAAGTTCAGCAACAGACCACAAGAGAAACCAAAGTAGAGAAGTTTATTATCCTAAGGTCCTGGGCGAAATACCCAGAATGTCTAGAGGAGCCATATAGGGAGGTCAAGGCAGAGTGAAGACAGAGAGACAGTTATTGGAACTGGACACAGCCTTTGTCAGGGTCCATGAGTGAAGTGCTGGGGTCCCCTGGCTAAAGCTTGGTTGGTCACTTCAAACCAAAAGAGCGGGGTTTTGGAAAGTTATACGAAAGTTTTATCTAAGAAGTGCATAGGGGGAAGGTGTTAGGAGGCAGAGGAGACTTGACCACAGCCTTATTGATTACAGAGCTGTTAAGGAAATCATACCAATAACTTACATTTGCCTGTGACTCTGTAGCTGCTATCCAGGGGCATGTGCTTGCATGAAGGGCCAGTGTCATGTTAAAGTTCTTGCAGGCCACTTGGTTAAACAAAATCAATGTGGAAGCAGCAGTACTATGGGGTAGCTTAGCTAAACTCTCTACAGACACAAATTATATATATGTTTATATATACACACACACACACACACATATATTTATGGTACACACAGAAATACGATATATATGTGATATATCTGACTATATATATTATGTATGATATAAATATTCTATATTACATATATATCATATATTCTATATAATAATATATAACATGTAAAATATATATAATAGTATATGTCATATATATATATATGTTACACACACACATGATGGTAATAGTCTACTGCTAAGAGGCAGTTTAGGCCTCTTGCATTTTTACATATCTTGAGTTTACAAAAATCACAAGACTTTGTCCTTTACCAGACTACTTCTCAGCATTGTTTATGCAGAGGCAATCTTAAGAAGTGGAGACATGCATTGCAAGAATTCTTCAAATAGTTCTGTATGCACCTAGTTATTTCGCAGAAAGATTATAGACTTGCTTACTACAATTCCCTAAGTTCTCACATGGCATATTCCACTGCACGTGTAGGCTCCACCTGGCTCCAAGGGCTTTGCCATGAGATTTCGGGTGCAGAGACCCAGTAGGACAATGCTAACAATCTTGCCCCTGCTTTTGCTGTAATTCAGTCCTTTATCTCTGACCCAAGAGTCTTGTGTCTTTTGTCAACACCCATGGAACTGTGACAGGCTTCTTTGTTAGCTCATAGAGTTATTTTGATTGGAGTTCTAGCTCTCCTCCAACTGTCAAACTCATTAAAGTAGAGTAAAATCCCCAAAACTATACCATAGTTCCCTGGAGAAGATTAATTAGAGATGCTGAAAGTTGAAGAGAGAAAAAAGCTACAACTAAGCAATATTATCTATTCACTTGATTTAAAAAAAAAATTGTAACCTATTTAATTGGCAAAAAGATTTGATTTTTATTTCATCATCTTGCTAACTTTGAAACTTATAAGAAAAAGGAAATAAATTTACTTAGAGCTAACAGCAACATAAACATTGATTTGAATTAGTATAAGCTTTCCTTGTAAGCATAGTTTTATAAAAAGCAGATATTTTATTATTGCTTTGAAATTTCTCTAAGGCATTGGAAGAAGACATATTCTGCCAGAATGTGTATAAGTGATTCTCTGAAATCTTTTTTTTTTATCTTGTTGCATCTTATTATGTACATGCTGTATCAGTCTGATTTAATAGGATACATACAGAAAACCATCTTAACTGAGAAATTAGATTGTAGATAATCCATCTAACATTCAAAACATTTTAAAGAAAGATAAAAATATTCATTCCTTTTCAATATAATTATTCATAAAATGTAAATAATGATTTATGATAACTCATACTGTACATAGGTACCCTTACCCTTCAGTTAGTAAATCAACTCCTCTGAACCTTGTTATTTCCCTTGTAAATGGTGGTAACCAGCATATTAGTCTTCTGGGGCTGCCATTACAGAGCACCATGAACAGGGGACTTAAATCACAGAAATCTATTTTCTTACAGTACTGGAGACTTGAAGTCCACCATGGAGGTGTTGAGAGGGTTAGCTTCTTCTGAGGGCTCTCTCCTTGGCTTATAAATGGTCGTCTTCTCTTGTGTTTTCATAAGGTCTTCCCTCTGTACTTGTCTGTGTCCTAATTGCCTCTTATTAATAGGATAGAAGTCATACTGCATTAGAAATCACATGAATGACCTCATTTCAACTTAATTCCTCTTAAAAGATGCTCTCTCCAAATTCAGTTACATTCTGAGGTACTCAGGGTTAGGAATTCAACATTTGAATTTAGAGGGGACACAATTTAACCCAATACAGGTAGATTATCATAGTGTATGTAAAACATCTAACAAAAATTTCCAAAGTGATTATAATATAATAATAGCCATTATTATAGTTACAACCCTGTGGAAAACACTAATTAAAAAAAAAATTACTTAAGATGAAACTTTGTATCTTGGACAAAGACAAAATAACATGCAATATTCATAAAAGAAAATAGAATATTATGAATAAAATTTATTCTTGTACCTATTAGCAAGGTTAGTCTTTTGTATTTTTTTAAAAATTTTTTTTTTTCAACGTTTATTTATTTTTGGGATAGAGAGAGACAGAGCATGAACGGGGGAGGGGCAGAGAGAGAGGGAGACACAGAATGGGAAACAGGCTCCAGGCTCTGAGCCATCAGCCCAGAGCCTGACGCGGGGCTCGAACTCACGGACCGCGAGATCGTGACCTGGCTGAAGTCGGACGCTTAACCGACTGCGCCACCCAGGCGCCCCAGTCTTTTGTATTTAAGCAGTATGCTTGGATTGCAACAGTTTCTCAACATAAAATATTTGTTGAACTCAAGTCCAGTATATAAAGTGCAAACATCTTATAACAGTGATCATCAAAAACACTTTAAGTAAAAAACAATCATACTTAAAATTATTTGTATGACAGGTAAAATGTTGTATAATTAGGGGCGCCTGGGTGGCTCAGTCGGTTATGATAGCATTAATTATGATCGGATTTTGATTATTGTTTGTTTCATGTATTTGTTGACAAGTTTCTCCATTTCAAAGCTCTATAAGGAAAATAATTATTTCTAATGCTTTTTTTTTACCTTTCTGGAAAGTGGCATTCTTATGCTTATACAGATTTTGTTGTGGACAGAGTGTTTGTGTCCCCGTAAAATTCATAGGTTGAAGCCTTGATCCCCAGTGTAATAGTATTTGGAGATGGGGTTTTTGGAGATAATTCAGTTTAGATTAGGCCATGAGGGCAGGACCCTCATGATGGATTACTGCCTTTATAAGGCACTAGAGAGCTTGCTCATTCACCTCACGTGCACACAAAGAAGAGTTCATAAGAGCACACAGCAAGATGGCAACCACCTACAAGTCAAGAAAGGGATCTCCGAATGGAACCTAGCTTACTGGCACCTTGATCTTGGACTGCTCAGCCTCCAGAGCTGTGAGAAATAAATCCCTATTGTTGAAGCCACCCGTCTATGGTGTTTTATGATTAAGACAGGCCTTTCTTTTAGTGCATTTATTCTGGATTACAGACCCTGTAAAGGGAAGGATCATTTCTAATATTTCTATAACATCCTGGAATAGTAGTGCGCTTATCCTTATGTAATTGAATCATATCTTGGAATACTCACTACCAGATGTCTAAAACAACAGTGAAATGGCTTGAGAGTTCATTCACTGGAGAACTGCTTCCATGGTCAGTATTTCTTCTGAGTAATTTAATCAAAGAGAACATAGTTTTTGGCAAGGAATCAATTAGTATAATGGTTTTTAGATGGCAAGGCCTCATAGCCTAGATTTGTTATATCTTATTGCACATTTATTAAAGGTGTCTTACCATTCAAAATGACTTGTTTGGTAATTTTGAAGATAAATGTCATGGCCAGGGTCAAAGATTTTATTTTGTGGACTTCAGCACTGACTCTAGGAAATGGCTTGAATGCTAAATGTCACTTGTACCTGCGGGATTCAACATACTGGCAAATTATTCAATTTAGAATCAAGACTCTCTCTGTAGCTTCTGTCTATATTAGGTCAAGTGTATTTATGACCACCTCTAGAGAGGCTTTAGACTACTGTTGAATAGATATCGCTAGCATCTCAGATATTATTCAGCTTTGCCTTCATCTCTGTTGGGACTCTGTTTTATTTTCATTCTTTCTTTACTGTTATCATTATTTGAGTTTCTTCTGAGTTTTACTTGGGGTATCTTAATTTCCTTTATAGTATATTTAAATCCATTCAAATCTATGAAATCCCTTCAATTTTCATGTCCCCATTTAGACCACATTTTTGTGTAGAAAAAAACATTCTCTAGAAAAATAACTTCTTCCAAACTCTCTTGGGATTATGGTACAGAACCTGGTGTCATTGTCTCTTACTAAAAGCAAACAGCAACCTTAGGTATGAAACCCGCCTTTCATGGAAATTATTCCTTCATATGTAACTAATCAATCTAAAGTTGCAATGGGAGGAATGACCCGGAGGCTGTAGCAAGCCCCATAACTCTAAATTTCCTCTGTATGTTTTCTCTGCTTTTAACATTGAATGCAGCATGGAATTTAGGGTAGCATATCTAGTGCTGCTTACCTAGATTGGAAACTAGTATTTAATACAACTCATGCTGAATCCAGCCCACTTGCTTTATACAAGTAGCAAATACTGTGCATGCACATGCATCATGGAAAGTCAAGCTGCGGCAGCTGCACCTGTGGGTACCCAGTGACGCAATCCTTATAAGGTTGGAACTTTGATTAGGCCAGAAACAGCAATGCAAATGTACCAAGGCCGTAAAGTTAGTAGTTCAAGGTCAATCTGGAGAAGTTTTGTACTCCCACACTAAGCATGAAGTCTTTTGGCCATTCTGTTTGGATCAAGAATGAGGCCAAGAGATTGGCCGAGAGCTGCATCATTTACTTAAGGATGGTGAGTGGAGGGCGCCTCGGTGGCTCAGTCGGTTAAGCGGCCAACTTCAGCTCAGGCCGTGATCTCCTGGTTTGTGAGTTCAAGCTCCTCTCACAGTTTGTGAGTTAGAGCTCCACGTCAGGCTCCAGAAAGCCCCGGAGCATGCTTCTGATTCTGTGTCTCCCTCTCTCTCTGTCCCTCCCCAACTCATGCTCTCTCTGTCTCTCAAAAATAAATAAAGATTAAAAAAAACTTAAAAACAAAAGGATGTGGATTGGTAATCTCTCTCTGAACAGTAAGCTATCAGAAGACTTAAGAAATCCCTATTTCTGATCACTTTAACATCCTCAGTATCTAGCACAGACTTTGGCTCATATAGGGGAGTCAGTGTGTTTTTATCAAATGACTACAGTAAAAAATACTTTTGGACTATGGTTGTGGTTTCTACCTCTCATCCATTCCTGATTCTTCCTTATGGTCTCACAGGAAGACTGAGCTTTCCAAGTCCTTTTTTAATTAGGCGAGACTATTGATTCGATCTAGGTAAAGAAATGTGAACAAAAGTGATGTGCGTCATTTCTGTACAAGGCATTTAAGAGCTTGTGCGCTACACTCAACATTGTCTCTTCCTCTGCTGTCGGCATCACAGAACTGTAAGTTGAGATGACAGTTACAAGATGAGGCCTTCTGTATCTTGTATCTCTGTATCTCTGAATTGCTGCATAGATGAGACTTCCCCTGGAGGGGTGGCCAACCTACACGTGATTTTCTGCAAGCTTTCATTTGTGTAGCCACCGATATTTGGATTTTATTTTGTTATATTTCTATTACGCTGATGCATAATATTGACTTTGTGTCTGCTGACTTCATCGCTAATAAAAATGGTTGAATCTACATTAGTAGATTTTTAACTCTTCATTGTTTGTTTTTATGATGGATGCATCATCTTTGGGAAGTCCAACCTTGACTTAATTTGCAAACAGATCCAATAAATTCCTTGTGAAGTCTTAACTATAAGCTCAATTTTTTGGCTTGTAAAATTACTATTGACTAGCCGGTAAATAAATCTTTTTGAACGGGCCGTGGGACTTAATCTTGGAAAATAAAGTGTCAATCAGGGAAGAAATGCATGACAAATTTAACAAATGCCACAGATGAAAATAAATAACATGCAAATAATAGGTAATGATTACTTGATCCAGGAAAATGACTTAATTAAATAAGCATCATTCAAAGTGTTTTACTTCAATAATTAAAACTTGCAGATTTTCAATTAAGAAATAACTCATGCTTTATCAGGGTTTCACATTGCTCTCCTACTCCACAGCATACATTTTCATTTCCTTCTGAAGTATTGTATTAAAGCCATATTGCATGCAACAATTTTTAAAAAATGCCTAAAAAAGGGGGGGGAGAAGCACTTTAGGTGAGTGAATGTTCCATTATACATACATATTTTTTTAGATTTAGCCTAGAGTGTTGGTTTTAAATTTTTTTTTTCAACGTTTTTATTTATTTTTGGGACAGAGAGAGACAGAGCATGAACGGGGGAGGGACAGAGAGAGAGGGAGACACAGAATCGGAAACAGGCTCCAGGCTCCGAGCCATCAGCCCAGAGCCTGACGCGGGGCTCGAACTCACGGACTGTGAGATCGTGACCTGGCTGAAGCCGGACGCTTAACCGACTGCGCCACCCAGGCGCCCCGAGTGTTGGTTTTAAAAATAAAATAATACAACTTGACTACTTGTGAAAAATGTGAGGGGTGAAGTAGACGGTGAAACCAGGAAGGAATACAGTACACATGATGGGTGTGGTTTGTTTTGGTTTTTGTTTTATTTTTAGTGGCCAAAACCTTGGAAGCATGAGGCAGCAAGGAAATGAAAAATAAAGATCTAGAAATGGGTTTAACTTTAGAATTCAAATTTAGGATTGGGAAAAAAAAAGGCACTATTTACTTGCCAAATATTAAAAAGCAATTTCACAACTGATGGAAAGTTTTGAGTCTATAATTAAAACTTTACAAGGAATTTATTGGTTTCACAAATTAGATGAAGTGTAACCAGCACTTTACATGCACAATTTTAACTCTTAGAGTAATTTTGTGAATTAGGTATTATTTCGGCTTTGCAATTGAGAAAATTGGCTAAAAGAACTTCTAAGCTCACTTGGATAATAAGGATGGAGCTTGGATTTATAATCTTATACATCTTATTACCAGGCTTACAATATATCCATGGATCTCATTACTTTTTTTAGAAGTCAACTATGATAATTTGTGAGAGAAGCAAATGGTAGCCCAATTAGTTACAGATAAAAGAAAGGTAGAGATTAGCTATTGTGACTTTTATTTCAGGACTCCGGTTAAGCCAAGGCTCTGTTTCTGATAATAGATTGAGTATGAAGTTTAAGAGAGAAAATTAGAAGTTTAATACAAAATATTTGGGTGTGGTGGGCCTACAATGATGAACACAGATGTTAGAGTTCTATGAGCATGAGTTTAGTTTTTATATCTATAAAATGGAAAATAATACTTTGCCTGTAAGATTTTTATAGACATAAGTGATAATGCATAATTACTTGGGAAAATGTCTGGCTCATGCTAAGAGATCAATATATGATGGTTCCCATTTTCACATCTTTTTGTACACTGCTCTTTGGACTGAATGCAACCCAGATAGTTTCTGTGCACATAGGAAGTAGAAGTCATTGGGTAAAGCTAATAAGAGTCAGTCAGATCACCTGGGTGACAGCAAGACAGGGGACAGAAGTGGCTGGATTTTTCTACTAAAGAAAGTCAGGCTGTGATATTAAGAAACATAATACCAGATAAGACATTAAAGACAGAAAATTTGGGGGTACCCGGGTGGCTCAGCTGATTAAGCGTCTGACTTTGGCTCAAGTCATGATCTCATGGTTGACGAGTTTGAGTCCCACCTTGGGCTCTGGGCTGACAGGTCGGAGCCTGGAGCCAGCTTGGGATTCTGTGTCTCCCGTCTCTCTGTTCCTCCCCTGCTCGCTCGCACTCTCTTTCTCAAAAATAAACAAGATTAAAAAAAAGAAAAAAAGAAAGTTTCCTGAACTTGGCCATGGCCACTACACGACTATCATACATACGCCCCAGCATTAGAAGAAAAGAGAGGTATGCCATCCAGAATAATGTGGCATAATTCTGATTCTTGCCCTTCCCAGTCAGCTTCCCATGGAAATGGACTAGAAGCCCCCCGATAGAAACAAGCCTTTGTACACCGATATATTACTTTTGAAGGGTCACTTTACATCCTGCATCACTGTAGTATTGTGTGTTGCCATCACCAATATTCCTACAGGATCACTCCAAATGTTTCTGGCCACAATTTTAGAGGTATAAATTAGCTCTCATAAACCTTTTAGAGTTTCGTAGGAATGTCTGAGAAAAGTTAAAGAATCTTGTGCTGGCTCCTAAGCTTTGGATTCTGAGCTACAAATCCACCTTTCCAGACTCTATTGAGGCTGCTGCTGAAAACTGCAAACCACATTTAGCTTTCCCTACGGCCCCACTAGGCTTTGCACAACTAGGGCGCTAGACAGAGAAGAGAAGCTGGAGAAAGGAGAACGGGCAACTTCCTTCCTGCTGTTGATTTCTTGTTCCAGTCAGCACTGCCCGGCTCCTTCTTCCCCTTGGCAGAGGCAGCGTGTAGAAACAGAGGGTGTCCAGATTGAGCTGTTTCCAATAGTAGCACAACTATCGAAGTTCATGGAGCCCTCTTGTAACACATCAGCATCACACAACTGATACCACCGTCAGCTGCCAGATACCAGATGCGAGCTCTGCATACCCCAGCCTCCGACACAGAGCCAAGATGGCCCCGGGAGCACTGCCTCCTTCGCAGAGGTGTGAGTTTCACTCCAGGAGGCCCGTCCCTCAAACTTTTAAATTTTAATGATGCCAACCTCTTTTCATTGTTTCCTCAATTCTAGGTAACTGTTTTCTGCAGCCACTAGCTCTGAAACCTTGTGCATGAAAAAGAGTTCATATAGCAGGTGGGGGACTACTCTCCTTGGAAAGTCTTGCCTGCAAGGTTGGCCCCTGGCTGGTGTCTGGGAACTTAGATTTTTGATTGGTTCCCAACCGTCCCTTGTAAGAATGTATTATTGTGTGGCTAAACAGTGGCTTATATGGAGTCACTGCTTTCCTTCTGGGGGGCTGGAATTCTGGTATGTGATAGGTAGAGAGTGCCTGTGTGACCACCCCCAATAAAACCCTTGGTTACTGAGTGTCTCTAGTAGACAAAATTTCACCCATGTTGCCACAGTCCACTGCTGAGGGAGCCAGAGGCATTCTGTCTGACGCCACTGGAAGAGGACCTCTGAAAGCTCAAGTCGGGTTTCCTCCAGACTTGACCCATGAATCTTCTCCTTTGCTGATTTTTCTATCATTTTGTTGTAATAAGTCATAGCCATGAATATGACTGTATGTTGAATCGTGTGGGTCCTCTCAAAAACCTAGGGCAGGTCCTGAGGACCCTTAACACACTTTAGTGATGTAGGAAGTAAAGGCAGAAGGAAATGGCAGATAAAATTAAATTTCCTGATAACCTGCAGCCCATTGACGAATAACTTGAGGCAGGTAGAGTAGAACATTCCTCCAGGAACTCCCTACTGTCTTAATATTAATGCTTTGCTGGAGGGAAGAACAATCTTAGCTTGACAATAGCTAAGCCTGCAGTAGTGAGTCTTCTTTAGCATATGAAAATTCCTTTGGAAATGTCCGTTTGACTTTACCTCCCCCCGACTCCCAAATATATAATCAGTCTCTCCTCATGGGCCTGGGGCAGCTCTTCCTGCCCAAGGTTCTGTCCCCAAGCTTTGATAAAATCATCTTTTTTTGTACCAAATCATCTTTTTTGTGCCATTCAGAGCCAACGGCAAAGACATCTCAAGAATTCTTTCTTGGCCGTTGGCTCTGAATCCCCATCATTCCAGAACCTCATCACTCAGTATCTCTTCTACCCCACCCTTTTAAACAGTTTTCTATACCTAGGTAATAACTCTTTGTATTAAATTTTCTCTGTTAGAATAACTGGTGTAGATTAAGCTCTAACGTACTCTATAGCAGGGATTTTCATAGTGCAGCTTTTACCCAGATCGGTAAAATCACATGGGCACAGTTACATATATATTCACACACACACTAGAGGTGCTAAGTTAGGAACTAGAAGCACTAGGGGAGGGAATTGGGAATTTGGTTTAACATACACCCCCGACGAAGAGCATATTTTAGAATAAATTTGGAGAACATTTCTCAATGGTGTGAAATAAGTTTATTCCTAAGACCTTGACTATCTGAAATGGTATTTATAGTAAATTACATACTCTTGCCTTCATGGAGTGAATTTATTTCTTTTATATGAGCAGGCCACTTCCCAGTAGTCAGCATATCCTTGGACACTTAATACCTATGGGTACTTAATACCTTGGCAAATTGCTTTATAACCATATCATTAGTTATTCATAGAATCTGTAAGTAATATCTACTTTGGGTTTATTCCAAAGTCTTTGATAAGGTCGATAGAAGTTAAATTGTGAAAATGTACCCTGGCATAATAAAAGGTTTTACTCCCTTCTTTAAACTAACATTTTATTTTATTTTAAGTAGAAGGGACATTGTTGAAAAATTGCTAGGAGGCCCACAAGAAAATGACATGTACAATGAAGTTATAGATACTAAAATGTGTCTAAATATCTTCTATGGAGTTAAAACTTTTCATCAGTAAATTGGCAGAGCAAGAATAAAGACCATAAAATTAAAAAACATATTATGTGCAAATGAGACATACAGGTTTTAATTATAAAAGCACAATGTAATCTTCTTTTCTTTTTTGAATATATAAACATGTATGTGAGTATCACCTTTCCTCCTCCCTATATTATCATCTTAGGCTGTCATCTATGATGTGATAATTTATGGACTGAAAAATGAATAAGGTTGCTATGGGTCATAAAATTGTGCTTAAGTTTCCAAAGGTAGTAGGGCAGTTAGTGACCTCATTATTCCATCCTGACTTTTAAAGCAACACTTTGAACAAACAGAGTAATTCAAAGTCACTCTCCAAGAATTGGGAATTAAACTAGATGGTTCAAGATCTCTGATTGGAGGCATGTGCTTCAGATCAGGTCCCTTTCCAGAGCAGAGACGTAGATACCTAATGCATTGCACTGAATTCAGATTTGTTCTTATAACAACTCTTCACCTAACTCCTCTAGGACTCTCCTCACACATTGTAGTCATTAAACACCATCACAGGATACTTGGAACAGGATACTGGACAATGCATACTCCTTTATACTTTTGGAGTTAATCTGGGAAAAAAGACTATGATAACAGCAGTCATGATTCCTTTCCTTTATCACCTCACGTTATTGCTACATAATACCTCTCCTAGTTTTGACTTGCCATTGCTTCAGTCTACAATAAAGACGACAATTGTACTTATATTTCAGATTAGAAAATTTTGGATCTTTTAAAGGGAATATCCCAGGTCTTTTCCAACATTGAACCAAATATTAATAGAAAGAGAAGATATAAACATATAGAAACAGATTAGGTTATAGAGGAGAGATTTGTTTGTTTGTTTCTTTCACTCAACATGTTCTCAGTATCTTCCATTTGCCTCTAGACTGGACACCTGAGGATACAGACTTGGTTTCTCAAAAAGACATCCTTTGAGGGGCGCCTGGGTGGCGCAGTCGGTTAAGCGTCTGACTTCTGCCTGGGTGGCGCAGTCGGTTAAGCGTCTGACTTCAGTCAGGTCACGATCTCGCGCTCCGTGAGTTCGAGCCCTGCGTCGGGCTCTGGGCTGATGGCTCAGAGCCTGGAACTTGTTTCCGATTCTGTGTCTCCCTCTCTCTCTGCCCCTCCCCCATGCTCTGTCTCTCTCTGTCCCAAAAAATAAATAAACGTTGAAAAAAAAAAAAAAAAAGACATCCTTTGAGTTGCCTCATTTTTTTCTTCATGGGGCAGCTGATCGCATTTTAGATGGGATGATTATTTGTGTTTGTCACATCGCTGGGTATTTAGCATCTCTGGCTGTCGTCTACTGAAAAACTACAATCTCTTCCTCTATTATTTCGGCTATTAAATACACCACACACATTGTGACATAAGACATGCACTCCACTTGAAAACCACTATACTTGAATTTTATTCTATTATAATTCAAGTATAATTTCAATTATATAATTTAAAAGTCAAAAGGACATCATTCCAAAATCTATTGTATCTTTTTGCTGTCTGAGGTAGTTCTTTTCTTTGTTAAGACCTAGTACCTTCACTTCTTTTCTGGGCTAACATCTCAATTTTGTCACATTCAGGGTAACATGATTCCCAGAGTAGATGAGCTTTTTCTTGGAGACTACAACTTCGTGTCAGTTTCCTGAGAAGGGAACTTTTGTCTTCTTCCTCTTGCGGAGCTGTTCTTTACTACTTAACTACCCACTAAATTCCAATTTCCTGTCTGAGGCAAGTCTTCAGTTCTCTACTAATTTGCCAAGCACAGATGAGTAGTAGGCCCTGAGTCATCAAGGAATTTCCAGTTTGGTTACCAGAGTTAACCACTTTCAAGGCAGTCTTTTATGAATCATTTAGATTTTGACTTTCCTTTCTCTACTACATCAGATATTCCTTCTCAATCACGTCACCTTGGTTTTATAACAAAAATCTGCATCATGCTTTCAATGACTGTAACAGACCACTTCTACCTAAAATAAGAATTGTTTCCTTACACAAGGACAAAGAGAAGCCTTCTCAGAAAGCTATGTGTCTGAAAGCTTGAGCATGAACTATTTACTTTAGCTGTGAGGTTGTGGGCATGTCCTTTATTTTCTCTGTGTCGCTGTTTTAAATGAAAGACAGGGCCAGGTAGTCTTTAAAACATCTAGCAATGCCGTGAGTCTAGACTAAAAGCCAAAGGAAGTTGAGCAGTTTCTGTCTGTGAAGTAAGAAACAAGTGACACTTGTATTTTAAACTCTAGGATATAGTGTGAACTTAGATACACGTAGTTCCTGAGTAGTCATTGAGTTATGATGACCAGTTTAAGGTGTATAAGAGAATTAATGTAGAAAGGGTGCCGATGTGGCTTCTGATTATACTTTTAGAAGATTCTCTGGATCCTGATTTTCTCATCAATTGATACTTTGTACAACCTTATTTTGCTATCGCCCAAGCCCCATTGTTTCTGCAAGCTAGACAAATAGCTAAGTGACTTCAAGATGCCTTCTTACAGGAAGGCCAAGCAGACCATGACAATCTGTTTACAAATCACATCAATTTCTGAACAGGACAGAAAAAAGAAGAGGAAAATCCAATGCAAATTAGTTGCATATTCAATGTTTATGCATATTCAAATCAGGATCCATAACCAGTTGTTTGAGATGATAAAGCTATTCATATTTATGAATATTTTCTCTTTTTAAGTTTATTTATTTATTTTGAGGGAGAGGGAGCATGCATGGGGTAGAGACAGATAGAGAGAGGGAAAGAGAGAATCCCAGGCAGGGTATGTGCTGTCAGCAGGGTTTGACCCAGGTCTCAATCCCACAAAATGTGAGATCATGACCTGAGCTGAAATCACGAGTGGGAGCTCAACTGACTGAGAAACCCAACTGCCCCTGAATATTTTCAACTTATTTGCTCTCAAGTAGTTAAACATTTCATATCTAGTTTAGTATGTGTTTAAGGACAGACTTAAAAAAATCTCAGAGAAGTGTCAGTATAATAAATAATAAACGAAAAATACTTAAGTCTATAGAGGTATAATCATAAACAGGTCTGTGGCCATACATTAAGTGACATACACAATTTTAACTCTATTATCGCATGAAATGCATCCTTGCTATTCCCTCATGGAATACACGCTTTTTATGTTCCGTAAATATCAGTTTTGTTTTTAAAATATTTCTTTAAAAAGGTTTTTTTTTTACTGAAAAATGCAAGGAAAAGAGGGAATTCAATTAAAATAAATTTTGACAATTCGAAAATTCAGATTTCTTATCACAATTCAGAAGTGTAGGAGATTCATTTTTTATATGCTGTCGTTGTATATTAAGTGCTGATTCATTGCACCTTCAGAAGATGGTGATACATCATCAGTTCCTGGCTCAAACTCTGCAGCGGCGGTCCCTCATCTTACTCAGAGTAAAACCAAAGCACCCTCAGCAGCTTCCACCACCAACATGATCGGTTTCCATGGTTAGCTCTCTGCCCCAGCCACTTCTCTCCTAGACACTCACTCCATTCCAGCCACACTGGTCTCCTCGAAATCCCTCCAACTTCACTTGTGCTCTTATCTTAGGGCATCTGCACTGGTCATTTCTGCTGCCCAAAACTACTTTCTTCTGGTAGCTCTCTCATGTCTGTTAAGGATTTGCCCCAAAAACTGCCTTTCCGATGAGGACTATCACTATATTTTTAACTGTAACTCATTCCATATCCCAGTTCCTTCAAATCAGCATGATGTGGCTGAAACCCACTCTATTTTTTGCTGCTTTCTGTGACATTTAATGGCTTATAAAAACGCCCTACAAGTTACTTATATATTTAGTTTATTGAATGATCTTTGTCTATATCCTGATAGAATGTAAATGGCAAAAAGCAGAGCTTTTGTGATGGTCTGAATGTCTATGTCCCACCCAAATTCATATGTTGAAATTTTAATAGCCAATGCAATGGTATTTGGAGGCAGAGCCTTTGGGGAATGGTTAGGTCATGGGGGTGCAGGCCTCATGAATGGGACTAATGGCCTTTATAGAAACGACTCCAGAGAGCTCTCTTGGCATTGCCACCAGAGACCAGAGGACAGGTGAGATGCTTCAGGCTACAACTTGAAAGAAGGCTCTCCCCTGGCCCTCTGGGACCCTGATCTCAGACCGCTAGCCCCCAGAACTGTGAGAAATACATTTCTGTCATTTATCAGCATTGGGTTTGTAGCTTATGTTTCTTATTTTGCTATAGGAACCCCACAGACTGTTCACTAATGTGTCCCAATCACTAAAATAAAGATGTGCTCACACTAAGCACGTAATAAGTAGTTGAATTTTGGAAAGAAATAACATGATTAGGTAATGATGATAAAGATGATGATGGTGGTGTGGTGACGATAATAACGATGATAAAGTGATTATTCTATTTTCTACCCTGGGCTAAGCAGTTTACTTTAAAAATTGACCCAATCTCCATCTAAAAACTTTGGCACATAAATTTCATAATTCTTATTTTATCAATAAAAAACACTGTGACTGGAGAAGTTAAGGAACTTGTCTCAAATCTAACAGCTAATAAGCTAGAGGAACTGGGACTGGCATCTCGAGCTG
Source organism: Puma concolor (assembly GCF_028749965.1). Taxonomy (NCBI): domain Eukaryota; kingdom Metazoa; phylum Chordata; class Mammalia; order Carnivora; family Felidae; genus Puma; species Puma concolor. The sequence goes on from NC_141670.1 coordinate 72,140,191, forward strand.
TCAGACTTCAAGGTCTAGGCCGTTATCTTATACTATGTGACAATTCCTAAAATAAGAATTTAGGTAAGTCAGTTTCATACTTGGCTTTGACTACTGACCAATAAAGGAAATACATTTATTTTATATGGAGAATAAATTGCATATACTGTAATACAGTATATCATATGAGCTTTCACCAATCCATTTTATTTTCGAACACAGTTATTCTGGTCCTTAACCTCATGAGTCATTTTCCCCACTTCTACTCACTTTGTAAAACTTTGAGAATTAATTGTTATGAATATCCTGTGGAAGTTTATCAGCACAAATAAACTATTTGCGCATGAAACATATAGAGGAAAAACTTTTATTAACCCAGCTTGCCTGATAACACAAAATCCCAAGTTAAAAAAGTTATGGGAGGTGAGGGAACAATACTGTCAAAGGAAGGAACATAAAAGTTTAAAGATTCCAAGTGGCTAAGTGAAAAATGAGACAAGTAAGCAATATAATAGTTATTGCCAACAAGGAATGTATGCTGTGAAGAGTGGGGATGGAAATTAAAAAAGAAAATGTGGATAAAATTACGTAGATAGAAAATATTCCCATTGTGGAGTAGAGTATACCTACTAGTTAAGTGCCTGAGCTTTCTTAAATTTGCTCCTTTTGAAATTGCTGCTAAAAATAGTATCTACCTCAAAGAGTTATTTAGAGAATAAAATGAGTTTATATATTTAAAATGGTTAGAAACAGAACCTAGCAAGCACAAATATTTTCTATAACCATTTTATGATTCTGACGGGCAGAAATCTGTCTCTCTTGACTTTACTATTAAGAAAATCAATTGCTCATGAATGATTTGACTTCATACCTACTTAGAAGTGGGTAAATTTGAATTCCAGTCAATTTAAGATTTTGTTATCTGCTCTTTTTCTTCTCTTTTCCGTCTGTAGCATTTGGGAATAGATGGAAATATATAACATCATGATAGAGGAAGGAATAGTCTGTTACCTGAATCCTGTCCTCTAGTAGCTGGCCTTTGTACTTAATCTCTCCTGGCCTCTGGGCATGTGTTAACACCCGTGCAAGTATCTATGGTCTCACAGTGCTTAGTGTATCCCACACTCTGCATCCCCTTCCTGAAAACCTCAGATTCTTTCAAGTGACCAGCTCTCAGCACACCTGTGATCATCATCAAAGCTACAGAAATAACTGAGTTTACTGCATGCCATGAGCAGAGCATTAATCTGGGCTCTTTCCCTGCCTAATCAATGATGTCACTATTCTACGGTGATAGGGCCACCTTCTGTGGTCATGGAGCACACTGTGTGGTGACTTCCTCTCAAAAGCTCCAAATGATAAGCAGCGAACAAGCCTCCTCTGCTTTCATATTTCCCCTCAATGTGTGGATTCAACTGCCTCATCCTGCCATTCTTGGCCAAAGCCCAGGTAGTGATGCTTTTGCTGAATGAGCTGGGGAGACACTTCACCCATTCCATCTCAAAGATGTTGCCAGAGGCTCCGGGTCCCATCCCAAGAAAGAATTCAAGGACAGACAGGACACAGCATATGAGGACTCAAGCTAGAGAGTTTCTTAAAGTGAAAGTATACTCTCCAGATGTGAGAGTGGGTGAGTTCAAGAGAGAACTGCCCTGGGGCTTGGTTTTCTATATTTTATTGACAGTTGTTAACTAGGGAGTGGAATGTTCATTGCCTGGGCCGGGGATTTCTTGGAAACAGGGTTTCACACCTTCTCTTCCTTAATTTGGTCAGGGGTTTCCTGTCATGGCACCAGCTGCCATCTTGGACCTGTCTGGTTTGACCCCGCTTCTGGTGAGTGCTGCCAGGATGGGCCTCTGAGTTTCTCAGTAGCTGGCCATGACTTCCTTGTTGCTGGCTTCCAGGAACCTATTAGAATCTAACTAACTGCCACTAGTAATGCTGCTGAGTCCTATCTCGGGGAGCCAGGCAGCACTTTAAATCTAGTTTCATTCCTTTCAAATCTTCCAGGGAGCTTTTCTTTCTCTCATGTGGAGATAACTTCTTACCTTATATCTTGCATCTTCTATGTCTTGTGGCTAGTAATTAAAATTAATTATAAAAAAATTCTCAAGGAACTGAATCAGATTTAGATTTTGAAATTTCATAAGAAAAATATGAATGTACAAGGCTCTTCTGTTTAAGCCATGAGTTGAACATTGACTCCCCCGTTCAGCCTTTATGGTGGAAAATATTAGGTGACAGGAATTATCAGGAATAAAAACACATAGGATATTAGTTCAAAAATGATTGAACTTTTTGCAAGAGTAAGGAAGGGGATATATTTACTAAGCATCGATTGCTATTTCTCAGAGTGTTAACATTTTAATGGAATATTTAACATTTACCAAATGAGTCATAAACAAGAAACCATTTTTTTTTTTTGTTTAAAACATTGTATTATATTTAAATAACAGTCATTTATATTTAAATGACAATTCTAGGCTTGAATGGATTCTTGTTCTGGTTCCAAGGCTCTCCTCTTCCTCACATTTTGTGGCTCCTTATCAGTCAGATATCAATCTCTATTCCCAGTAATATTCTCTCATCGACTATTCGTCTCCATGTGACTTTTGTTTTGGATTACCATCTCTGCCAAACTACCATAAAGGAAATTCATTTGCTCCTTTTTTCCCCACTGACTTTAATAAACTTCCTTTTTAAAGCTTTAATTTCCTTCTTCTTCCTATATATTGAACTTCTTCATACTACATAAATTATACAATCTATTCTTTATTTATCTCTACCCTTTAAATAATACAATAAATAAATAGATCCATGCTTTCTTTATATAGAAGTACCTCTAGACATCAGAAATAAATATATTTCTTCAAAAACTAGTAGAGTAATGTTTGTCAAAATTATTTCACTTTTCCTGTTTTTAATTTTCTTTTCTTACTTCCCGGGAGTATAGGTGTGATGTGGAATACCAAACTTGCAACAAAAAAACATTAACAACTTACTTTTTAAAATGCTTAAGACGTATATAGAATTCCAATTATTTACTGCAAAAATGTACCAATTAGAACTCTTTGTCCTAACATCCAAATAATTTGTCCAAAGACTTTCTCATTTAACACAGTCAAATGTTTCAGAAATTCTGCAGTATCATATCTGCTCTTAGAGTTAGTCAATCCATATGGAAATCCATACCTTTATCTGCCTTTAAAGCTCTAAATCTTATAACTGCTCAACTTTATTTAGCACATTTCTAAACATATTGTAATGATTAAGTTTATGTGTCAACTTGACTGGGTCACAAGGTAACCAGATATTTGGTTAAGCATTATTCTGGGTGCATTGTGAGGGTGTTCCTGGATGAGATTAACATTTAAATCAATTGATCCAACAAAACAGATTGTTTTCTTGAATATGAGTTCTTCTTATCCAATCCACTGAAGCCCTGAACAGAACAAAAAGGCAGACTAAGAGAGAATTTGCTGTCTGTACCGGTCATTAAGCTGAGACATATATATATATATATATATATATATATATATATATATATATATATTTTTTTTTTTTTTTTTTTTTTTCCTACCTTTGGATTTGAACTCCAAGCAGAACTTAAACTAATTAGCTCTTCTCCTTTTCAGGCCTTTGGATTTGCAGTGGAACTGACCCTCAGCTCCTGAGACTCCAGTTTGCCAACTGCAGATCTTGGGATTTCCAGCCTCCATAACTGTACAAGACACATATTGAACCACAGGGTTCAGTATTCTTTTTCTCTTTAATTAACTTGAGGGTTACGGAACACCTTTGGAATCTGCTGCTGCATTAATGTACATTATGTGCAGCATTTTATTTTATTTTTTTTTTTCAACGTTTATTTATTTTTGGGACAGAGAGAGACAGAGCATGAACGGGGGAGGGGCAGAGAGAGAGGGAGACACAGAATCGGAAACAGGCTCCAGGCTCTGAGCCATCAGCCCAGAGCCTGATGCGGGGCTCGAACTCACGGACCGCGAGATCGTGACCTGGCTGAAGTCGGACGCTTAACCGACTGCGCCACCCAGGCGCCCCAAGTGCAGCATTTTAAAGATGTATATGCTTTAATAATATTAAAAGTTTACAGATTAAGGCAGGACTAGATTAAAATCTGAAGGTAGATAGATGTGATGACTATAATAACATTTTTACTAAGTGTAGAGGCCACTTTTAGGCAATAGGCTTGAGCAATGGAATGTAGTAATGGCCCACGGCAACCCCCTGGCTGAATAGAGACACCACCATCAGGTGGCCCACGTCAAAATATGCATTGACCCTAACTAACCAGCATGCTACTTATAAGGAGTCACAGTTGCCAAAAGAGGCAAAATTCCATAAGTCCCCAAACTTCCTCACCTTCCCTCTTTAAAAACAATCCCTACCTACTACCTCATTACAGTGTCTCCTTTGCTGTCCTGTCCCTGACCCCTTGCGGTGTAGCCAATAAACTTGTATCTCCATTGTTCGTTCTCCAGTGAATCCTTTCACTGCCTCTGCCACCAAATTCCCCCAGACTTTTGCCCTTTTGGGGGCCTCCACCAAATCAGAGAGACAGCACCATAAGGATCGTCTAAAACTAATTGGAAAGAGAAAACGGATATGCTTGGAGCAGGAGAACTTGCTCCATGGGAGAACTTGTACCACTAAGGGGAAACCTAGGAACACTTGTTGCCCACACATGGAGGAGAAAGATCACAGAGACGAGAAGGGAAGGTAGGTATTCATTCCATTATGTTTTACAAAAGCCTTATCGGCCTCACACATATTTCCTAGGACCTCCCAGTGAGGGTTGTCTTCCATAATCTGATTATTTCACGCCACTATATTAAATGTTTCAGTGGTCCATCAGATATCCAATGGTAATATATTTCTTCATAATGTGATTATCTGGTTCTGGAAGCCCAGGTAATCACTTTTAGAAAAACACGAAAATTCAAGGATACTTATTATGTAGTCAAATCTATTCACTAGTTTACTATTCACTAGTAAATGATGGGGCGCTTGGGTGATCCAGTGGGTTGAGCATCTGACTTTTGATTTTGCCTCGAGTCATCATCAAAGGGAGCTCCGGTCATGACCCCAGGGTTGTGGGATCGAGCTCACGTCCTGAGCATGGAGCCTGTTTAATATTCATTCTCTCTCTCTCTCTCTCTCTTTCTCCCCTCAGCCTCTCCCCACCCCTTGCACACTCTCTCTGAAATTAAAAAAAAAAAAAAAGTAAGTAAATGGTTGTGAGCATTATAACTAAAACAAACTGAGAATTTGAGAATTAGCTTAAGATACAAGGTAATTGCCAATGATGAGTAGAAGCTTTACTTAGAGAGACAATTGTCCTTCCAAGTAAGTGTAGTAAATATGCAAACTTGGGTTATTTGTTTTTGATCAGATAGTGATAACACACAACTCCCCCCACCCCCAGACTATTCTCACACCTCCCTCTGACTCTTACCTCCACTCTGGCACAGGTCTCCCTTCATCCATTATCCTTAAATCCAGACTTCAGAGTCATAGATGGGCTAAGGTTAAAGTATGGGGTGTGGCCAAGGATTGGGGTGAGGATTTACCTTTTGCAGATTTCTTGGTAATAAAAATAGGTACAAACTTAGAGTCTGAATTTCAGAGTACATAAAAATCACTATGTTTAGGGGCGCCTGGGTGGCTTGGTCGGTTAAGCATCCGACTTCGGCTCAGGTCATGATCTCACGGCCCGTGAGTTCGAGCCCCGCGTCGGGCTCTGTGCTGACAGCTCAGAGCCTGGAGCCTGTTTCAGATTCTGTGTCTCCCTCTCTTTCTGCCCCTCCCCTGTTCATGCTCTGTCTCTCTCTGTCTCAAAAATAAATAAATGTTAAAAAAAAAATTAAAAAAAAATCACTATGTTTAAACAGTTTATGGGAATGGCTGCCTTACAATTATGTTAACATGTCTTGTACTTCTTCCTGGCCAAATACCTTTCTGGCCTCCTCAGAACAGCACAATAGTTACTTCTCAAAGCCTTCATTGCCTCTGGCCTTCCACGTCTGAGTTAACTACTTCTCCTTTGGGTTCTCATCTCTTAGTACAATGCATGCTCATATAAAACAACACAAGACATAAATGCTGACTTTCTTCTCTCCACTAGGACACTGGGCCCTCCTTTCAGGCACAGAGCAAACTTTATTAAACTACATATCCCCACACCTAGCACAATGCCAGCCAAATAATGGGTACCCAAGAAAAATGTACTATATGATGATTAAATAACAGATCTACAGTAGAAATAGCTCTTAATCCACCAAGATTAAACTACTGGATTAGAAATAATTTACTTGACAGTGACTTCAAAAATATCTATTTCCTTGGTAAAACTGATAGGCAAAAAAATAATATTCAGATTTATCACATAGCTATAATTTAGTCTGAAATACACAGACATGGGAAAACTGATATGCCCCATTTATGAAAATATGAAATAGGATTATGTCAAGTAAGAAAAACAAACAATGCAAATTCCTATGATCAAGAGTATTTAAGACTTTATTTGAACAAGTTTTCTTCAATTAGCCTCAAGTTATATTAAAGAAAAATAGATGGATGGATTGTTATTTAAAACTAAAACTAAAAATTCTAAACAGAGCCTCCAGGGCTGAAATCACTATGTTGGTCTATATTCCTTATTGAAAATTGACAGTTCATGAATAATCCCATCACAATCTAAAGTGTTAATTAACTAATGCTTTCATGGACTTTGCCTCCAAAAACCTATCGACTTCTGACAGCATTTCTTCACTCATTAGTTGCAAACATAGCAGGAGACAAACCATTCAGAACACATGGACCGTATTTCTAGGGCCAAATCCTACTCACAAAAATACTTTAATATTAGGGGCACGTGGATGGCTCAGTTGGTTAAGTGTCTGACTCTTGGTTTCCAGCTCAGGTCATGATCTCACAGTTTCGTGAGTTCAAGCCCCATGTCAGGGCTCTGCTCCCATGTGGGGAGACTGCTTGGGATTCTCTCCATCTCTCTCTCTGCCCCTCCCTTGCTCTCTCTCTCTCTCTCTCTCTCTCTTAAAATACATAAATTAACCTAAAACTACTTTAACATTAATAAAAGCAAAGCCTTACATTTTATGGAAAATTACTGTAAAAAAAGGTATTTATGCTTATTTCTAACATGATTCTCACAACATACATAATGGTAAGGGCTAGTGTTGTTAAATCTAAATTATAGCTTTTTCAAAAATTCTGTTTCTCAAGATGGGAAAATTATTTCCATTTAAAAAAACTGACGCTAAAATATGTCAAAGTGTTAATGAAACCCTCGGCTTTTCTCTACACCACTCTGAGCAGAAAACAGAAGTTAGCAAATGATTGAAAACAACTTTTTTATTCATATTCTAAATTCAGAGATGGGTACTCAGGAAAGACTAAACTAAATGTTATACTACCTAAAAACCACACAAGAATAACACCTTAAAGGTAGTGTAATAAATGTGTTTGTTGAATTACGGCTCCAATGTGGGGTTTTCACCAGCAATTATCCTTAATCCTAGCACCTTAAACCTGTTCCATTTTTCTATTTAATATTTTAATCAGGGGTCTCATTTGGGCTGGAATTTAAAAAGGCTCAGAACTATTCCTGCCTTGACACAAAACTTTGTGTTTTTGTTATGACTATAATAAGTAAGGTTTTTATAATCCTCTGTTTCAGGGCAAAACTGTAGCTTTTGAAGTTTGGTATTATTGTTTGCTTTCTTTTTTAGGCAGTTAATCTTGGCATCCTAGAGTGTTTTTTCAAACACTGGAGTAATAGCATACCCTCCCACAGTTTGGCCACTGGTTTAGAACAAAGAAGTTGGATATTATCCGATGATTCCCTATTCAGCAATTTCTTAATTTTTAACTTCATTTGGTTAGATTTTCATTCTTATTAACTCTAAACATGAAAACGTTTCATTAATATGTTATATTAACTCAGAAAAAAGGCAGGCATGAATTGTCTTTAGTGAGTTTAGCTGCAAATGAAGAATTGGCCAAAACAATGATTCCTAAATTAAAAGATTTACTGACTCCAACGCTTTTATCATTTAAAAAGGAAATAAAAACCTGTTAGCCTTAACCCAAAGTATCACTGGTAACACTACATTGCTCTAGGAATCTAGTTAAGTTTAACCACATATGATATGACTTTTTCTCTTATTTTGTCTTAACCATTTGCTTTAATTTCAATGCCCTACTTAATTAATAGAACAATTATGAGGAACTATCTCTCTTCAGTGACTTTTTGGGTCATTTCACTGAAAAAATTAAGAATGGGTCGTATCTTGCAAAGATATAGGGCCGATTGTATATGCACCTATTTTGTAAAAAGGTTCATTTGGCGGGGAAACTGGGTGGCTCAGTCTAAGCGGTCGACTTCGGCTCAGGTCATGATCTCGCGGTCTGTGGGTTCGGACCCCGCATCAGGGCTCTGTGCTGACAGCTCAGAACCTGAAGCCTGCTTCAGATTCTGTGTCTCCTTCTCTCTCTGCAACCCCCCATCTCCCACTCTGTCTCTCTCTCTCAAAAATAAATAAAACATGAAAAAAAGTTGTAAATGCTAGTTTGCAATTTAGGTTAATTTATTAGTTAATCTAATCCATAATTTTATATGTGTCCAAACTAATGTATGGTAAAATTTTAAAAATAGTAGTAAAATATACATGAATTTCTCTTAAACAAAAGTAATAATAGCAAACAAACTAAGCACACTATGTGTCCAAACTCACGTATACATTCACACAAGCTACCATTTAGGGGCTCCATTTGACAAAAGACGAAACTGAGGCTTGAAGAGGTAAAACAGATACAAAGTCATCCAGTTGGTAAATTCTTAGGCTAACATCTGAACACAGTTACAACTGAACCGAAAAACCTTCTTTGGAACCACTTGCTACATGACTGATAAACTGGAATGTACCTATTACATGTATGGATTGTTCAGAAATGTAAATGTAAGAATACTGAATATGACTACGTGGCAAATTATTTACATGACTTTGGATAAACTGATCACTGAGATTCAGTGTCCGCACCCATAAAAGGAAAACATTTAGCCAAATTCAATTAAAGCAGCATAATGTGGTGCCAGGTTAACCATGCCCATTCTTATGCTGGTAAGCATTAAAAACAACAGTTGGCAACAAAAGTGGTTTACACAGGTGAACATGTCAACATTTCAGTGTTTCAAAACTCCGTTAATACTTTCCCGTCAATACCACTGCCACTTACGAATTACTGCAACATGCAATTATAGGACCACAAAAACCCCCAAAACACTGAGCCCGAGAAACTCCTGTGAGACAGAACAAGAACATACTTGAATACTAGCAAAGGAATAACAAACCTGATGTTCTTCATTGGTTTACAAGAAAATATTTTTAAAATAGCAATAGATTGCTTAAACTTGGCCAGTTTTGACGTTAGCTGATTTTCTAATTAAATTGGGATAACAGCACGTTGTAGCTAGATGGTAAGTAGAAGATGAGTAGCTTCTCACCAGTGTGACAAAATCTACGCAAATCTCGCCTTTTACGGTGAGGGTGGTGATGCACACACTCCGGCATTGTTGCTCAGATTTGCGACCACCTTCTGGGGTATTTTTGTTAAATATACCTCAGGATGGATGCTGGGACATAGAGTATCTAGTACTTTTCCTAGATACTTCCAATGATTTCTGTTATGAATGTATCAAATTAACTCTTCTTAGCAGTAAGGAGGAGAGAACTCGCATTGCTTCACTTGAAATCCTTGAAAACACAATTTAAAACTTTTGTCTCTCTTTAGTCATTTTGAGGTTTCAATTAGGACATTACAATTTTGACTTGTATTTTCTTGTTGATTAAAAGAGACTTTTCTAATGTTTGTCATCCTCTTTATGAAGTCCCTTCAAGGATTTAGCCCATTTTTTTCATTGTATTATTATTGATCTTTAAATAGTATTTACAAATTTTGCATATAAAATCTAAGTCAAATGCACGTAAAGCAAATATATTTTCAGAATCTATAAATCTGCCTTTTTGCTCTCCAACTGTCTTGGATAAGCATAATGTATTAGCTCTAATATAATCAAATTTACCAATCATTTGCTCTATGGCATTTGCCCTCACGAAAATGACAGTGTTGTTGCACTTTATTTTTTTCCCTTATATCTTGTTTGCAACTCACATTTCAGTCTGCACCTCACTCAAAATGGATTTTTGTAGATGAAATGCATGAAATAATCTTTTAATTATGCTTAACAAAGGCATAATTATTATACCTTTAAAGTATGTCTTAATTTTATCAGTATAAATCCTTCGTTGTTTGTTTCATCAAATTGCCTTAGTTCTTCCTAGGCTTTTGCATTTCTCACCAGTTTTTAAAATCATTTTGTCTATTTAAAAGCAAAACAAAAGAAAACAAAACAAAACACATAACTCAACTGTGTATTGCATTGAACTATTTTTCATTGGGAAAAAAAATCTGTACAATAAAACTTTTGATCCATCAACATAGTATATCCCTACATCTATTTAGAGCTTTAACTTTCATCAAAATTACTTTGTAATTTTCAACGTAGATACTAGTTATTTTATTTTAGGGATGCTTTGGTAACTAATATCTTTTTTCAGTTCTTTTTTTTACCTTTTTCTGTTGTTGAGATTTAGAAGTATTTGACTGACTTTTGTATTTTGACCTTTGTATTGAGCAATCTTGCTAAATTCATAAATTAATTCTAATAGATTATAGATTTTCTGTAATAACTCATTTTGTCTTCAAACAAGGACAAATTTAATTCTTCCTTTCATTTATGCTTTTTATTCCATTATGCTGCCTTTTGCAATGATGTATTAAATAAGATGATTATAGAAGACAGCCTTACTTTTACCCCAGTTTCAGGACAAAGCTCTCAATATTTTATCACCAGGTATGATCTTTACGATAAGTTTGCTTGTAAGTATTCTTTATCACATTAAGAAATTCCACTTCTATTCCTGATGAGTTGAAAGTTTATCAGAAATGTGTACTAACTTAAATGACTTTATAGCATCTATTGAGATGGTCTTATAACTGTCTCTTTTTTTCTGCTAACATGGGGAATTATACTTATAAATTTTCAAATAGTAAAGCTAACGTATGCCTGAATCAACCTCATGAATGATGACATATTATCCTTTTTAAACGTGACCAGATTTAGTTTGCTAATATTAAGATTAAAATTTTTCGTCTTTGTTTATGGAAAGAATTTAACTATAACTTTTCTTTCTGGTGATGATTTTGTCCACTTTGTATGTCAAGGTTATATAACCGGCCTCCTAAAAAGTCCCAGTACACATTCTCTTTTGTTCTGTTCTCCAAAAGATGTCATGTAAGATAAGACTTTTTCTTTCTTATATATTAAGTGAAATTCATCACTGAAGCAAGTGATTCATTAATAGGAATAGGAATAGGTGGAATTCTTAATAGTAAGGTTTTCTATAACACCTTTACAGTTTTGATAGACATCTAAGATATGGAACAAATCACATTTTCTATTTATTTTTCTGTTGGTTTTGCCATATTTGTTACTATTTTTTTTATTTTTTTAACGTTTATTTATTTTTGAGACAGAGAGATACAGAGCATGAACGGGGGAGGGTCAGAGAGAGAGGGAGACACAGAATCTGAAACAGGCTCCAGGCTCTGAGCGGTCAGCACAGAACCCAACATGGGGCTCGAACTCACGGACCACGAGATCATGACCTGAGCCGAAGTCGGACGCTTCACTGACTGAGCCACCCAGGTGCCCCACTATTTTTAATTAATATACTTATTTCTTTAAAATTGGCAGATTTATTGGATATAATTTATTTATAACAAATCACTCAGGAAACTATTTCTTGGAAAGTAGTCAAATCTTTTTATTCTTTCTATTCAAATTAGAAATTAAAATAACTGCACAAGAAAAATGAAATTGGGACAAGATGGCAAGGGGAGTGGGGGTTCATCATTATGCAAAAAAAGCCAAACTGACTTGCAACTTTCTTTTTGTCTGGCAGAGCAGACTGTGTGTGTGTGTGCGTGTGCGTGTGTGTGTGTGTTTCTTAAAAATTTGTAAAGAGTATATCTGAGACCCAGGTTTCTCCTTATTGACTGTTCAAGCCCTCCAAATTGTGAGTGAACATGCACAAAACATCAAGGACAGACAGGATAGTTGAGAAAATGACATAAGAGGTTACTTTCAGAAAATGGAGATTGGGTAGATGGGTGGTAACATATTTAGGAAACCAGAGGAAGCTGCATCCTAACTTGTTTTGATGTGTTTCCATCTATTACAGTTTTCATTCTTGATGCACAAAATACCCTCTTTCTTTGTCCAGTAGGTTCCTCTTCCAGTCAGCTCCTGCTTCCTCTAGGCGTGACTCTACTAGCTCTGAAAGCTAGTTTGTTTTCTGGTATGTGAAGCTGGTTCAGATCCATCTTGTATATTTTCTGCTGCCAGTCTGAGACTGTTTCTTTGTGCAAGAAGTCTTGGTTCCTCTGAGTGGAAAAGAACTATTTAGAGATCATAATCTGGGCACTCAGTGTGATCATGCCTAGTGAGCTGTTCACTTTACCCCAAAGTAACCCTATCAGTACTGTTGGTCTGGTATGACCCATTTCAGGTTCATTCTCCTCCAAGTTGCTATTTGACTCTTCAATCATTCTTGTGTATTCTATGCATTTCTCTTGGTTGAGTAAATGCTTTCAAGAATATACATCCTTGCCCCCCTTGCCTCCGAGTTTAGAGATCTGACAACTGAATGATCTCATTGTCATGTTGTTTAGAAACTCTAAGGATTCAGTGTCCTGAAGTGTGACATATGAGAGCTTATGAACAGAATTTGGGAAAGAATTTAATGTGATGCTGTCACAGTCTAACATTCTTGGATAAGGGCAGAGTAGGGGAAGATTATTTTTAGCTGTCATGATGTTACTGTTGATGACAGGACGAGAGAGTCTGTGGCTATTTGTATTCTAACCATAATACTTAAAACTACTTCTTGATAAAGGTTTGCGTTCTTTTTTGTTTATGTTTTTATTTTTCATGAACTGTGAAGTCTAATTGTCAGACAACAGTTGTACTATGGCTTGTAACTATATTCCCAAAATATGACAAAAAAAGGAGATTTGGAACAAATAGCATACATAATGTATTCTTCAGGAATGTCTTTCTAATTATTTCAAGAGATAAAAATGATATCAGTGCTAAAAGAAAATAAAAAAAGAACACAGAACAAAAAGCTGTGAAATAATGCAATGTATAGCATTCATACACGATTTCAGAGAAGCGATAAATTTGGATTGGAAACATATCGATTCACTTATTAATTCACATATTTACTCACTTCTTCTTCCATATATGTTGCAGTGATTTATATAAATGCATATAGTGTGAATATATTATGAATTACAATGCCCACAATTATCAAATGAATAGAGAAATTGTGTGAAGGGAAATTTGACAAGTATCAATCCTTTTAGAAATATGCACAACTGATGAATTAAGATTTTCACTTCCATTAATTTACATGAAGAACATGAACCTAAGGATTTGACAATGAAGATAGTTAACACAATGCTATTTGTCATGGTAGTAATGTGTTTACCACTGGATGCAGCATAACTGTTCAGCCATATGAAAATACTTCAAATAAATGATAAAACCTTCATATGATGTCATATTATAAAACCATTGAATATAATGTTTTCAAATAATGTTTAGTGACACAAAAATATAGAATATTAATTTAAAAGTATAATACAAAATTATATTTTAGCACATTTCAAGCTTGTTAAAATAATCATCAACACAAAATTTGTGGAAGATTAATGTGAATAGATCCAAATATTTGAAGTGGTTATTTCGCATGTCTATTTACAGTTAATTTTAAATTAGTTTTATATTATTTTTTTCTATTTTTCAATGATTCCTACAAGAATTTCTTTTTGTAGAATGACTTTTCGTGATATAAAATTTTATTGTACCTTTACAATGTGATACATGCAATAATTAAGATATCTATCTATACATAGATAGATTAGATAGATAGATAGATAGATATACACACCCACATTAGGAAAAAGGAGAAATAGTGCAGAAAAATTCATTAATTAATCTATGTATCTACTTACAGTAGTAATTAGCATGCTTTCAAATATTTTACAGCTGCTAAAATAGACCAAACTCTGATTTGGGCTCAGAGTTCCTAATAATCAGATAAACACAGACACAAAAAAAACTATTACATGATTGGCAGTATAAATAAGCCAAAAGCAAACCAGTTACTCAGAGGAAATGTGATTATCCTTGGTAATGGGACTTAAGAGAACTTCTATTGGACTTCATAAGAGGATACCGAGTTATATTGTCAAATGAAATAGACAGGAAGTCTTTGTTGAATGGGCAGCATTCCAACTAAACCTCTAGGTTTGAATATTTGAATAGGTAGAGAAGGCATTGAATAGACACATTCCAGACAGAGAAAACAAGAACAAAGTTGTAAAGTGATGAATGAGCTCAACACGTTTCAGGTCATTTAAGATGGAAAGAGTAGAGGGTTTATAATGGAGAGACGCTGATAAAGTATGACGTGCAAATGTCAAACATAAAACTCCTTGGGACAGACATGAAGATGGAGATAGGGAGGGGAAAAGGAGAGGAAGAGGCAGAGAGAAAGAAAAGCGCATTAAGATCCACTGGGGGGTGGACTATGCATCGGTATCTGAAAAAGAAAATATTGGTTACCTTTAGAAGAACAAAAATACTCATATAAAGATTAATTTTGCGTGTTTAGAGAGAAAACTTTATAACATCATAAAACAGCTACCGTTTATTGGTCTTTTAGGGAGTGATGGAAGTTTTGATTAACAAGTCTTTAATCATCACAACATTTTTAAGATAGGGATATTTATTCCCATTTTGAAGATATGGGCATTAAATGGTTGAGTCAGTTGCCAAGATTGTACAATGGGAAAGTGGTAAAGATAAGGTTTGGTAGCTACTCTGCCTGTTTCCAATGTGTCTGTTCATTTCCATATATATATTGTGGTACCTAAAAATGAAGGCTCTGGATTCAGACATATGAGTTTAAAAAATAGCCCATTGGCTGTTAGAACATCTTGGTATTTCCATTTCCTCCTTTTATAAATGAGTATGAGTATACATGAGTATGATAATAATGTAATACACCTTACAAGTTACTTTTGAAGATTAAATGATTTTTTTTTTTATTTGTAACATATCTAAAATAGTACCTGGCACATCTCATTTACCTCTCCTTGTATTTTTCTATCTCTTCTCACCTTGAGCCAAATATGGTAGAAAATAGGAAAAAATAATATTGTAATTTATTGCTCTGAAATAAAATATTTAATAAAAATCACTGTCACCTCCAATTCTGTCCGTCTTCCCATATTTTTAAAACCTAGTAGCAGTATCATCATTTTTCTGAGAATTTTCTTATGACTATCCTAACATCCACAACTTACAGGGGTTAGGTGTCCCACCTCATGCTACCATAGCTTGACAGGACTCATTTTATCTATTTATGTACCCCCGGAGTCTGCCAAGTTGTAGGTGCATAATAAACATGCCAATTATGGGGCGCCTGGGTGGCGCAGTCGGTTAAGCGTCCGACTTCAGCCAGGTCACGATCTCGCGGTCCGTGAGTTCGAGCCCCGCGTCGGGCTCTGGGCTGATGGCTCAGAGCCTGGAGCCTGTTTCCGATTCTGTGTCTCCCTCTCTCTCTGCCCCTCCCCCGTTCATGCTCTGACTCTCTCTGTCCCAAAAATAAATAAACATTGAAAAAAAAATTAAAAAAAAAATAAAAAAATAAACATGCCAATTACAAAGGAAGTGTTTAATTTCAGTCATTAGTCTTAAAAGAAAATTTCCTTAAACCTAGTATACCATACTTGCTCAGAACTCAAGTGCCTAGACCATAAAATTCCCAGAAAGCACTTCAATATTTTATGTGTTTTATTTTATTTTTTTTAGAGAGAAAGATAGAAGGAGGGAGGGAGAGTGTATGAGCAGGGGAAAGGTGCAGACGGAGAGAGAATCTTAAGCAGACTCCATGCTCAGCACAGAGCCTGGGGTGGGGCTTGATCCCAGGGCCCTGGGATCATGACCTGAGCTGAAATCAAGAGTTGAATGCTTAACCGACTTAGCCACCCAGGCACTCCTCAAAATTCTATTTTAATAGTTACATACATGATTTGATATGAGAATTAGAGACACTGTATTATTCCTGGAAGAACGTTTAGTACACAGACATTATGTGAAATTCTAATGACATATATGGAAATTATGCTTACCTGCCTTGAAATTAACTTTGGTTGACAAACTCCAGAATGTACTTTATCTTCACCGTCAATGGAAGTACTCTTATAACCCTGCTGCAATTACAATAGTGTTTATAGACTAATTAGCAGTGTGGACTGGTCATTTTATTGCTTTAAGCATGGAATTTATAACACAGACTAACTTAAGACTTAGACTAAGTTTGTAGTAAGGCTTTTCTGCAAGAAGAAAAATATTTTGTTTACTACAAAAAACAAAAAAATAAAATATTTTGTTTCCTTCTTTTCAAACTATAGTGTACTCATACATTTTCAGATTATCCTTCACCCGTTCAAGCATGAGTAATTCAAAAAGACTTTAAAATTAAATTTGCCTAAAGACTATACTCTCAGGGATCATTTCTATAGTTCGTAAAATCAAATTTGCCTATTCGGACTCACATTGCAATTCTTCATGCAGGAAAACAGCCTAGATTCAGAGCCCTATATGTGCTACTTAATTTCTGGGAAGGGGAAGTAAGACTTAAAAAAACTCCCCTCCTGCCTGTACATATTATGTTGCAGGTTTAATTGTCTGTCTTAATTGTGGTAGAAAGACACTGAGTACAAAAAAGGAAACCAAAGTTCTGACCTGACAGGCTGACTGCTTTGAAGTAATGAAATAAAATAACTGTTCAATGGAAATGTAAGAAGACCTATTATGTATTCGTATCGTTAGTAAGAAAGAAGTGATAGCTTAGTATTTAACCTTTCATCTTAAATTTCTAAATGCCTAAAAACTAATTTCAACCAAAAGGTTAAGAGCTGTGTGCAGATTTAGGAAGCTGGAGTTAGGAATATAAGAAATAAGAAAAAAAAAATGTGTAAAATCTGAGTTTTGTAGCATACAATATATGCTTTTTGAATTTAGAAGTTTTAATTATTTTTCTTGCCATATGCCTGGATTTCACGGATAACATTTCAAAATTAAATACAGATATTACTTGAAATAATAGGCAGTCACATCACGACACATGATAAAACTTTTGAAAAGTAAAGAGAAAGAAATAACTTTGAAAACCGCAAAACAGAAACTATACCTTGACTGTAAGGGAAAAAAAATTCAAGTGACAGTGTATTTTTCATCAAAAAACCATGGAAGCAAGAAAGAAGTGACACAATATTCTTCAAATGCTGAAACAAAGTAATTATCAGCCTTGAATCTTAGATCCAGCAAAAATATCCTTTAAGAATGAAAAGGAAATTAGAAAGATGAAGGGAAAATAAGAGAATTTGTTATTGGTAGGCCTCCCTTGAAAGAAAGGGAAAAAAAAGAAATTCTTTAAACAGAAAGAAAACAATAAAGAAAGCAATTTAATTTTTTTTAATGTTTATTTATTTTTGAGAGACAGAGAATGAGCAGGGGAGGGGCAGAGAAAGAAGAAGACACAGACTCCAAAGCAGGCTCCAGGCTCTGGGCTGTCAGCACAGAGCCAGACACGGGGATTGAACCCATGAACTGTGAGATCATGACCTGAGCTGAAGTCAGATGCTTAACTGACTGAGCCACTCAGGTGCCCCAATAAACAGAGCATTTTAAAACATAAAGAAGGAAGAAAGAATAAAGAAAACAGTGAATATAAAGACATTTTCTTTCAACTCTCGGGTAGTTTGAATTATATTTGACAGAGCAGACAATGTAATGTTGTTTGCTACGGATATCAATATATGTAAAGGACATTTAAAATAATTATGTTATAAGCAATGGAAGACTAATGGACTTAAAGGAGGTGAAATTTCTACACTTCACGTGAATTGGTAAGATGTGAACACCAGTAGATCTTTGTGGTGATGGAATAGTTCTTAATCTTGATTGAAGTGGTGGTTAGAAGAATCACACACTTGCTTGGAAAAACAAAGAATGCTGGTTTGAAAAGGCTTGTTTCTTAGCTACAAACTCTTAAGCCGTCATTCCATTCAGAATGATCCTTGATTTCAGATTTCCCAAAAGTTCAGATTCCATAAATGGATTTTATTTATGTTTTAATAGATATTTACAAAATCATTATTCAACTACCCTTTAAACCAAGTAATATGTCAAAAAATTGATGGACAGGAAAAGTCTGAGTGCCATCTTTCAAATTATTTTGAAACGGATGCTCAAACACAAATGAATTAAGGAAAGACTCACCCACACACAGACAGGAATTAAACCAACAGGACTATGTTTTATTCTTTAAGGGAAAAAAAAATCTCTAGTTTTGAAATATTAGAAATAAAAGACCTGTTTGGTTTTGAAAACTTTTTACTTTGAAGTAATTCTAGATTCACAGGAATTTGCAAAGTATGTATAAGCAAGTCTCACGCCCCATAGCCTCTGCCAGTGGCAATATCTTACGTAACTATAGTATATTGTCACAACCAAGAAATTGACAATAATAGAACCTATAGAAGTTATTCAGATTTCAATAGTTATAAATGATCTCATGTGTGTGTTCATGTGTGTGTAGCTCTATTCACTTTCATTATATGTGTAGCATTGTGTAACCACCTCCACGATAAAAGAAAAGGGTTGAATGAAGAATAGATGTGGCTTATATAAAGGGGTAAAAAGAGGGAGGATTATGGTGATAGGACAGTTGAGTGAATTGTTCTTTTACCATAAAATGTAGAATGTGTTTCTATTTAAAAACTTTAAAAGCTATTTAGAGTAAGGTTTACACTGTTGCCCCTAAGATGAAATTCTCCATGAATAAAATTAAAATAAGCAAGCAAGAAAATGGTGGTTTTCAAGGAATAATTTATTCAAATCACAGCCTACCATTCTCTTTTCAAATTGTCTTACCATTTAAATTAAAGTGTCTGGGGGAAAAAAGTATTTGACAACAAATAGAATTCAAATGACCTCTTGTGTTTGTTAACCCTATTAATTGCTTTAACATCCAAGTGCCTGCATTTACTGGCACAGAAAGTTCCTGTTATTTATTGCCATTTATTATGGAAGACATTTGTTCTTTGTGTTTTTCAGCTCTGTTATTCTTAAGAGCCAGGAACTCTGACAGCTGCTGCCAGCCCTGTGCAGTTTGTTTAAAACAATAGGGAAAATTGCCTAGCAACCTCACATCCAGCTTCTGGTACCCTCATGGAGATCACATTCCACACACATTCTGCTCATCTCCATAAGCTCACAGGGGAACACACACACACACACACACACCCCTACAGTCAAAACTAGGCTGACTTTCACTTTTCTTAAAAACTGTGGCCCCGTTGGTCACAAGCTATGCATTTCTCCAGCATGCAGATCAAAGCTGAGTTGTTATTAACACTGAAGGGATCACATAGAGATTTACAGAAATGAATTAGTTCCTTCCTCTGTAGATTTCGTTGTTAAAGGTACACTTTTTAAGACCTCAGTGTTCAGCTTCCATTGCTAAAATGGAATAAACATGCTCTTCATACCTTACTAAAAATATAACATCTTTTAACTAGTAATATTGAGAAGGTTGAGGAAAATATTACTAGTAATATTGACAAGGTTGAGGAAAATATTTTGAGCCCTTTTCAGAGCATGGTAGAGAAATTAAACCACCATTGTTTGAATCTTGGTGATAGCCAGAATGTTAGGCGACTCCTACTGTATTTCCTTTTCCTATTCCCCTAGTGATTATTAATTATTAAGTGATTATGATAGATGTTAAAAATATTATTGGGTTCTGTAAGAAGACCACTATAGCAAAGATTGATTGACAGGAAAGAGTTAGAAGGCTGGACTTCAACTCTGAAATTGTGTTTGCTTGTTTTCTTGTCCCTGTTTATATTGATTTGAACAATCACTCAACTTTTGTACACCAACATCCCTATCGGCAAAATAAGAGTTTACATTGAATGATCACTAACGTCCTTTCTCATCTAACATTCCATAATTCCATAAACGGAATTGATCTTCTATGAGACTGTTTTATACAGAAAATTAAGAAGGAGAAAATGGTTTTTGTGGATAGTTTTGTTTTATTTTGTTTTGTGTTCTTATTTAACTACGCCTTCAGGCCAAATATTACTATGAGGCCATATGTCCTGCAAAGCTGAAGTATTTGATTCTTTAATTTTTTTTTTTAACGTTTATTTATTTTTGGGACAGAGAGAGACAGAGCATGAACGGGGGAGGGGCAGAGAGAGAGGGAGACACAGAATCGGAAACAGGCTCCAGGCTCCGAACCATCAGCCCAGAGCCCGACGCGGGGCTCGAACTCACGGACCGCGAGATCGTGACCTGGCTGAAGTCGGACGCTTAACCGACTGCGCCACCCAGGCGCCCCTTTAAAATTTTTTTTTTCAACGTTTATTTATTTTTTGAAGTATTTGATTCTTTACAGAAAAACTCTGTTGACCCCTACTGTAAGATACAAGAAACTTTATTTATTTATACTCGAAATTAGTCACCTCCACCAGACTGTGTATATCAATGAAAGAATAATTTTTTAAATATTAAATTATAGGATTCAAGGTTCTAGTTACTCTATTGTTTCAATATAGTAAACAATTAAAAAGAAATTAAGGACTGAATTTAACAGAAGAGGAGTGATATGTGTTTATCATAAATTTCTCAAAATTGGTTAACTATTATATTTACATTTTCTCATATATGTAAAGCTAAATGTTTAAAAAACTGGCTGGAAACATCAAAGTTACTATATTTGAAATGTAATATTTATTCAGAGGATGTAAGATGAAAATTTGGAGCCCCTTAAAAAAACACACAACACTAATCCTAAGGAAAATGTGAAACTCAAGGCCCTGGACTTCCTCGATATTATTGACATCAATAAAATTCACTGTCATTGTTGGGGCACCTGAGCAGCTCAGTCAGTTGGGCGTCTGACTTCAGCTCAGGTCATCATCTTGCAGTCTGTGAGTTCGAGCCCCGCGACGGGCTTTGTGCTGACAGCTCAGAGCCTGGAGCCTGCTTTGGATTCTGTGTCTCCCTCTCTCTCTGCCCCTCCCCTGCTCATGCTCTGTCTCTGTCTCAAAAATAAATAAAAACATTTGAAAAATTTTTTAAATAAAATTCACTGTCATTGTTGTAAATTTATACATCCACAACAAAAGGCTTTACACACTGCAATATACTTTGCATCCGCTCCACTATGATTAGATCAGCATTATTTCGATTCTCAATCATAGATTACTCACTCCGAAGTCATTAGCAGAATGTTTAAAATGGAAACAGAAAAATATTGAATCAATGGAGAAAGAAATGTTTACCTTTTTGTTTCTTCTTTGTTAAGCACTTCTACCCAACACCCTAAATAGCAAAGTGCAAGGAGATACAGTTCTAACTTGCAAGGAACTTCTTTGACACATAGGTAATATTTGTTTTTTAAGGTGTAATATAGGTTAATGGTTCATCTCCTGATATTCTAATAATCCTGTGATTTAATAGAGGGTCATCATTGAGTAACAGATACAACCCGGTTCCAATGCCATAGAATTAGAACATGGTATTTTAAGAGCACAGAAGAGTGGATTGCATCTATCTTTTTTTACCAAACAGAAGCTTTGCCAAGAACTCCTGGGCCATCCGGTTACTGTCCAAATGGCCTGCTGCCATGAGAAGTGATGCTGGGATGCAAGGTCACAGTAAGAATTTCGTGAGATCCTGGTGCAAAGGGAGAAGAGTGATAAAAGAGGAATTCAAAGGGAGGAAAGGAAGGAAAAGAAAGACGAGGAACAGAAGGAACAGGATTACACTACACAAGTAGGGAGGAACTGAAGAAAGGTTACAATTTTTAGACACGGTCTCCATGCTCTTGATTAGAGTGGTGGGAGGAAATGGAGATGAGTCAACAGGAAAATTAAAGAAATTTGTAGATTTTGTGTGATGATATAAAGGCTCACTTATAGTTACCACCTGGTTTCAGGTATGGCTAGGCTTGTTTAATCAGCTCTAACCTTTTATTCTTTGTCCTTGTTTCTAGTCACATGTGCTGCTTCTCTGCCTCTCTGCTTTAAACTTTTGTAACTGTGAAGATCCCCAAATCTGATGCCCTTTTGTTGCCAAGGTTGGGTCAACCTAGTCTCTATGATGGTGAACTTTTATTAAACATTTTCCTTTTAGATCTTGTTCCCTCTCCTACCAATAACAGCCAAATTACCTGCAGACTGACGTCCTGAGTCTCATGCTCTTTTGCCTTTGAACATGCAACCTGTCCATGAATTTCTCTGATTTTGATTCTGCCCAATCACCCAGATTCTGTCATACTGCCTGCACGTGTTTTGCTTTTGCTGCCATCTACTGGGAAACCAACTACTTTATCTCAGATCCTTGCTGACAACTTGATTGAAACTATTCTGCTCACCAGACTTAACTTAATCACCTAGAAATAGACCGGTTCCCCCAGGACCTGATCTACCCAAGTTGGTAGGTCCGCTCCCATATCTAAGATGTCTAATGATGCTGCAAATACCTTGCGAAAAGAATACTAGAAATCATTGAAATGAAAACGGCAGCACAAATGAGAAGGTAAATTTGTTTTCACTCTCTGTTAATTTGACTTAAGGTATATTTTTCCATGTGTACATTCTACGTATCCCTAAAAACCTGCATATCTGGTTATAGAAAGCTTGCTAACATGAGGCTGATATTGGTGAAAAGGCCAGTTTCTATACAGAGTCCATATAAAAGGAACCAGTTAACATTGGTGTTTCAAATGAAGACTTGATATTTAACTCTGGCACCACCATTAACAAGCAAAAAGTTACATAACTTCAAGTCTCAGTTCCTTATCTTTAATACTGTAGTGATACTACCATCAACCTAATAAAATGTGTGAAGAATAAGAAAAGAATTCATGCAAAGTGCTTATCTCAGTGCCAGGTACTTAGAACTCCCTGATGTGTGGGATCATAGGTGTTGCCCTCCTGCACATATCAAAGATAGGGTCAAATTATGATACAGCAAAATGAAAACACTCCCTTCCACTTTTTCTAAAACATAGTTCTAGTCTATGGCATCATCGTTTTTATCTCTCTTCCTTTCCTAGAGGAATTCTTTGTCCTCACAGGATAATTCATATAGGTCATTGCCTAACTGGACACATGCCAAAGAAAGAAATAGAATCTAAAAGGAAAGTGAAAGGAACTCTAGGTTCTCTAATGCAGAGGGAATAGTCATGCATGTTTTTAACCACTCATATGCAATTTAAGGGAGCTTGCGTTTCAATGATTTAACTATACCTGCTGGTTTTGCTTTTAGGATTTAAAGAACTATGTTTAAATCAACAGGAGAGACATGGCTGATTGAGTTGAAAGAAGCCATTTTGTAAGAGAAGCTCATTAATGGACCCTTAACCCAATGACGTTTGTCAGCAATGTTGTTCTTTCGATTTCTTTGGCAAACATACTCCTAATGGTGGTCCATAAGTGGAGTCTATCTACAACTGAAAAAGAAATTCTTGCATGTTTAATTGGTTTCTGGTACTCTTGCCTGACCTATGCCCTCATAAAAGTTCCTATTGAACATTTGCCAATTTGGACCATGACCAACTCCATGTAAAGTTACAATCCCAAGGGGTGCCTGGGTGGCTCAGTCAGTTAAGCATCAGACTTTGGCTCAGGTCATAGTCTCCCTGTTTATGATCAGGGAGATAATCAAGCCCTGTGTCAGGCTCTGTGCGAACAGCTCAGAGCCTGGAGCCTGCTTCAGATTCTGTGTCTCCCTCTCTGTCTGCCCCTCCCTGGCTCACACTCAGTCTCTCTCTCCTTCAAAAATAAATAAACATTTAAAAAAAGTTTCAATCCCAATATATTACTAAAATTGGTAAACAAAACTGGCAAGGTGGCAAGTCCTACTCTGATGGTTTGGATTCAGAATTTAGTGGCAATTTTTCTTCTGAATGTAAACAATTTGGATAAAGTTTAAAGGCTGCAAGTTAAGAAAATCTTTCCATGTTAAGTTTTGTTTTTACCTGGAAGCCTGAAATTTTCAAAACATATTCACCCAATTACTTTTAGAATTGTTGAAGAAACAATGGTGACAGTCTATATCCTTCCAGAAAAAATAAAAGAGTTAACAGAATTTATTAGTGTGCAGTAAGAAAAGGGAGAAAATCTTGATTACCAAGTCTTTCAAATCCCTCTATATTCCACTACATGCTTCAATTTCGTTGCCTTCGTCTGCTCAGGCTGCCATCATGAAATAACATAGATTGGCTGGCGTAAGCAACAGAAATTTATTTCTCATATCCCTGGAGGTTGGAAAGTTCAAGATCAAGGTGCTGGCCAATTTGATTGCTGGCAAGAGCTCTGTCCTTGGCTTGCAGATGGTCTCCTTTTTGCTGTGTCTTCATGTGGAGAAGAGAGGAAGAGGGGACTCTTTGATTTCTCTTCCAATTAGGACATTAATCTTATCAAATTAGGGCCCCATCCTGATGGTGTCATTTAACCCCAATTACTATGGATCCTATGTCCAAATACAATCACACTGGAGGTTAGGGATTTCAACACGTGAATTTTGGAGTGCACAATTTAGTCCACAACTCAATCTGTGTTTTCAGGTAGAAATAAAATTTCCAATATTGTGTATATCAGCTTTGTACATACTACCAATGTTTGTGCTTCCATGGGTACCTTATATAATAACAGAAAACTCAAAGAAAACAATTGCGCTCAGTAACACACAACTATATTCTAAAGTGTTAGAAATTTGTTACTTTAAAAGACGTTAAATGTAAAGGAATTACTATAAAGCCAATATATTAACAATTAGGTAAGTATGGGAAGTAATGTACTATGATTTGCTTGCATTATTAATAATTGTTTTTAATTGCTGATTATTTCATTACATGAGAGAGAGAACACTCAAACTATATGTAAGTCTAACCGAAGGATATTTCAGTTGAGCCTTTTGAAATTAAGCCAGCTGCAAGTGAGAAATTGGAAGGCGCAGATAGTTTGTCACAACTTCAAAATAGTAACGGTCATCGGGAGAAAGCTCATTTGACGTTAGAAGAATATAACTTTATAATTAGCACAGAAATGTCACATATATTATTTTATTTCCTC
Organism: Puma concolor; assembly: GCF_028749965.1. Taxonomy (NCBI): domain Eukaryota; kingdom Metazoa; phylum Chordata; class Mammalia; order Carnivora; family Felidae; genus Puma; species Puma concolor. The sequence continues at coordinate 72,165,562 of NC_141670.1, forward strand.
CTACACTCTCTGTCTAAAAAAATAAAACAATCAATTAGTAGTATTATTTCCCACTCATTTAAAGGAGCTGGTCTAAAATTATCATGAATGTGTGAAAGTTACATTAGTATCTGGCAAGTTGTCAGAGCATTAGGATAACTCTTCTTTAGAAGATTTAGCCTAAATCTTCTAAATCTCAGTGTCTAAATAGCACCATCTTTACTTACTGTCTCTTGTTAATAACTGACTTTATGGTTGCTATCAGTAAGAAAATCAATGAAGTAAATCTCAACAATGTTAACATTGGTTATTCATTCAGGTAGTTAATTAGACACCAAACTGCTAATCTTATCCTGTGGGTTGCCATATCTCCTCCCCTTCCATTTTTTATTCTTACTGCAATTTCTCCTATTGTTAAATAAATAGGTCATTCTCCCCGTAAAGGGGAAAGAAGTCTAAAAGATCCTCAAACTATTTTATTTGCTTTTAGTAGTAAGTTACTTGTGTGCGACTTACTTTCAATTATCTTCCTTTAAGGAATGTCTGTGTGTCTGAAGTGCCGCTCTGGTTACCTGGGATTACCACCTAAATGTTGCTTGTTGGTGGTTACGACTCCCGATTTGGGTAGCAGTCACCACTCAGTGCCTGGGGAGTGGTTTTGCATCAACATCGTTTGCAACTATGGACAGAATCTTCTCTATTTCTTTCTTTTAAGTTTATTTATTTATTTTGAGGAGGGAAGGGGCAGAGAGAGGAGAGAGAGAATCCTAAGTAGGTTCCACGCTGTCAGTGCAGAGTCCTACAAGGGGCTTGATCCCATGAATATGACATCATGACCTGAGCTGAAATCAAGATTCGGACACTCAACCGACTGAGCCACCCAGGAGCTCCAAACCTTCTCTGTATCTGTTTAAATATTATATCAATATTGTCTTGCCTGTGTATTAGAATGAGGTTTAACATAAAGATGGAGGGATTTCAAATCCAACCGAAAATGATACAGGCAAATAACTTTGTGACTTATTGTTTAAAGTCAATATACATTTATTTAAGATATTGAATTAAACCAAAGAAAAGCCATTCTGTAAACTAGGAACTAAAAAAAAAAATTAAAAAGGCAAAATATATTTGCATCCATTGGAAAGTCTGAACTATAGCATTTTATAAGTATTTATTTCTTTGACTCGATTTCATCTTTTAAATGAAACTTCCTTTAGAAACACATAGCTTATCTTGGCCCCAATCAAATCTATCCCTAGAATGACTCAGTATCCAAAATCTATAAAGAACTTATCAAACTCAACATCCAAGAAACCAATAATCCAGTGAAGAAATGGGCAAAAGACATGAATAGACACTTCTCCAAAGAAGACATCCAGTGGCCAACCAATGCATGAAAAAATGCTGAACATCATTCATCATCAGGGAAATACAAATCAAAACCACAATGAGATACCACCTCACACCTGTCAGAATGGCTAACTCATTCGATTATCAACTCAGGCAACAACAGATGTTGGCGAGGATGCGGAGAAAGAGGATCTCTTTTGCACTGCTGGTGCGAATGCAGACTGGCACAGCCACTCTGGAAAACAGTAGGGAGGTTCCTCAAAAAATTAAAAATAGAACTACCCTACAACTCAGTAATTGCACTACTAGGTATTTATCCGAGGGATACAGGTGTGCTGTTTTGAAGGGGGAACATACACCCCAATGTTTATAGCAGTGCTATCAATACTGCAATCAATATCAAGCCAAAGTAGTATGGAAAGAGCCCAAATGTCCATTGATAGATGAATGGATAAAGAAAATGTGGTATATATATACAATGGAGTATTAAAAAGAATGAAATCTTGCCATTTGCAACTACGTGAATGGAACCGGAGGGTATTATGCTAAGTGAAATTAGTCAGTCAAAGAAAGACAAATATCATATGACTTCAGCCATATGAGGACTTTAAGACACAGAACAGATGAACACAAGGGAAGGGAAGCAAAAAATAATATAAAAACAGGGAGGGGGACAAAAACATAAGAGTCTCTTAAATATGGAGAACAAACAGAGGGTTACTGGAAGGGTGGTGGGAGGGGGGATGGGCTAAATGGGTAAGGGGCATTAAGGAATCTACTCATGAAATCATTGTTTCACTATATGCTAACTAGCTTGGATGTAAATTTTTTTTTTTAATTTTTTTTTTCAACGTTTATTTATTTTTGGGACAGAGAGAGACAGAGCATGAACGAGGGAGGGGCAGAGAGAGAGGGAGACACAGAATCGGAAATAGGCTCCAGGCTCTGAGCCATCAGCCCAGAGCCCGACGCGGGGCTCGAACTCACGGACCGCGAGATCGTGACCTGGCTGAAGTCGGACGCTTAACCGACTGCGCCACCCAGGCGCCCCTCTTGGATGTAAATTTAAAAAATAAACAATAATAATAATTTTAAAAAATGTATCCCTAGAATGAGAGTAGAAGAGCTTCTCCCAGTATAAGCTGTATATATCTCTCAGCTGAAGACTGTGAAAACAATAGATTTATCATTGTTGTGAAGAAGAGTCACTGCTTATGTTGTGGGCAGAAATTTGGGGATTGGAGGTTACTGAGAAAAGTAAAAAAAAAAAAAAAATCCCAAGTTATTTCCAGGTATAAGAGAAATGGCTCCATAATACTTTGTGAATTGGGGTCCTTCTATTAAGCATTGAACATAAAGAATTAATGGACATATTAAATCACACCAAAATTCTTCCTTAAAGCAGAAAGCTCTACATAAATGTATAATGGAAAGGTTAGAAACCAAACGAAGGGCATGAAATCTAATTTTTTCATCTTTCCTAATAATAAAGTTAACACTTTTAAATGTTAAAATGTACTTATGGTAAGAACTAAACCATGAATTCACAGAAATATGAATCTTTGTCTACTTGATGAAAACCTTATAGAAAAGCATTTTCCAAAATTAGATTGGTCATATCTGTTCCAATAGCTTAACTTTTAACTTAATTAAGTTAAGCAATGTGTAGAAGGAAGCACAAAGGACAAAATATGAAAAAATTAACTTGTTGGAGGTTTGTTTGCTAACTAATGCGTGGAATTACACTAGACAGGTAAATGTGGAGTAGTTGGCCACGATCCTGTTGGCACTTTAGGCGCATTAAAAACACGTAAAAGAATGTCAACGTTAAAAACAAAAAATGCCAAAATCATTGAATGAATCTCTTGTATCTCTTGGTTTGTAGGAGTGTGAACATTGGATCTTGGAGATAGCAGGTGAGAATGGGATTGATTTAGCCTGTGAAGTGAAATAATATCTCCAGACAGTCATGCCGTGGAAGCCACAAAACTGAGCATGAACTCAAAAAACACTGGGGATAAGGATATATATTATGCAAAGGATCTAGAAAAATTAATATCAGAATATTTGAGCCATGCCTCATAGGCAAGGACCTACCATCTGGAGAACAAGATGATACAAAGGTAGATGCCAAGAAAAAAAGTTGAAAAGAAATAGAGAATATGAAAATATTTCTGGGCCTATCCAGTAGGCAGAGACTCAATCATGGAAAAGAACACGTTTAAAAATGATCAAAACTTCTTTTGCAAAATGTTGAACTAGATGGGAAAAAGTGTCAAAGCTCCAGCCATTAATAGATTATGGCTAATTAAAGAAAGTGCTTTTATGAAAAATAGCCTTGCCTATTTTGTATTACACAGCTGACTTTATATTTACATTAATAATGTATTTACTGTAATATTTTAAATTTAATACCTAGCAATTGAATCCTTAATGTTGTGTAATGTTATCAAAATGTTCCCTCATCCTTGAATATAGAGTAGCTCCATTTAAAAGAAAAGTCAACGTGGTCAGATCAGAATGAATAAAACCAACTAGACCCTTCACATACAGGTTCACTAAAGCTGTGTTTTCCCTGTTGCTTCTGGGCCAATATAATCTGTCATGGCAGCCAGGAGATCTCTAAGCAAGACATTCACATTCCTTTCTAATGAGTCAATTTTCCATCCTGTAACAATATCAGATGTCTTTCAAATCAAGCAAAGACAAGCTATATGGTAGAGAGAATGACCTGTGGTGCCTTGAGCTTATCATGAATTTAGCCCTTTTGTCCTTTTATAACTACACTGGGGGCAGTGATACCACCACTGCCATTCTGAATCAAGAAACTAAAATTAAATGAAAATAATGTATTTAAAAAGTTAGAATGTTACAACAGTATTGCTTATAAGAGTCTTAAATATGTCATTAACAGTTACTTCAAAATATTCAAGTTGGTTAACTGGCTAACTTAAAAAAACTTAATGTTGTACCCCTAAATGTCTTTTGTTTGAATCTTTACTTCTTAAACACAGTCCAAGTTGAGCAAATTAACTTTTATTCTTATTAGCTATAATTTTTTTCTTGAAATTATTTTGTCTCAGGTAAAAAAATTATTTCTTTAAGCAATTTACTCCTACTAGCATGTGAATTGTTTGACCATCTTGCGTACACAATTTTCTTCCTTACAAAGCAAAATGATAATGCTGTGGTGTCTGTTATTCCAGGCCTTGGCTATGCAACATGCTGAGATCACATAGTGACAAAAGAAAAGGAAAAAATAAAGGAAAGGCAAATGTGTGTGAGAATGCGTCTATGTAAACACACAATAAATCTTCGAAAGCTGAAAATCAAACAACAAGCTAGATTATTATTTCCCCCTCAGTCTCAATTGAATCAACATTAGCTAGTTGACTTTTTGAGGCAGACACAATGGCAAGCCACAGTCAACAGTGTGTTTGACTCCCTGAAGAATCATCGTCTCCCGTTCAGATCATATCCACTGGTTTATATGATTCAGTAAGTGTTAATATCATTTAAGCCTAGAAAAGTTAGTTCATCCAAATAAGATGAATAATATTACATAGTATTTTTTACTGTCTTTGTTAGATTTTATGCATAATAAATTTTTATATCTCCAGCATTCATTTTATTGATGTTTATAGATCTTTCTTTAGTTGTACTTGGAATAACAATAGGCATTAATGAAAGTTTGCATTCTGAGGTAGATCCTTCATATATAAGAACTCTAATTTTAACAGGGTCAGTATTGAGAGTTGCTGGAGGGGTTTCAGGTGGGGGTGGGTGAACTAAGTAGGTGATGGCCATTAAGGAGGGCACTTGTCAGAAGGAGCACTGGGTGTTGTATATAAGTGATGAATCACTAAATTCTACTCCTGAAATCATTATTACACTATATGTTAACTAACTTGGATTTAAGTAAATAAGAAAATAAAATAAAATAAAATAAAATAAAATAAAATAAAATAAAAGTGTCAGTATTGTAGACATTAAAACTGTTTACCAATATTCTGTCTACTCTCTCATTCCTGGGGTACTGGCAGGACTGTGCTTCCTCACTTTCATAGATGTTGTCATATAATTTGCTTTGACCAATGAAATGTGAGAAGTGAACTGATCGACTTTCCAGTGGAAGTTTTATGGGCCAGTCTGTTCCCTTTTCCCTCTGCTTCCATGACAATCAGTGTCCCATCAACATGGGTCCTAGAGGGAAGACAACAGACGTAGAGCAGAGAACATGAATGAAAATTAAATCTATTATTTTTTAACCCACTGTGATTTAGGGGTTAAAGCTAGGGAACCTGGCTACACTGACTGACAGACTTGAAGAACTAAAGTTTGAAGTCTATTTCCAGGTTAAGAAAATATTTGGATTAGGAAAATATAGTAATATGAACAAATTTTTTTAAATATGTAAATTAGATCTTCCTAATAAAGCAATTCTAGAAACAATACTTTTCACACTGATTTGTTTATGACCAGATATAGCTTCAGCCATGTGAAATTGCCTGTATTTGACCACTGTTGAGTGTAAAAATGGCAACTTCATATGGTTTAACCTAATAAATGTCTCAAAGATATTACATTGTTTTGTGTATCTAAGGGAACTACATTGTGTTTTAGTAAGTTGGTGAATTGAAATAAGATTACTCACATTTAGTATTTGCTTCAAGTATAATCTTGTTTCATTAATGCCTTATGTTTGGGACATTAAAGAGTTAGGCCAAATAACACAGTGTGATTAACAAACATTTGTCTTTTTGCAGACATGATCTAATGCATTTTTTAAAGTTGTTGTTTTTTAATATGTTAACCATTGCTTGCTTTAGGACACATTCTTGAGGTCATAGACAACATTTATCACACTTAAAATACTATGACACAGGCTATTTTGTTGGTTTTGAAGTTTTTGCCAATGAAAAATAAGATAACTAATTATCCAATATGGCTTATTATGTTAAATTTACCCACTAAGAGAGCTTTCAAAATTATTAAAATACAATTTTTCACCCTCAGAGTGGGAACATTTCCATTAAAAGACAACACACATGAAATATTTGACTATTACTCAGATTTTTAATTATTGAAATAATATTCCATTAGGGAAAACCCAAATCCATTACGTTCAAATACCTTACAAGAGGAACACTCAAAACTGTTTCACTAAGTTTACTCCTACTTGTTGTCAGAAGTGTAGCAAATTAAAGTCAAATTTGGGGTTCTAGTTGTACATAATTTAGAAAAATGTTGACCTTCTGGTTTAAAGAGAAGAAATTCAAGAATGATTTACAAAACTTTAGAATTTCCAGATGTAGCTTCTCATAAAGCCCTTTGGATATCAAATGCATTTACCAAACATTTTGATGAGTTAAGTGTAAATGAATCAGGAACATAAGGATTAAATTTCTCCACAAATACACAAGAGCCTCAAAAATTAGGAAAAAGAGTGCCTTGGCAGAATTCGATTGGGTCTGGTCAAATCCAGAGAGTTTCAAAACTATGTTTTGAAGTTTTTCTGAAACCAAAACCTCACTAGTTTTGATAATCTCTTGTTACAAATCCAAACTGAATATTGTTTTCAAGTTCTATTGGTGATAAACAAACCGAAGGTGGTTAGGACCGGGACCACAGATACACTTTCATAAATAATTTTTATAGCATCGAGCTTCACCATATCATTTTTCTATAAATAATGTTTCCTAGAGTTATAAAAATTAAAAGTGGAAGGTATGTTGGTCCGTGGATAAGTGGATAAGTGGAGGAAGGTGGTCAGAAGTTACAAACTTACAGTTAAAAGATGAATAATCACTAGGGATGCAATGTACAATGTGGTAACTATAGTTTGCTCTGTTGTGAGATATGTATGAAAATTGTTAAAGGAGAGATCCTAAGAATTCTCATCACAAGAAAAATTTCTCTTTCTCTTTTATTTTCATTGTATCTGTATGAGATGATAGATATTAACTAAACTTATTATGGTAATCATTTCACAACATATGTAAGTACCCATTATGCTGTGTACCTTGAACTTATACAGTAGTGTATATCAATTATTTGTCAAGAAAACTGGAAAAATGATGAAAAGAAACCTGAATTTCAGTAAATAACAAAAGCAAAAATAGAAAACACATAATAATCTGGTTCTACCAGTTCTCTGATATCTGTAATATCTTCACAGCACCACCAGGCCAAAAGAAATCCTTAGTAGTTTCATGTATTAAGTAGCCAGGTCTACACAACTTACTAAGTTTTTATATTCCAGAAATTTAATGGTCATAGGCAAAAATGCTACAAATAAATTAAAAAATGATATTTGATTTCATTCTTAAATACTACAATCAGTAACAAGTTACGTGTGCCCGGTTGGGTACCACAAAATTTCCCAATCCTTGAAATCTCACTGGACATTGACACCTCAATTCTTGTTCTGACTTTCTGATGGCATTTGGGCTTTTATTACAGAATAAATGGAAAGCTCAGGTTTATAAAGATATAATAACATCATTGAGAAGAATGTCACATGATCTAACATCGAAACTGTGAACCACCTTGATCCAGTAGTTCAGATGGTGTCCCAGAGATGTTAAGTGTTTTTACATTTTTTTCTTTTTTGAAAATTGAAAATATTCCATGGCACCTCTGTGACTTCACTATGGCACTGCAGGGTGCCTCAGGACACAGTTTGGGAGCTGTGGGCTTTAACAATTCCCTTAAGTTATCTTACAAGAATTACGTGATTTTGAATAGCAATTTATTTACAGCCAAGCAAGTATTGCCAGCAGTGGAATCTCACAAGAAGAAAAACTAATTCGTTTTCCTAAACCTTAGTGATAGTACTTGATAATGTATTATAATATATTCTTATATTTAAAAATAGTTTTAATAAATCAGGAAATTATAATAGTCATTGGAACTTATGTCTTTCATAACAAACAATAGAGTTTACTTTGAAGGAATGTTAACTAAAAGTTGAAGAATTTTTTTCAGTTTTTTAAACCTGAAAATAGAAGCCTTACTTGTGTTAGAAAGGAATCTCAAGGTAATATTTTTTAAAGGGAGAGCTTAGCACTGTTTTATTAAATTTTAAAAAGTTTTATATTATAGTGGAGAACACAGGGGAAAAAATAAAATAACATTTGTTCAACTTGGTATTCTACACATGAATTGTGTCTAAAAATAAGTAAACTGATTTTGCTGTTGGAGGAATCTATATAGAAGCCTCTCGGAGGATTTAGGGGCATGTGGGTGGCTCAGTCAGTTGACCATCCGACTCTTGCCTTCAGTTAGAGGAGCAGATCACAATCCTGGGGTAGTGGGATTGAGCCCCACATCCAGCTCTATGCTGAGAGTGGTACCTGCTTGAAATTCTCTTTCTCTCCCTGTTCCCCTCTACCCTGTAGGCTCATGTCTATCTCTGTGTCTAAAATAAAAATAAAAAGTAAACAGAAATTAAATACTAAACAAGAGTTTGTCTTTAAAATCAGGTTATCGTGATTTTTTTCAGACAAGGTATATTAATACTTTGTACATACTTTTTAGTCAGAATGCAAATCTTTTGTCCCAAAACTGTAATTAATGGAAGTTGCGTGAATATATTAATAATAAGCAAATACAAGACTGAAGAGAGTCCATATAAATAAGTCTTGCAGGTATGTATTATAGCTGCCAAATTAATATGAATATTTATTGCAAGCCCACTATGTCTTGGCATAGTTCCAGATGCTTAGGATACAGCAGTACAAAACAAATGGGATCACAGCCCTCAGAAATCTTTCATTTTAATGGAGACAAAGAATAAATATGGTAAATGAGTAAAATACCTAGAATGTTAGTAATACATGCTAAGAAGAAAAAATAAGTTGGTAGATGATGATAGGAAGTGATGAGGGGAGGATTGAAAATTTAGGGAGGGCCTTAGTGATAATATGAGGAAAGAACCACAAGAAGTAAGAGAGCGAAGCATATGGAAATCCAAAGGAAGGACTTTCCAGAAAAAGAAAAACCAAGCCCAAGGATCCTTATTGGGAATGTGCTTTCGACTCAAAGTTCAGCATACCTGAAACAGAGTGAACAAGAGGGAGAGTTGTAGGAGAGAAATCAGAGGTAGCAAAGAGGCAAGGCCACAGTGGGGTAATCTGGACTTTTGCTCTGAGTGACAAGTCTCTGGAGGGCTTTGAGATAAGCAGTGATGTGATGCAACATAGATTTCAAATGTATTGCTTTGACTGCTGTAGCGAGAACAAGACTGAAGGGGGCAATAAAGAAGGGACCACCATGGGGCGCCACCATGGGGCACCTGAGTTGGTTGAGCGTCCAACTTCAGCTCAGGTCATGATCTCGTGGTCTGTGAGTTTGAGCCCTGCATCGGGCTCTGGGCTGACAGCTCAGAGCCTGGAGCCTGTTTCGGATTCTGTGTCTCCCTCTCTCTCTGCCCCTCCCCCACTCATGCTCTGTCTCTCTCTCTCTATGTCAAAAATAAATAAACATTAAAAAAAAAGTTTTAAAGAAAGGGAACCACCAGAGGCTACTGACATAACACAAAAGATGAGGGTATCTTGGACTAGGAGTAATGGAATTGGTCCAAAGTGGTGAGATTCTGTATTTACTTTCAAGGTACATGTGTGTCACCCAGTGTGGCCAAATGTAGTCATTCAAATTTGACATTTAAAATTTAATTACTGAAAGTGAAATGAAGCCAAAAATTCAGTTCCTCAGTTATGTTCACCACATTTCAAGGGCTCAATAACTTCATGAGTTTGTGGTACTATACAAGACAACCCACTTATGGATCTTTGTCAAAAATATAGAATGTTCTATTAGACGGCTAGAACTAACCAGATTTGCTGACAAGTGTGAAGTGGGTTATGAGTGAAAGACAGTGATCAAGGGTGATTTGGAGCCTGAACAACTGGAAGAATTGAGTATACTGATATAGGAATATCATAAGAAAACAGGTTTGGAACACATGCCAGGAGCTCAGTTTTAGAAGCACTAAATTTGAAATGTTTGTTAGACATTAAGTGGTGATCTCAAAGAGGCAATCAGATATGTGAGCAGATTGAAGGGAGAAGCATAGGCTGGATAGCCCAAGCAAGCTTTCCTTTATGCCAGGCACCCTTCGGAATACCTGCATAACCCATCCAATATCACAACAACCTGATGACCTGGTTACTATCATGCCCATTTCATACATGAAGAAACTAAGGTGTAAAGAAACATACCATTTCTCAGTAAGTTGAAAGAACGAGAGTCTGACTTGTGAGAAGCAGTCTCCTCCACTACCCAGAGGAAGCTGGTCTGCAAAAGAAAGCAAAACAAAACCAACAAGTGAAGAGAGCTGAATAGAGAGAGAGAGGAAAGGAGAGAAAGATCCAGATTCTTTCACCATTCCTTTGGATTCTGGGCGCTAACTTAAGGATCATTCCTACCCATCTGTAAGAGAATACAGTCTAAGGCATTGCAACCTATTAAGTTGCATATAACACAATCGATGAACATTTTGTTTCACATGTGAAATACTGTAGGTTTTCTAAGAAAATGCAGTAGATTTGCTAATGTGAAGCACATCTTAGCATTATAGATTTCACATTGTTTTACTTTATTCACGAGAAAGCTATTCCTACAGATAATTTGAACAAAACCTGACCTCTTAGTTTATTTTAAATACAAACTTTAAAAGATTTTCCAAAGACATTCTAACCTCTTTCTGTCTTATTATTTCTGTCTGGATTATTATTTATTATATATTACCAAAATAATTTTAGTTTTCTTGCAAAAATTTACTGAAGTGTAAGCTTGCATTTATACAAATGCAAAAATCATAAGTTTTCAGTTGGCAATGTGGAAATGTCTGTAAGTCTACAGTTTCATAAAGTCAGTATACCCATGTATTCAGTGCACATATCCAAAGCCTAAGAAGAGGGTTCCTGGGTGGCTCAGTGAGTTGAGCATCTGACTCTTGGTTTTGGCTCAGGTCACGACCTCGTGCTTTGTAAGATGGAGCCCCATGGCTGACAGCTCAGAGCCTGTTTGGTTTCTCTCTCTCCCTCACTCTCTCTGCTCCCCCCCACCCCTCTCCCTCTCCCTCCCTCTCTCTTTCTCTCAAAATAAGTAAACTTAAATAAAACAAACCTAAGAAATCCCCCTCATACAATACAATACAACACGATACAATACAATACGATACGATGCAATACAGTCATTAGCTCCTCTACTCCCAGGATTAATATTATCCTGACATCAAATAACAATACATTCCTCTTGCCTGTTTTTAATTCCATATAAAAGAATTATGTAGCATATAGTCTTTTCTGTCTGGTTTATTTTACTCAACTTATTATTAGTTACAGTTGTAGTTTGTGTATTCTCATGCTCTAGAGTATTCCATTATATGAATACACTGAAGTCTGTTTATTTATTTGACCACTGGTATACATTTTTTTCCAGTGTAAGTATTCTTGTACATGTGTTGTTGGGAACACATATACACTACTCTCTTAATTATATACCTAGGAATGAAAGAGAGCATATTTATGGTATGCATATATTCCATTTGAATAGATACTAATAAACAGTTTAATTCCAGTATAATTAACGTACAGGGTTATACTAATTTCAGGTGCACAATATAGTGATTCAACAATTTGTTATCATGATAAGTGTGCTCTTAATCCCCTTCATCTATTTCACCCATCCTTCACCCACCTCCCCTCTGGTAATCACCAGTTTGTTCTCTATAGTTAAGAGTCTGTTTTTTGGTTAATCTCTTTTTTGTTTGTTTCTTTGTTTTGCTTAAATTCCACATTTGAGTGAAATCATATGGTATTTGTCTTTCTCTGACTTATTTCACCTAACTTTATACTCTCTAGATCCATCCATGATGTTGCAAATGGTAAGATTTCATTCTTTTTTATGGATGAGTAATCTATATCACCTATGAGTAATATTCCATTGTGTACTTGTGTGCGGGTATGTGTGTGTGTATATACACATACACTTCTTTATCCATTCATCTATTGATGGACACTTGGGTCGCCTCCATAATTTGACTCTTGTAAATAATGCTACAATAAACTGAGGGGTGCATTTATCTTTTCAAATTAGTGCTTTTATATTCTTTGGGTAAATGCCCAGGAGTGGAATTACTAGGTCATATGGTAATCCTACTTTAAACTTTTTGAGGAACCTCCACACTGTTTTCCACAGTGGCTGCACCAGTCTGCATTCCCACCAACAGTGCGCAGGGTTCTTTTTTTTCCATATCTTTACCAACAATTGTTTTTTGTGTTGTTGATGTCAGCCATCCTGACAGGTGTGAGGTGATATCTCATTTTGGTTGTGATTTGCATTTCCCTGATGATGAGTGATGTTGAGCATTTTTTCATGTGTCTGTTGACCATCTGGACATCTTCTTTCACGGTCATGTCTTCCGCCCATTTTTTATATTGGATTATTTGGGGGCAATTTTGGTGTTGAGTTGTGTAAGCTCTTTGTATATTTTGGATGCTAACATTTTATTGGATATATAATTTGCAAATATCTTCTCCCATTCCATAGGTTGTCTTTTAGTTTTGTTTTGTTGATGGTTTCCTTTCCTGTGCAGAACTTTTTATTTTGATGTAGTCTCAATAGTTTGTTTTTTATTCCCTTGCCTTAGAAGGCATATCTAGAAAAATGTGGCTATGACTAGAGCCACAGAAACTACTGCCTGCATTCCCTTCTAGAATTTTTATGGTTTCAAGTCTCACATTCAGGTCTTTAATCCATTTTGAGTTTATTTTTTGTGTATGGCATAAGAAAGTTTGATTCTTTTGCATGTGTCCAGTTTTCCCAACATCATTTGTTTGAAGAGATTGTCTTTCTCATTGCATATTTTTGCCTCCTTTGTCATAGATTAATTGCCCATATAACTGTGAGATTATTTATGGGCTCTGTATTTTATGTGCCTATTTTGGTGCAGGTACCATACTGTTTGATTACTACAGCTTTGTAGTGTATCTTGAAATCTGGGTTTGTGATGCCTCTACTTTCGACCTTCTTTTTGAAAGCTTTAGCTACTCAAGTCTTTTGTGGCTTCATATATATTTTAGGATTAACTGCTGTAGTTTTGTAAAAGATGCTGTTAGTATTTTGATCAAGATTGCATTAAATCAGTAGACTAAGTTGGGAAGTATAAACATTTTAACAATATTTGTTTTCCCAATTCATCGGCATGGAATATATTTCCATTTGTTTGTATCATCTTCAATATCTTTCATCAGTGTTTTAAAGTTTTCAGGGTTGCCTGGGTGGCTCAGTTGGTTCAGCATCTGACTTCGGCTCAGGTCATGATCTCGCAGTCTGTGGGTTCAAGTCCCGTGTCGGGCTCTGTGCTGACAGCTCAGAGCCTGGAGCCTGCTTCTGATCCTGTGTCTGCCTCTCCCCCACTCTCACTCTGTCTCACTCTGCCTCTCAAAAATAAAAATAAATGTAAAGAAAAACTTTTTTAACTTTTCAGAGTATACATATTTTACCTCCTTGATTAAGTTCATTCCAAGGTATTTTATTATTTTTGGTGCAATTGTAAATGAGATTATTTTCTTAATTTCTCTTTCTGCTACTTCACTGTTAGTGTATAGAAATTCAACAGATTTCTGTATCTTGATTTTGTATTCTGTGACCTTACCAAATTCATTTATCGGTTCTAGGTGTTAAGCAGTTTTTTAACATTGTTGGCGATAATATATCTTTGAAACAGAATAACCTATGGGTGAAAATTAAGAATTCTAAGGATTATTTCTAGCCATTTCCAACCAGTAAATTGTTTGATGTTACCTATTTTTCTATTTGGTGAAAAATGGAATTAATTTTTAGATATAGAAATTTCTATTTTAGTAAATGTGATATTAAACTAAGCAAGCTGGATCATAAATTTTTATATTGACATTTCTAATAATTGTATATAAATATAAAAAATCTGTTCTTTGCTGCACTGTGGCAAAAGAAAATAAAACATAAATCATTATGGGCTTAGATTAATAGCATTATTAGTGAGAATCAAATAATACAGTAGATTTGGAACAAAATGCCATCTCAGTTCTATATTCAAACTGTGAGGAGAACATAACCTTGTATATCTCTTTTTATAACATGAGGTGACTCAGGTGATATGTTCCATCGTTTTTCATTACTTTTACCCGACTAGACAGAAATTGTCATGTATTTTTGGTATATGCTGAATTATTATGCTTCAGAATTTCAGACTGGAAAATTTTAACAGCTTGTAAATTTGAACCTATATACTTACTACAACAGGTCAGAGTCACAATACAGAATAGGTTCATCAGTAGGTAAGTACGCTCTTCTCTGTATGGTTCCCTGAGCTTCCAAAGAACTGTAACTCAGATGATGGCTAGTACTTTGGAGGAGGTTTTTATTAGCACAAGTTTGTCAACGATTATTGGCAAAAATGAACTTCCACAAGTCTGTAACTTTTTTGAAAATTATTGGCAAAAATAAACCTCCATCCAATAATTATCTCAGGAATAATCTATCATATGAAATACTTCTTACAGCCTGATACAGAACCAGATACTCTTTTTGACCTGATAGTATTTCACACATATGTTGCACATACTCTGGGAATTTATTGGACAACAGTAGTATTCTCTCTCTTTTCCCTCCTCGGTTGTGAGGTTCTTGAAGATAGAGACAGTATGCTACAGGTTTTTGTTTTCTCGACATCCAGGAGAGTGGCATAGTATATTCTGTCAATGCTGAATGTCTTGATATATTTTCAAAAATGGAAAGTTTAAAAACAGGAACAAAATGTAATATAATTATATATGCATACATGCATGTAATAATATATATAAATGTACATGTATTGTGTAATGATATATATAAATAATATATTATAACATATAATAAAATTATATATAATAATATACAAATAATATATACTAAATTATATATAATTAAATATGTATGTAATTTTAAAGAATCATGCGAAGGTTGAATTTTTTTTAATTTTTCATATTGTGTTATCTATTTCTGTGTAATAAATAATCCCCAAATTTAATAACATTAAGTGGTAAACATTTAGTATTTTACAGGTCTGTTGTATAGGTATTTAAAAGCAAAGAATGTTAGAAGCCATTTTAGAGGCAGCTTACCATCATTTCTTTTCTAGCCTTTGCTGTTTTTTTTTTTCTTCCTACACGCAATTCTCCCTACATGCATTAAAGTATTCTCTAAAATCTAGTTTCTCATTAGCTACATCAAGTCCAGATGTGAATAAGCCTCCTTGGTGTAGTTCCTTACGTCAAGCTCATTATGTACTGTTCCTCTTGTTCTGCAGACTCTGAAACTAAAGAGACCACGTATCTGCACTTGCCTCCCATACTCAATATACCATGGTGGGACAGCAATAGGGGAAAATGGAAACCAAACATGAATCACTGGTCCATAACATTTCCAAAATCCTGCCAGATAAATATTGGGTTTCCTGTTTAGGTGCCTCAACCAGGGAATAATTTTCATTGGCTCTTTGCATCTCTGAGCTTTATTTTTTAATGAAAGGTAACACATTTTCTGCCGAGTAGTTTTCTCACATTGCTTATTGCAATGGGTTTGTGTGGAGGCATGGGGAATTACAACTGCTTTTCACTCCGTGCTGTCACTTTGTGGGCCTCCTGTGGACGCCATTGGAATTTGCTCCATTAGACAAAAACCGTACCTACATGCTCTTAAGATTTAAGTCTTGAAGATTCTTCATAACAAATCTCTTGTGCGAGTGAATACTCCTGAGACACTTGCCAGTGATCTTTCTGAGAGCTTGCCCAAAGATGAGACATCTGTAGACCATGCTTTTTAAGCAATGCCATGGAACTGATCTTTTCAAAGAAGATATTTCTTGATTTTAGCATCATTTGCCAGTTGGAGAGATGGAGAATTAAAAAAAAATATGTTTATTTATATTTGAGAGAGAGAGATAGAGTGCGAGCACAGGAGGGACAGAGAGAGAGAAGGATACACAGAACTGAAACAGGCTCCAGGCTCTGAGCTGTTCACACAAAGCCTGATGCGGGTGTGAACCCACGAACCATGAGATCATGATCTGAGCCAAAGTCAGATGCTTAACTGACTGAGCCACCCAGGTGCCCCAGAGAGATGGAGAATTTTAAAAATCATAAATGTCTGTCTCCTTTTGTTAAAGATTCCTTCTCTCTGTGTCTAGCTTTCTTTTCACATTTTATGATAGATATGAAGAAGAAACCGGGCAACACCTTTGACTGTGCTTTGAAATCTCCTCAGCTACATCTTTGGACACATTTTTCTACATTTGAGGCTGCTACATGTGACAGTGCTGCTAAGCTTGCTGCTACTAAATACCAAGGATTCCCCTTTATTCCTGTTTCCAATAATACCTTGGTCACTTCTTTTTGAATTCTCATTGGCAACGCCCTTGCAGTCCAGATTTCTGCTAACAGTCTCTTCAAGGCCATAGGCTTTCTCTAATAAACTCTACAAATCATTTCAACCTCTTACCTCTGCCTGGCTACGAAGCCATTCCCACATTCTTAGGTATTTTTTTTATGGCAACACTCTACTTCCAAGTACCAAAATATCAGTTATCTATTGCTGTGTAACAAAGCACCACTTAATACAACAAATATTATCTCATAACACAGATCTTATAGATCAAAATCTGGGCATAGATTAGCTGGGTTCCTCTGGCCCACAGTCTCTCAAAAAGCTACAGTCAAGGTATTAGACAGGGTTGCAATGAACTCAAGGATCAACCTGGGGAAGGTTCAACCTCCCACATTCAATCACACGACCAAAAAGAAGGTAGATAATGTGGTGAAGATACCTTGAAAGCTTTCAAATGACACACCTTCTGGCAAACACATTACTGGTATATTCAAAAGGGAGAGTCCTAAACTGTGGACTACTTTTGTGGGTAGGATGTGCCTGTCTCATTAGGTTTGCGTAGAGCAAACAAAGCTCGACTCTGTGGATGTACAGGGTATAGCTTCTAGGAAAACATCACATAGGCAATATAATTATCAGAGCATAAAATGGAAATCTATTTTAGCATTGAAATAATTCTGTATTTTTCAGGAAGCACGTATTGCTTGGAGACGTCACATGTTAATCTGTGCCAGAGTATATAATGACGTGGCAAAATATGGATCTGAGAACACTTGCTGCTTCTCCTGTGCCTTGGCATTACTTGTACTTCCGAAATAATTAGCAAAGCCCGACCTTCACTAAGAATTCTGATGGGTTTTTTTTTTAATTTTTTTTAACATTTATTTATTTTTGAGGCCGAGAGAGACAGAGCATAGATGGGGGAGGGGCAGAGAGAGAGGGAGACACAGAATTGGAAGCAGGCTCCAGGCTCTGAGCCATCAGCCCAGAGCCCGACGCGGGGCTCGAACTCACAGACTGCGAGATCGTGACCTGAGCTGAAGTCAGACGCTCAACCGACTGAGCCACCCAGGCGCCCCGGAATTCTGATGTTTTAAAATGACTTGATAAACTATCTTACTTTATCTTAAAAATAATCTAAAGTGAATTAAAACACACGTAATGATGTAGTGAAATAAAATTGTCCACTGATAAGATAATTAGGGGTGTTCTCTGGAATAAAGGTTTTAAAGCTACTTACCAACCTTTTCATTTGACTTTTTCAATGTGTGTGTGTGTGTGTGTGTGTGTGTGTGTGTGTGTGTGTGCTTGCATGTGTTTTCTTAAAAATATGTAGAGTATTTGGATACATAAAACTTCAAACTTTCTAATTTTTACATTTAAAGGTAAATAAAAAAAAATAGAGGGAAAAAAGACTTTGTACACAAAGGTGGTCATTAATATTTATCAGCTTTTTAAATGATAATTTCCCAAGCAGAAAATTCAGAGGGGGAAAAAATGTTGTCCGTAACTGAAATAGGAAAAACAATTGGTTAAATCACAAATTTAAGGGACATGTCACTAACTTTACCTATGAAATATTAAAGAAACTTTTTTTCAATAGATAATGTCCAGTATTTTCTAGAGAAAATTGATGTGGCTGCTCTATTGCTGGTATACAAGTGTATGTATTTTATAGTTGGAGGAAAAATTTATATTATGTATATGATCTTTTAAAATGCTTCTGCTACTTGATGAGGTATTTTCACTTCTATAAAAGTAAAATAATATTCTGAGATGTAGAGATATTTATATAGAAAAAGTGTTGGCACTACATAATATAAAAAATTTAATTGTCCAAAAATAAAAGAATATTTTCATAAAATATGATACATCCATAGAGTCCATATGGATCAAGATGATCAGGATGATTTAGAATTATATTATAGATTCATAAGAATAATTACTGCTTACTAGTGACAGCTAATACTCACTGTGTGTTTCTTAAATGTCAGGCATTGTTTCCATACACATATTGATGTGATTGTGTACCTGTCTGAGAGGTACATTATGTAAATAGCAGTTATTTCTGAGTTGTTTGATTATGGGCAACTTTTATTATGTCTTTCACATTTCTTTGTATTTTAAAGTTTTTCTATGGTAAGATTTTTTTTTTCTCTTTAATAATGGCAAAGGAAATATCATCATAATAAAAGGAACTAGAATGTTTTTCATTTCATGCTGACTGCCTCAGTCTGATTGAGCAATTGGTAGAGGGAATAAATCAATCTCTAAATGTTCTGTGTATTCTACTATAGCAAGAAAGATACCAAGGCCTACTTTTTATTATACCCTGTTCCTTGTCTTCAAGTTGAATATGTTTTTAGAAGAAGAAATATGTATGTTTGTTATATTTATAGTTAAAAAGCAGGGGTTGGTTTTGAGAACATTCGGACATTCCAGCAATAGTTTACTGCAATGAAAAGTTGGTATTCTATGAACACAATTATTGATCTCTCACACTATACCAATAACCATGCTTGGTACCTTGATACAAGGTTGAATAAATGAGTGCTCTTAGGAAGAAAAAGAAGTTAATCACTAATTAACTTGCAAAAAATTCTTGCAAATTCTTGCAAAACACTCAAGAAAAAGTAAACCAGCTAACAAACCAAGCTAAAAAAAAATAAACAAGAAGAAATTCTTCCTAGCTATATATTTTTATTCTGGTCTGATATGCTAAATGATTTTGTGATCAAAAGTCTATTTATCTTATGCCATTTTAACAAATTACTCACAGAGTGAGGAACATCTTCCATCCATATTCCTTCTATAACCATTTTAGGCAAAGACATCTTAACTCTTATGCCAGAAAAATAAGCTTCTAAACAAATAAACCTAAAAAGGCTTGGTCCTGCCCTCAGGGAGCTTAAATCTGGCCAGCTCATAACAGAAGGGCAATCAAAACCTTCCAATATTGTGGTAGACTTACCTCTTTGCATGGAGGTTGGGCTTTGAAAAGACTCTTAATCTCTATGCTTCCAGGAGCCTATGATTTGATGATTCTTGACTTATCTTCTATCTCACTCCCTGTTCCCTCTGATTTGGTTTATAATCCATTTGGAAGTATTCAGAGAACCAGGGTCTAAATTGGTTAGCATTGATAGCAGCACCTTTTCAGAAATAATGAAACCATGCACAGAAATGATTCCTTGGCATTTCCTCTACTCATTAACATTTCTTCTTTGATACAAAGTATTTTGATATTAAGTATGTCAGTGTCATGCCATCATGTTGGGTTGAATGAGCTCCTGGCCAGAACAAAGAAGAGCCCTCTAAAACAATAACACCAAATTTAATTTAGAGTCCAAGTGCCAGAATATTGCTTATTGGAATTTTCATATGTATAATTAATATTCTCCTTAGTGACATAACATATCATTTAATTCAACATGAACCAGTTTTGGGTAATCAGACATTGGTGTTTTAAATAACTTGTTTGTTATCATGCTTCTTCACTTGCGTTTTCAGTACTAATCATCAGAGTTTATAAAATGAACACAGAACATTGAAAAGGGCAATTCATTTGGTGAAGCTGATTCAGAAGTGGAAAAGGGAAAAGAATTAGGCCATTCAGCATTTTGCCTATAGTGACATTTCTCACCACTGCCTTAATGAGAGGCGTTGAATCATTTCAGTTCTTGCACATTCCTTCTCCAACATGATTAGTTTTTATTACTATGAGCAAACTCATTATCACCTTCTGTAACTTTAAATTTATTGATTTAATTACATGATGAAATGGCAAACATGCAACCTCAAGGCATCTAGTTTCATATTTCAACTTTTGAAAACATTCTTAGAACACCTGAAGCTGGTTCCAATAGTTTTTATCTGAAATGAGTGAAGTCATATGCTATTGTTTGACTTCAAATGATAATTACTAAAATGAAGGGTCATTGAAAGAGATTTCTTTAAATTTTTTTTTTACATTTATTTATTTTGAGAGATAGAGAGGGACAGAGCACAAATGAGGGAGGGGAAGAGAGAGAATGAGACACAGAATCCAAAGTAGGCTCCAGGCTCTGAGCTGTCAGCACAGAGCCCGACATGGGGCTCGAACTCACAAACTGGGAGATCATGACCTGAGCCAAAGTGGGATGCTTAGCTGACTGAGCCACCCAGGCGCCCCTGAAAGAGATTTCTTTATTGAGTATTGTTAATGATTAATAAATGATGAATGCAAATATGTATTTGTATTTTTTTCTTTGTATTTGTAACACAGCACTACATTAGTATGTATGCTTCATTTATCATGAACAAATGTTCACTTGTTTATGTGAGTCATGCTCTCAAATTGAAGAAAAATGAAAGGATTTGGTGTGACTAAATTATTCCATCACTCCTGAAAGTTTCTGCTTACCCCTTTTCTAATTAACCTATATTTCCCACTAAGGTAACCACATCCTCATTTCTATATTGTGGATTATGTTTGCCAGTTCTTGGAGTTCATAAAAATGGAATCATACATTTTATAGAAAAGAGAAATTTTAAATTTTACTTTTTTCTACATCGTAATATTAACACCTCAAACTTATTATTACAAAAAAATCCAACATTAAACCTTCTGGGAGAGATCCTCAGAAATATTTTGTCAAGAATAATTATCAATGGGAAAAAGAACTATTTACTTTCACAGGTTTATACTGCCTTAACATGTGATAAAAACAATATCATGTAAATTCTCTAAGTATTTATAACTTAATGGTGAAATAAAGGTACAGGTTTTAAGTAACACAACTGCATCCCAGAGCAAAGCTCAAGAATATTTATAGGAAGATAAAAATATTCAATTTCCAAAATAGTAAAATTCACAATGTTTTCTATATAATCAAAAATTATCAGGCATGCAAATAAGCAGACACATTTTCTACACTGAGAACAATAATCAGTTGAAACAGATACAAAACTAACACAAATGTTAAAATTAGGAAAAAATAATGCATATTGAAATAATTAATATAGCTATACTTTATGTACTCAAAAAATTAAGTAGAAGCATGAAATCTATGAAAAAGATTCAAATCACATTTCTAGAGAAAACTACAGTGTCTAATAAAAAAACACTGGATAGATGACATTAGTATGACATCAGATTTAGCTTTATATAGGTGAAAATGGTTACCCATTGAAATACTTTTAAATATGTGGATATACACAGGCTAGTATGCACACATATGCTTTCTTGGTCTGTCATCTGATGGCCTAAAAGTATTGACACTCCACTCGCAACGAGCACACCTAGTGCCTGGATCTTGGTTTCTAATACCATTTAAAGGAATCATAGCTCCTTGGAGAAGTGGCTCATTTCTGGGCAGTAAAGGTACAATATCAGCCATAAAGTTAGAAAGTGCTCTAAAAAATAATAATAATGGGAAAATGTTAAATGGGCAAAGAGCTAACCAGCAGAACTCTCAAAGTCAAAAGCAGGCATGATTTGAGCAACGATATAAAGTTATATTGGATTATAAACAAAACGTAAAATAAATATCTAAGAGTCAGTACTGATACAAAAAAAAAAGATTGAATAAATAATGGAGGAGAAAAGACAAATGTGTTATGCAGTAGAATTTCAAAGGATTTATGTAAATATTCTCAAGGAGGGGAAACACAATTCCTATCTCTTCAAGTGTAAGCTGCACACAGTAACTTCCTTCCAAACAGTACAAAATGGAAAGTGGGGACAGACTAACTTTATAGAGGAACCTTGAAAGCCCGACCTTAGCCAGGTAAAAGTTAGCATTAACAATAATAAGTCATGTTGATGACATATGTACTCTTGATTTGATGGGATGAGAATGGCACTATACCTTTCTTTATTCTATACAAAAAAATCCACAACCCAAGTTTAATAATTAAAAGCACATCAGAAAATCCTAAATTGAGGGACATCCTACAAAATATCTGTTCAATACTTAAACTGTCAAAGTCATCCAAATAAGAAAACTCTAAAAAACTGACATAGCCTAAAGAAGCCTAAGGAGATGTACTGAGTAATTATATGACATTCTGGATGACACCCTGGAACAGAAAAGGACATTCTGTAAAAATTAAAGAAATATTAATGAAATATATACTTAAGTTAATAATAATATATCAATATTGATTTATAAATTATAACAAACATACCATTCTAATGTAAGATACTAATTACAAGAAAGTGGGTTTCAGAGTATATGGAAACTCTCTGTACATTGCTACACCTTTTTTTTTTTTAATCTAAAACTGTCTAAAAATTTTTAAAAAGTTTGTGAGGAAAACAAACAAAATAATCTATAGGATAGAATTAATGGCAGAAAAAAAAAAAAGATCAGTGGTCTAACACATGGAATAGAAACTTTCCAAAATGAAACACAGAGGAAAAGAATGTTTTAAAAACTAAAAGTATTTCAGTGCCTATGGGACAAATCAAGTGAAATAAAATACATTTGATTAAATCAACTGAAAGAAAAGGACAAATGAGGGCTGAAGACAAGGAAAAAGCAATTGAAGAAACAATGGCTCCAAATTTGAAATTAAAGCCTACAGGTCCAAAAACCTTGAACAATTAGCATTAGAAACATGAAGAAAACTACACCAACGCCTATCATAATCTAATTGCTCAAAACCGATGATAAAAATATTATCTTAAAAACAGCCCAGAAAAAAGATACATTGCATACAAGGGAGGAAAGATAAGGATGACAACAGATTTCTCAACGCGGGTGAGAAAATAGTGGAGCCACTTCTTGAAAGCAGTAAAAGAAAAATACTGTTTTAGTAACTTTCTATTGCTGCTATAGCAAAACATCACAAACTTAGTAACTTAAAACAGTATGAACTTTTTACCTTACATTTCTAGAGATAAGAAGTCCGAAATCAGTTTCACTGAGCTAAAATCAAGATGACAGCAGGATTGTGTTCCTTACTGTAATCTCTAGGGGAGAATCCATTGCCTTATCTTTTCCTTCTTTGAGGCCACCTGCATTTCTTAACTCATGGCTCCCTCTTCGTTAAAATCTGCAGTAGCATTTCCCTTCCTCTGTGATAGTTGTTTTTGTCCTTAAAACTTCTGTTTTCATTAAGACACTTGTGATTGCATTAGCCTTCTCCACCCCCACCACCCAGATAATCCAGGGAAATATCAAAGTCCTTAACTTAATCACATCCACAAAATTCCCTCTACCATGTAAGTTAAGGTATCCACAGGTTCAGGGGACTAGGACGTAAACATCTTTAAGAAGACATTATTTAGTCTAATTGTCAACCTATAATTCTATCCTAACACAAATCTTTCTGAAAAAAAAAAAGGCAAAAAGTTTTTCAGACTTAAGAAAGTTGAAAAAAAAATTGTCACAAGCAGTCTCACACAAGAAATAATAAGGTAAATCCTTCACATAGAAGAAAAATGATACCTTATGGAATGTATGATTCCATTTACTTAAAATTCTAGCAAAAGCTTTATAGAACATAAATGGCATATGTAGAAGAAATGATTCTGGTTGATTATATTCATTGGTTGTGATCACTGGGTATTAAATGCATTGCAATATATTTTGAGTAATTTTTTGCCTGTTTCCCAGACACATCATAAATGGCAAAGGGAAATATTATTTCTCATTATATTAACATTCAGAAAGTAAAGATGGGTTTGGGTGCAAATAAAGTATAGAAAATAAAGGAAGCTCAAGAAAACATCAAAACACCTCCAAAAAAAAAAAAGATGTTAAATAATAGGCTTGATATTACAAATTGATATGTTTTAAAAATATTTTTAAAAATTTACATTTTTAAATTTATGATATTTTTTTCAAGGAAGGAACGCACCTTTAAAAAATATCTAGTTTTGGGGCTCCTGGGTGGCGCAGTCGGTTAAGCGTCCGACTTCAGCCAGGTCACGATCTCGCGGTCCGTGAGTTCGAGCCCCGCGTTGGGCTCTGGGCTGATAGCTCAGAGCCTGGAGCCTGTTTCCGATTCTGTGTCTCCCTCTCTCTCTGCCCCTCCCCCGTTCATGCTATGTCTCTCTCTGTCCCAAAAATAAATAAACGTTGAAAAAAAATTAAAAAAATAAAAAATATCTAGTTTTACTATTAGTCAACCAGGTAATCTTTAAAAAGGGACCCGAGTTTCTCTTCCTGGGTAACTGCTAGGATACAAAAGAAAGCATTCGATTGTATGACGTTTATAAATTCCTCCAGCCTTGAGTTTTTGTTCTTGTTCTGTTTTTCAGTCCACTAGCTTCAATAGGCTGATGGTTGGTTCAATACTTTTAAAAATATCATACTGAGACTCACTCATGGACTTACCTGAATCATGAAAATATATGTTTATTGGCTTAATTACTTCCAAACACAATTGTTAAAACACCATAGTCAGTGCTGTGCATACATTCTTGCGTCCCTCTTGCATTACATGAACATGAAGATCCATGACCACCCGGAGTAATAGTAAGAAGAAAAGGACAATAGCATTGTCTACCTGGTCTGTTGAACAATAGAAAGATTCCAATCCTTTGCCATACTTCTGCATTCACTTACCCCTTTTTCATATATATAAAAGCAACTGGAGTATTAGTGAGTAGACATCTGGTAAACCCCCAAGATGTATTTTAAATGTATTACTTACACTTATTTAGATAAAAATTGTGCATATCTCCTTTAAACAGTAATTATCTTCTTGCAATGGCATGTTTTTTGGAGAAAAACATAGAATTATGTGTACATGTTTATATGTCAACTGCTATATTAGTCACCAGTGAAGATAAATAGAACTGAAGTATCCGAAATAAAATAGAAGCCAAACATAATTTTAAAAGGGTCCACAGAAAATGATAGAATATTTGAATTTTGTGCAACTTTTAACTACAACCAAACAGACTGCCAGGTGACAGTATAGCATATTAACATATGCTGAGAAAATGTCCTGGATATATAAATTATCTGCATTTTTCCCCTCTTACATATGTTTCTGAGATTTTTCACCAGAACATAAAATACACATGGATAAGAGATGCCTCCAAATGCTTCAATGAAGCCAAGATTCTCAAGATATATTTCAAATATGCTCATTTTCAGAAAACTAAAAACACATTCACTCAGCATGTTTTGATGCAAATAACTATTAAGGAAGAGAGTAATCAAAAGAAAAGTGATGACCCCAGCCTTATTTTAGTCAATGCAAATTAACATTTACGAGCATGGATAAAGACATTCTATAAATTAGTAATGCCTTGTTAGTCTTCATTAAAAAAAGAAGAAGAAGAAGAATTGACAATTAAGAGGGAAAAATATGGTAAATAGCTGGCAAATTAACAGATGCTATGCTAAATTCATTATTCTGTATCTTGCCCAATCTTGCTGAAGAGGGCATGTGGTGGGGAAAAGATCATCGCCAAAACCAGCAGGGGATTGATTAAAGGGGGTGGTTTGTTCACAACTTTCCTCATCAGTTCTGTTCCGTTGAACTCTAATGGTAAACAGGGCAGAAGCCAAAGAGAACAGTTTAAGATAAACTCTCAAGCAAAATTCGCATGCAGTTATCCATTCAATATGTACTGACACACTGCTGGGTCCCTGGCCCTGATCGATCTTCTCTCATTCTCTCCTGTTCAGTACAATATCCGCTTTGAACCCTAGTCTCCCTCCTATCTATCTGCTCTCCTCTCATATCCTCTCTCCATATTAACTGGGCTGTAGCTTCCCTTTGGATCTGGCCCACCCAAGGTGGCCTATTCCCAGGCTCATCAAAGAATGGGAAGTGCCAGTCAATCAATGAATGACCACAAAATTTACACGTGACTTCTTTGAGAAATCCTGATGAGAGTAAAATGTGTAAGCAACTTGACAGTGACAGTTTCAGCCTCCTCTTTGGTCTTGTCCTTATTTATTATATAGGCCTTTTCTGTCTTCTCTACCCAGACTCTGTGTCAGCCATGGGGGTGAAAGGAGAGATAAAAGATTCTCCCTCTTCCCTCTCCTTCCTCCTCCTCTTCCTCCTCCTTCTTCTTCATATGCTGGCAGATATTGACAAGGCTTCAAAAATAACAAAATTGCGAGTTGTGATCGGCACAATCCAAGTGATTAAGCAGAGTCCTCAGTACATTCCAAGCAATAGCAATTAATGGGTTGAAGGTCTTAAAGATATTGAATAGTAAAGCTTATTTACCTCAAATTCTTTTTTATCTGTTACTGAGGTTCAAAACCACAGGGATTAAAAGCAAACACACAGCCCATTTGTAGACAATCCATTTTCCTCCTGCCATACCAGAGAAACTTTCCCTTCGGCTGATGGTTGCCAAAGAGTGAAGCGATAGGGGACACAGGACCAAGCACATGCCCACCACTTACCTTCGTATTTTCAGAGAAGTGCGGCAGTGTTTTTCAGAATATGCAGAGGGTCTCCTCCCTTTTGACTCTAAAATCACAGAACAGAAAAAGTGTAAGGGTGAACAAAAGTACTTTCTGTCTCAATTCCCAGGAAGAAATGTTCCTAATAAAATCTTAGGTGGAAGAGAAATTAAACAAGAGTCAAAAGGTGTTAGTGTTATGAATTCCATTGAGATAGTGTGGCAAATCTATTGTACATAAAATGTCCAAACAACATTATCGTATTTTACATTTATAACATTTAAAAATAAAGGCATTGTTTGATCTCCCAGGCACTTGTTTTCTCCATTAAGTAAAAATTGAATTCTCTTTTATTAATGATAAGATATGTAAAATAAAGTTCCAGAAAGGAAGTAGAAAAACACATTGCCGGTGTTTTCTGCTGTGTTTTCTAGAAGATCAAGACATGAGATTACTGAACTAACAAATTATTATATAGCATCTAGGACATGAAATCGTATTCAGTTATTACAAGTGAGGTTTTTACAGGATTTTTTTAAATTTTTTTTAATGTTTTATTTATTTTTGAGACAGAGAGAGACAGAGCATGAATGGGGGAGGGGCAGAGAGAGAGGGAGACACAGAATCGGAAGCAGGCTCCAGGCTCCGAGCCATCAGCCCAGAGCCCGACGCAGGGCTCAAACTCACGGACCACGAGGTCGTGACCCGAGCTGAAGTCGGAGGCTTAACCGACTGAGCCACCCAGGCGCCCCAAGGTTTTTACAGGATTTACAGTATTCAAGGGAAATACTCAAGTTGTATGAAATGTGAAATATAGAGGCATCTGGGTGGCTCAGTCAGTTGAGTGTTTATCTCTTGGTTTCAGCTCAGGTCATGATCTCATGGTTCATGGGTTCAAGCCCCAAGTTGGGCTCTGCGCTAGGGTGCGGAAACTTCTGGGGACTCTCTCTCTCTGTCTCCTTCTCTCTCTGTCCCTCCCCTGCTCATGCTCTCTCTGTATCTCTCAAAATAAATAAATAAACAATCAAAAAGAAATCTGAAATATATAGGGCATACTGATGTATAGACTTAGAGCCCCATAAAGTATATGTGAATATGCCACATATTAAGTATATTTACTGTAAGTTGTGAATTAGTGGTGTTTTGTATTCTCCTCCACTTTTGCAATAGTCTCGAAAGTTTCTACAATAAACCTGCACAAACGGGAAAAAATACATTGAAAAAGTGAGAAAGCCTCTTGCATGAACAAGAGCGACCTTCTCATTATGCAAATAATATGTTGAATAAACAATCATCACTTACCTACAAATAAGAAGGAAACGAGTTTACATTTCTGACATTGATCACAACTTTTGTGTCTGAGGAAACAGATAGGTCTTAGATTTAGTAGTAGGTCTATTTAATAATATCATAGCAGCCTTTGTGATCAGGTGAAAAGAAATCATATGTATTTTTAAAGAAGGAATTTAAGAAACTTGGACAATGATGTTCAAGAGCATTCATTTAATGGTTTAAGTTTGCAAATAGGCAAAATGTGTGTGTTTCTGTAAGCCATGCAAGTAAGTAGCTTCATCGACTAAAGTCATGTTGATTTGAGTTCTGAAGTGTCATTACCATGACTACCGCTCCATGGAGAATGAATTTAGCCTTTCTGTGAGAAGCAATATTTATTTTTAAACAAGTACTTCAGTGACACCTTCATCCCTGCAAATGTGGAACTCAGTGATTTATGCATGAGAGGGAAAAGATTGCAATCTCTTCAAGCCTTCTTAGTCCAAATGAAACAGAAATTTGAAGCCGTTTACTTTTCATTCTGAGTGATAACAGGTTTTCACATGTATTTTTCAGATAATTGCCTCAATTTTCTCATTCAATTTGGCTGAGAATTCCCCAATTCTCCACACACTTTTCTCTCATTTTGGCCTCTGGGCATAAGAAAAGAACTAAGATTATACAAACCCAACACTGTTGCAGATTTCTAAAATGAAGGGCAAGTAGATGAATAAAGCCAAGAAAGCAGCCTGGAGAGGCTCTTGGTTACTATGGAATTACGAGCAACCCCAGCCACGCTTGTGTCAACATGGATTTTCAAATGACCAAGGAGTGTTCTGAAAGGTTTTGCCATGAGAGCAAGTAAATACAAAAATTCATTTGGAAAATCTGAAGCACGGATGGCTACTGGTGTGCTTGCAAAACACAATTCCCAGCCTGTCTCTGTACGGCCATGATAGTTGTGTGTTTTAAGTTTACCTTCTTTATTTCTTCCTAAGCACCAAACAGATTTCTGTCCCTACTGAAACCCTTCAACATTTTTGAAATCAGAGAATCCATTGCAACTTCAGTAAGGCTCAAATG
The DNA here is from genome assembly GCF_028749965.1 of Puma concolor. Classification (NCBI taxonomy): domain Eukaryota; kingdom Metazoa; phylum Chordata; class Mammalia; order Carnivora; family Felidae; genus Puma; species Puma concolor. The sequence continues at coordinate 72,195,024 of NC_141670.1, forward strand.
CTCCACTTCTAGCTCTAATACTACACGATCAGCTGGGGAGAGATTTCTTTTTTCTGCACAGTCGCCTTTCTTTTTTTCCAAGTGAGTGAGGAGGGAATCACGTGGGGGTTGGAATCAGACAAATCTGCATTCAAATTCCTGCTCTGACCCAGACCCACTGTTTAACCATGGGCAATATGCTTAACTTCTCTAAAAACCCGAGGTTCTTCACCTAGAAAATGGAAAAGAAGATAATATCTACCTCTAGAAGAGTTTTCTGTGAGAATTCAATGAGTTTACGTATGTCAAGTGCATGGCCTAGAGAAAGCAGTTAAATGTTAGTACCCTGCATCCCTCACCTGACCTTACACCTCCCTCCTTTCAGTCCCAGGGGCCAGCCCTTGGCCACTTTCCAGTCATTTGTTCCCTTAAAGCTTATATGGACATGGGCACCTGGGTGGCTCAGTTGGTAAACATCTGACTTCAGTTCAGGTCATGATCTCACAGTTTGTAAGTCCGAGCCCCACATTGGGCTCTGTGCTGGACCCTTCTCTCTCTCTCTCTTTCTCTCTCTCTCTCTCTCTCTCTCTGCCCTGCCCCCACTCAACATCTGTCTGTCTCTCTCAAAAATAAATAATAAAACTTTTTTTTTTTTAAAAAGCTTATATGGAGACAAGCAAGTGGGTGGAATCTGGATATAAGGTGCACAGTGGAGGGAAGAAGAGAAGAGATAAAACAATAAAGATAAATAAATAAATAAAAGCTCCTATTCTGAGCTTTTGTATGTCTGTTTGCTTTAGTTCAACTTAATATTGAACTTGAAAAAATTCAAAGTGACATAGACACATACAGGCACACACATACACACGCTCAATAGCAAAGAAAAAATTTAAGAGTGGAACTCCTTGTGCGGAGGAAAGAGAAGGTAAAATAAGAGAAATAGTAGATGGGTGCCGTTTAAAAATAGTGGTTTTCCAGCTGTTTTTCTCTTTCTTCATCCCAAAATAAAATAGGACAAAATTTTGATCTTGGGAGAAAGGAAACTGAGGGAAACCTCCCTTAGAATTCTTTGTGTAGGTCAGTGTTCTGCCTAGCTACCCACAGAGGACATCCACCAAGTGATCCATCTGTGTTCTTGGCCATGTTGTGTTGAGAGGAACGTTCCTCTGAGATTTACTAATCAGGAAAGGAAAGCACTCAGGCTGAAAAAACAGTGCCTTCCTAAAGAAAATTCCTACATTTACTCTCATGTTAGCATTCTCTAACTGTCCCTGCATCACAGCACAGAGTGTTGGATCTTTCAGGAGCCTTAGAAATCTCCCCAGTTTAAGTTAAGCTAAGAGAGATTTGTCTGAGATCATTCATTCATGGATTCAATCACTCAAAAAATATTCATCAAACACCTACGATGTGCCCTTGAAGCACCAAAGATGTTAACACAGACATGATAAAAACATGAAACAAACATGGCCCCTAACCTCATGGCTGTAACAATCTAAAAGGGGAGATAAACATTAACCAAAGATATATAAAAATATATGTAACCACAGACATTAAAAGGTATTTAATTTTGTTAAGCCACTGCAATTTGGAGGACAACAGGGGTTATTACTCATGTAGCACAGTGTATTTGATTACTACCACAAAATAAATTGACTTAAAACAATAAACATTAGATCAATGTCTGTAGATCAAGAAACTAAGCATGGTTTAGCCAGTCTCTCTGGCTCAGGGTCTCTCACAGGACTGTAATCAAAGTGTTAGTGCTGTAGTCAACTTGAAACTCTACTGGAGGAGGAAACTTCTAAGCTCACTCATATGGCATTGGGAGACCTCCAGACTGTCAGGTGGAGACAGCAGTTTCTTATCATGTGGAACTTGCCAGAAAGCAGCTTAAAATATGGCAGTTGAATTCTCTAAGAGTGAGCTAGCAAAAGAGGGAGATAAAATAAGAGAGAGGTCATAGTGTTTGTGTATCGAAATTTCAAGAGTGATATCTCTTCTCTTCTGCCATATTCTATTTTCTAGAAATAAGTCAGTAAGTCCAATCTACACTCAAGCAGAGATGATATCACAAAGGATTAAATATCAGAAGGCAGTTCTCTTTGGGACCCTCCCTAGAGGCTGGCTATCCTATATAGAGCTCTCACAAGACTACAGGAAGGAAGAAACAACAGACAATTTAGAAAGAAAATGGAAATAAGAACATATCAGAGTATAGAGTCCAAGGATGTAAATTATGGCTTTTGTATGTCTTCTCTCCAAGCTTCCTCTATACCTTCTAACCAAAAATGTGGTTCCAAGAGAAACAATCAGAGAGGTTGAGTGGGTGATCCCAAACCACAAAACTATGTTTGTCTATTTCCATTCTGTTTCCAGAACAGACAGAATGGAGTGCTGTCAGAAATGGCAAAAGGGGTCTGGAAAGAGAATCTTGAATTATATGCAAACTCGAAATTTTCTTTAAGGCTCACTCAGGTCCCTTGAGCACCTATATATGGATACTATAATTTTCTGCACCCCAATTCCAGTTCTAATACGTGTGTCTGTATGTGTTTGTGTTGGAAGTGTTCCCCACAAACAGTTCTCCAAAACCTGCTGGATGTCCTACAGTTCACCTCAGTTCTGACACTATCAGATTCCGCAAGCAACAAGCTCAGTCCCTCAGGGGTTCTCCACCCACCCCCATCTTCAGATGTCAATATCAAGTCCAGGTTGTCACCTGTGCATCTGACCTGCTGACCATAAATCAGAGGTTCCCATGACCCCTTCCTCTAGTACAATTAATTTGCTAGCATGGCTCACAGAACTGAGAGAAACATTTCACCTACCAAATCACCGGTTTATTATAAAAGAATGTAACTCAGGAAGAGCCAGATGGAAGAGATGTGCCGGGCAATATATGGGGAAGGGTGCAGAGCTTCCCTGCTCTGAGTTCACCATTCTCCCCACATCTCTTGTATGTTCGCCATCCCTGAAGCTCTCTGAACCCGTACTTTGGATTTGTCTGAAGGTTTCATGACATAGGCACAATTGATAAATCATTGGCCACTGGCAACTGATTCAGCCTCTGGCCAGTCACCTTTTCTGGGTCAGGGATGGGACTGAACATTCCAAACTTCAAATCACAGAGTTGGGTTCCCTGGCAACCAGCCTCCATTCTCAGGGTACCTAGTAGCCACCTCTTTAACATGACAAAGGACACCTTTATTACTCTTACCACTCAGGAAATTCCAATGGTTATAGAAGCTCTGTGCCAGAAATGGGACAAAGACCAAATATATTCCTTATCATAAGTCAGTCTCCCAGATATTTACATCTCATCTAGGAGATTCTAGTGTCTAGGATGATGGAGTAACACAAGATGACAAGGATGAGAGAGGCCATCAGTGTAGCCACATGCGATTCAGTCTGGCATGTCAAAAATCTATGAGTTTACAGAGAAATGGTAAGTTATAAGCAATAATGCTTTATTCTGCTTGATTTTATTCTATTCTTATTCTATTTAATAGATATTTAAGAATCTCTAATGATGTGTTTAGCACTATGTGTGATCTTGGAACAAAACAGACACGGATCCTGCCCTCGACCAGTTTGGAACGTGTTGGAAGAGACAGCGAGTAAACATACAATTTCATTGGATCAAACTTGCACGATGATAATAGTGTTTTCAAGGTGCTATGGAAACACAAAAACAGAGTACTTCGAGTGTATTGAGTATTTTTAAGTAATCATATGTACATAATTATACATGCTTTCCGTGTATAAAGCCTAGACCTTCGTTATACACATTTTAAAAAAACCTGCATGTACCTACACTGTACATCAATATATAGATTCTTTTCTCTACCCTCCCACCCCTGTTTCCATCATAGTTGGCTCTAATTTATGGTCCACAATCCTGCTCTGGCATCCCCGCTTTTCTGAATTCCTCACTAAATCCCTCATTTGCACTCTTGACACTAACACTTGCAAGGTAGGGGCAATCCCTCTCAAAACTCTGTACTCTCTGAGTCAAATATATGTTTTTCCTGGTATGCTTCCCTTTTCACCCTAAGTATGAATTGACACCGTGCCTCTTCCAGTGGGCCATTATTTTGTTCAGAGCAGAAACCCTACGTGTGATTCATCTTCCTATGGAGCTGGCACTGAGTACATGCTCAGTAATTTTTTTTTTTTTTTTTTTTATACAGGGAACAGTCTCAGTATTTTTTTTTAAAGTTTGCTTCTTTTCAAAGAAAATCTGTTATTGTAAAGTATTTGAAAAATAAAATCCAAACATGAAATGCTTAATTCCACCTCCAGGGATAATCACTATTAGAAATGTAATGTAAATGTAAAAAAAAAAATCATTAATTAGCCATGTAAATGATATGGCTGTTTATTTTTTTTTTTTTAATTTTTTTTTTCAACGTTTATTTATTTTTGGGACAGAGAGAGACAGAGCATGAACGGGGGAGGGGCAGAGAGAGAAAGGGAGACACAGAGTCGGAAACAGGCTCCAGGCTCTGAGCCATCAGCCCAGAGCCTGACGCGGGGCTCGAACTCACGGACCGCGAGATCGTGACCTGGCTGAAGTCGGACGCTTAACCGACTGCGCCACCCAGGCGCCCCGATATGGCTGTTTAATGATAGATCCGTGGTGGTACAAACAAAACAGTGGATGAGTGCAACTTTTCTCCACTTCAAATGTCCTAAGCATCTTATATCATTTGATACTGTTCTTCAATATCATTTTAATAGCTATTTGACATTTTGATCTATAATAAATAATAAATGTGCTTAATCAATTTTGTTGGTGTTCTGACTGGATTATCATTTTTTTCACTTCTATGAAAATAAACATTCCTATGAATATCTTTGACAAGTCAGGAAAAATGTGGAGGACTTTGAAATGGACAAAAAGAAAAGATTGCTATCTGTGCTGTCCAGCGAACATTTCTGTGTTACTGCCTTCTATAGGACCATACCCTTCATTGTATTGGAGCTATTTTACAAGTCTGTAAGTTGTAGAAGATATTAATAATGCAAATTATTTTTGTCCATACAAATGCAAATGAATTGTGCCTTATAGTTTCAGGTAACTATTGTCCATGAATATTGACTAGTCTTCCTTTTATTTATAAATTCATTTCAGCATTCCTGATTGTGTGTGTGTGTGTGTGTGTGTGTGATTAACTCTCTTGAGTTGGTTGTCATAACTTACATATTTGATTATTAGTAAGTTAAGTAAAATCTTTGATGTGTTCTTTAAAAAAATAAAAATCCATGAGTTTCCCGTGGACCAACTGGAGGTGACAGATAGATGACAAGTGATTTTAGCCATTAGGATGGAGAAAAACTCTAAGGTGTCTCCTGTTGATGCCGACCTGGTATTCAAGCCCTGTACACTCCCTTCCCCTTGAGTGTGAGGAGGGCCAATGAACTACGTCACCAACAAAATATGGTAAAGACAATGGGTTATCACTCCAGTGGTTATGCTACATTAGATACAAGTTCGCCTTGCTAACTGACTCTGTTTCTTGGCTCTAGGAAATAAATGGCCATGATGAGGAATTCAACATGGGTAAGGAAGTACAGGTGGCTTCTAGAAGCTAAGGATGGGCTTTATGGGCCAGAGGCAGCCTGTATCTGGCAGTTGGCAAGAAGCTGAGGCTATCGGTGCTCCAGATACAGGGAAATGAATTCTATCACCAACGTGAGTAAGCTTAGAAATAGATCCACCCCCACTCCTCTACATAAGAATGCACCTAACTGACACTTGGCAGACTTGTGAGAGCCTGAGCAGCACACCCATCTACACAGTGTCTGAACACCTCACCCAGAGAACCTATAAGGTAATAAGTGTGTGTTGTTTCAGCTGCTAAGTTTGTGGCAATCTGTATGCAGTGAAGAAAACTAAGCAACCATCTTGAAGGCAAGAGAAAAGCCCATAAGAATGAGGTGTCTTCAGGCAACAGGAGTGAAAGCCATCCTCTCAGTATTGCCAGGCATGGCAGGAGAGATTATTCTTTGTCAGGAACTGTTCAGGGTGAAGTCCCCACTGGGCACTCAGTTCTTAAACCCCCCACAAAAAAGCTAGCATCGGAACCCATGTCATAAAGAGTAATCAACGGCTATGACCTCTTAGTCATCATAAGACCTCTTAGAAATGAAAAAGGCATTATTATTTCAGTAAAGCTTATGCATTTTCCTCTAACCATCCCTCCTTACAATCCTGTGAAGCCAGCAGCAGGAGGAGAAGAAAGGCAAGAAGAATTACGTGATTGACCACACACCCCTTCCAGTCACTTGCGACCTAGATGGTAAAACTGAGACTGGGGATGTGGGAAGAAAAGCTTTAATTAGATAAAAACTTTTATTTTTTACTTATACTGGTCTCCTCAATTTAGTAGCCCAAAGTGAGTTACATTTATTATTTATTATAATAGGTGGTGAATAGAAAGTATGGAATCTTCTTTTAAGAGATATTATGGAGAATGCGTTCTTTTCCTGTTCTTTTCACTTCTTGAGTTTAGTTATTCAATAAGCTAATACATACATGCTTTTGTGAAAGGCACTTTACCTCTCAGTTCGCTCAGACATAAAGGGAGATAATCCATGCTGACCCTAACTTACAGGATTGTGTTAAAAATCAGATGTCATGTATTATGGAAGTACTTTGTAAACTGTAATTCCCTATGTATTGGAGCATATTGTCATTCCTGCTCCCTATTGACATTCTGAAGTTGGTGCAGCCTGAAATAAATAAGTTTAATATAACTGGGCACAGAATTACTCCTCTAACTTCACTCTTCAGGAGGCGGTATTCCTCTGTTATATAACACAATACATGCTTTCCTTTCAAAAGTTTATGACTATCTAATCTCCGTCCTAGGGAATAAAAATGACCTGCTTCCATTATGTGCTGACTTAATAATATATGAAGATAACAAATATTTTTATTAAACTTCAAGGGCTCTCCTTGGAGTGTAAATGAAAGAACACAAGATCTAGAATTGGAAGGAAGGAAGGAAAGAAGGGAGGAAGGAAGGAAGGAAGGAAGGAAGGAAGGAAGGAAGGAAGGAAAGAAGGAAAGGAGGGAGTGAGGAGGGAGGGAGGGAAAACTCTTCCAGATTGAAGAAGACTCTGGGGATGTGACAACTGAGAACAGTGCATGATCCTTGCATTGAATTATTTCCTATAAAGGACGCACATAGGACAGAGGTCAAGACGAAGCGTTCATTAAGCAAAAGGAATATAGAGTTATTTGTGTTGCCCTTGCAACTTTTCTGTAATTTTGAAATTATATCAAAATAAAAAGTAAAACAAAATATGATATTTTTATAATGAAACAGATTCAGTTCATCAGAAAGACATGATAGTTCTACCTTTGTATGCATCTAACATCATAGCCTCAAAAGATAAAATCAGACATTGATAAAGCAAAAGGAAAAACAGACAAATCCAAAATCATAACGGGAGATTTAAATCAACATCTCTCAGTAATGATTGAAAAAGTAGGCCAAAGTCAGAAAAAAAAATTACAAACGCAATTAACTAACTTAACCTAATTTTATATATAATAGCTTGTGTTCAACTGTTGTAGAATGTATGTGCATACTCTTCTCAAATTCCTATGACACATTTTCCATAATTGAGCTAAACTGGAAAACAGAATAAATTTTAACAAATTTCGAAAGTTTAAAATTATATAGAATAGGGAAATGCCATGAGCCGAACTGTATTCCCTTTAGAAATCATATCTTCAAATCGGCTATCATTTGGGCTTCATACTGGGCTATCACCCAGTATATCAGAATGTGACTGTATTTGGAGACAGAGCCTTTAAAAAGCTAAGTTTATTTTTATTATTATTTTTTAATGTTTATTTTTGAGAGAGACAGAGACAGAAAGTGAGTGGGTTAGAGGCAGAGAGAGAGGGAGACACAGAATCCTAAGCAGGCTCCTGTCTCTGAACTGTCAGCACAGAGCCTGACACAAGGCTCGATCTCATCAACCGCGAGATCATGACCTCAGCCGAAGTCAGACGCTCAACCGACTGAGCCACCCAGGCGCCCCTGAAAAGCTGATTAAGTTTAAATTAAGCCATTAGGCTGGACCCTCACCCTCATTCTGACTGATGTCTTTTTGGAGGAGGGAATTTGGGCACACAGAGATACCAGGGATGCCCATGCACACAAAAAGACCACGTGAGGGCACAAAGAGAAGGCAGCCATATGCAAGTCAAGGAGAGAGGCCTCAGAAGAAACCAAACCTGCTGACACTTTGATCTTGGACTTCCAGCCTCCAAAGCTTTGACTAAAATAAACTGCTGTTGGTTAAGCCACTCACTCTGTGGTATTTTGTTATGACAGCCAGAAAACGAATACAGAGAATCTTTGAGTAACATATAATTAACAAAAGACTGGGATCCAGAATATATGAAGAACTACTATAAATTAAGAAAAAGTCAGTCCAATAAAAAGTGAACAAGAGCCTTGAGCAGGCAGGTCACATACATATATATAATAGACACACAAAAAAGTGCTTAGAATCATAATTATCTTTGCAGAGATGCAAATGAAAAATACACTTAAAATGGGGGAAAAGCTAACAACACCAAGTATTGTGGAAGTAACTGGATCCCTCAAACATTGCTGAGTAGAGTGTAAATTGTATCACTGCTTTGAAACACCTTGGCAGTATTTAGAATGGTTAGCATACACATAGCCAATGACCCAGCAATTCCACTCATGGGTCACAGAAAAGTGTACACACGTGTTTCAAAAGATATGTACTAGAACGTTTATAGCAGCATTTTCAAAATGACACCTAACTGGAAATATGTATCACTAATAGGATAGAAAATAAGCTGCATTAGAAACGGTTTACTCTACAGAGCTAAAAATAAATCAGTTATTGCTACATGTGACAACCTCTATGAATCTCACAAATAATAAATGCAAAGGAAGGCGGATTTAAGCTGTATGATTGCATTTAATATAAATTTGAAAAAGCGCAAATTCTGTGCTTTGAGAAATCATGATGGTTATTTTTTGGACGGAGGGTGCAATAACACACAGGACAGGGCATGAAGGATCTTCCGAGTGACTGGTAATGTTTTATATCCAGACCTGATTGGTGGTTACCCAGGTGTACTCGTTTTGCAAGGTTTCATTGGGATGTATTCATGAACCATGCATTTTTTTTTTTTAATCTGAATTTATTTTTGAGAGAGAGAGAGAGACAGAGCACCAGCGGGGGAGGAAAAGAGAGAGAGGGAGACGCAGATTCTGAAGCAGGCTCCAGGTTCTGAACTGTCAGCACAGAGCCTGATGTGGGGCTCGAACTCATGAAAGTCAGTCCATGACCTGGCCGAAGTCAAACGCCCAACCGACTGAGCCATCCAAGCACCCCATAAACCATGCACTTTTATGTTGTTTGTGTTGTTCTTCAATATCATAATTTATTTTAAACTTAGAAGTTCATTATACCATTTTCTAATAGGTTTTTGGATCTTTCCTGATATATTTCTGTTTAAACAACTCTTGTGCTAAAGAAATAAATAAACTTGATTATTTTCAATTAATACTCCTTTAGACATTTCAAATTTGTTTCTTCCAGTGGTTTCAATAATTCTAGACTATCTTTTTAGGTTCATTTCTTAATTTTTATCTCTGGTACCCTGCAGATAATATAAATTTGGATCTTACACCCAAAGCAGGGTTCATGGGCATGAGATTTGTTTTTTTATTGTGTTTTTATTTTGTTGTATTTTGTTGTTTTTTTAAGGTGTGATAAAATTATTTAATTGGGTGAAAAATATTCACCATTACAGTAAATGAAAAATGATTAAATAAAATTATAATTCCATACTACACAAAATTATATATATGTATATATATATATGAAAAAAGCTTAGAAGATATAACTACAAATAGATAGGAAGATAAGCTAAAATGTTATTCCTGGATATATCAGTTTATATTACTTTATAACAAATTTCTATTAAAACAACACACTTTATTATCTCACAGTTTCTGTAGGTCAGAAGTCCAGACACAACTTAGGTAGATTCTATGCTCAGAGTATACAGGCTGAAAGCAAGGTGTCAGCCAAGGCTGTGGTTTCCATCTGGGACCCAAGGTTCTCTTCCAAGCTCGCTAGTTTTTGGCAGAATTCATTTCCCTGTGGTTGTATGACTGAAATTCTTGTTTTCCTGCCAAATTTTAAAGGCTGCTTGCAATTTTTTACCATGTGACCCCATCGGCAATTCACAACATGGGTGTTTGCTTTTGTTCAAGCCAGCTGGAGCATGTCTTTTAGACTTTCTCTTCTGCGATCCTCCAGTGAAAACTCTACTTTTAAAGGGCTCACCTGATTAAGTCAGACCCACCCAGGATAATCTCCCCTTTGCAGTATATTGAAACATATGGGATTGATATCTCCCATCATATTCACAAGTTCTACCCCCACTCAAGGGGGAGGGTGTTACATCTGGACAAGGGTCATGGGGCATCATCCTAGAATTCTGCTTATCACACTAGGTTCTTGGTGTTTTAGATTTTCCTATGATTTCCTATTGCATTTCTATAATTTAAAAATGCTAAAAATGGGACACCTGGATGGCTCAATCATTGAGCGTCTGATTTCAGCTCAGGTCATGATCCCAGGGTCATGGGATCAAGCCCACATGGGACTCCATGCTGAGCGTGGAGCCTCCTTAAGATATTCTCTCTTTCTTACTTTACTCCTCCCCCCTTCTTGTGCTCTCTCTCACATAAAAAAATAAAATGTTGCCAATAAAAACCTGTCAATTGTTCCTCTCTAAATGAGTACCGTTCTTAATTTCAGTGCCAAGTTTTCCTTTTCTTCATAATTACATTGGTAACGAAATTCATAATGCAATGTTGTAAGATCATTTAGTCTCAAAAATCCCTACATTCAGAAGAGCTCTGTGCTTAGTTGAATATTAAGCTGTCACCCTATCGAAACTCTCAATAATTGTTACTTTTAGATTTATGTCCTATAGTGAATTCTAATGGGACAAGGGTGCCAAAGAGATATGTGCAGTCCAAGTACCCACCTTTGCTTGTTGCCTTATTCACAGAAGTGTTCATAGTGTTCCTTGAGCACAGAGTTCCCGTATATCCACGGTGCATGGGAGTTCAACACAATTTAAGGCAAGAAAAGCAGGTTACATCTACATCTGATCAAGCACAAACAGTGACAGCCCAAAAAGGTCATTCATTCTGTTCAAACCAGAATTTATATCAAATAGAAAAAAAAGCACATTGGAATCCTAACACTAAGGACCAAAGAACCCTATCACATCCTTTTTCACTATGCCAATTCCCTGTTGTAAGTCAACCACTTATACTCAAAATGATAACATAGAAGGACAGGGAATATAGGGTATCCCATAGTTTGTTTTTTTTTTCCTCTTTCTTTAGGTGCTTATGTAGTTGGCAACATACTCAGATGGAAATGTTGGTAGAATGTGCATAAATCAAGAAATGAAATAAAAACATTTGAGCTTGGGCAGCATTTCCACTGTTCTGATAGAATGAAATGCATATGCACATATGAGTAATGAAACGTGGATTGTGTGATTTCTGTGTTTCCTCATACTAACTGAACATTCATATTTGCATTTCAAATCATTATTGCACACTGTAAACATGAAATGTAAAATTCCAGCAAGTATTTTTTTTTTATTTAGAAAAACACTAAAGAGCAAATAAAATATACTACAAGTCAGAGAGAGAACATGAGAGAAAGGTAAAAGTTTTATACTTTCCTTTTTTTTTCTTCTTTGTGTAAAGAAGAGGCTCTAAACTTCGATTTATCCCTCACTCTAGCAAATTATGCATCTGCCCTTGCTATGCTTGCACTTGGTATAAGTCTAGAGTACTTTTGGTCATGATGACTCTTTCCCCCGTTCACACATCAGAAAGATGACGAAGTCCCTAACTAACTGGGCCACGAAATAGAGGGTTTTGTTGTTGTTGTTGTTTTTGTTGTTGTTGTTGTTGTTTTTTAAGTCATAAGGACTTTGAGACCTAGAGTTTCCTAACTTTTAGTATTAGCCTCTTACCTTGCTTCTGGGAGTATATCTGTTTCCAAAACTTCCATGGGGAGCACATGAGTGGCTCAGTCAGTTAAATGGCCAACTTTGGCTCAGGTCATGATCTCACAGTTTGTGAGTTCAAGCCCCGCATCCGGCTCTGTGCTGACAGCTCAGAGCCTGGAGCCTGCTTCAGATTCTGTGTCTCCCTCTCTCTCTCTGCCCCTCCCCCATTTGCACTCTGTCTTTCTCTCTCTCTCTCTCTCAAAAATAAATATTTTTAAAAAGTTTTTTAAAAAAGCCTCCATGGTAGGAAACAGCTTTGACACCTTCTCTGATGCCTTATTATTCATTTTAGTGACTAGATTCTTTCTTCATTCTTATTTATTCTGAGTATGTTTTGCCCCATATTCACATGAATATTTGATAAGAAGAGATGCTACTAAATCAGATTTTTTCTGCCATATCTCCAAGATTCTGCCAGATGTTTGCAGCTATTAAATTGTTTGTTTTTTTCCTCTAAATTTGAAGGATACTAACTTCCCTACACACGATATTCACTTATCTTAGACTTTAGAGCCATAGCCTTATATTAAAACTTTGCTAGCGTTTATTCTTCTATAGGATTTCGTATCCCTCATATAAATTTTCCCATTAGAGCCATGGTTATTTGAATTCTTTATAGGTAATTATATATTTTTTTAAAAAGCCCTATCTGCATTATGAATTTGCCATACATTCCTTTGATCTCTTTTTACCTAAAAACAAATTGTTCCATTTTTTTCTTCACTGTTTCATCTAAACTGATTCTAAATGTAACTGGATCCACCAATATATTGCTTTCTATTGTGTTCAAAGATAACACTGCTGTGTTCACTCTCTGTGAGCATAGCTTAAGTGGAAAAAAAAAAACCCTGTTTTTGTCTCATATATACTATGCCTATAAATGAGACAATTATAATGAAAGAATTAGGCAAACATTACAACTCTAAAGATATTTGATATTCACATGTTAAGTCTGCATTTGTCTACAAATAATGAAATAATGACTTTCAGTGGAACAAAGAATAACTTTCATTCATTAAAAAACGTCAGAATTTGAAGATTGCCAGCTTCAGCTCAGTGGCTCAACAGATTTGTGATTGTTTTTACTTTTCCCACAGGGAATAAGATGGCTGCTGATGCTCCAACTATCACCCATTTTAGTTTGAGTTGGACACATTGCCATCCCAAACGAAAGTGTGACTTTTTTCAGCATATAAGGCATAAGTACAAATACTGAGTGGGAAGTTAATAATAATATTTGGCCCAGAACTATTACTGGCATTTTATTTATTTATTTATTTATTTATTTATTTATTTATTTATTTTAGTGTTTATTTATTTTTGAGATAGACAGAGAGAGAGTGTGAGCATGAACAAGGGAGGGGAAAGAGAGAGGGAGACACAGAATCTGAAGCAGGCTCCAGGCTCTGAGCTGTCAGCACAGAGTCCCCCCTGGGTCTTGAACTCATAAACCGTAAGATCATGACCTGAACTGAAGTCGGACACTTAACCGACAGCCACCCAGGTGCCCCATGGTATTTTAAAAACAAATTATTAGATTGACATCATTCACTATTTATCATTATATGCCAATGCAAGTGCTTTTGTTTTTCTTAGATTGTGAACTTTTTCCAAAGGATGGTTGGCATCTCAATGACGTAAGCATCAAATTCAGTTACAGAAAAGTGGAATCAGTTGAAAAGATGTACATCAATAGAATTAACTGAATAAAAGAAACCACATCTGTGCAACTGCCTCTTGAAAACTAAAATTTATAAATAAAGGTACACTCTTTCTTTGGACATGGAAAATGTCATTAAAATTCACATAATAAAAATGGTATATCCATCATCAATTCTGAACAGTCCCAGAGGTCATGAGTAAGTTCCATGACTTGGCCAAGGCCCCAATATCACATGACACAGATGAACCAGACTTCTGCCTCAGATCTCATCAATGGCCTTATATAAGTTTCTGTATGGCCAGCTGAAAGAGGACAAAAATGTCTGATCTCAGCTGACAAATAGGTCAACTCTATATGTGAGTACAAAATGGATGATGAAAATGGCTGATGACTACATTACAGTTTTTTATCGGGATGAGCTTAGAAGAAAGTGAACCAAGCTGGTTAATTGGTCAGAAGCCTTAAAGAAAAAGGGGCAGAAGACAGAAGGCAAGGGTTTGAGACAGAGACATTGCAGTGGTCATGGGGAAGGCACAAAGTTTTAAGTCTTTTCTAACCCACATTAATGTTTACCAGAGAGTGTCCCCTAAGGAATCGGTGCTGAACAAACAAGAAGACAATATGATTTTGCTTGTAAACTCGAGATAGTCTTCATCATTTGTTATCCTGGAAATGGCAATGGATATATAAGTGTAATGAAGTATTAGACCTTGAAAAAGAGCCATGAGAAAGAAGGAAATCTTGCTATTTGTTGACAACATAAATGGACCTGGAGAGCATTATTCTGAGTGAAATGAACCTGACAGAGGAAGACGAAACTTCATGGCATCATTCACGTTTGGAACGTACATAAAAATTCACACTCATAGAAACTGTAAAAAAGCAATTGTTAAGAACTAGGGTGTGGGGAGAATAAAATGAGTTTGGTCAAAGCTATAAACCTTTAGCTATAAGATGAATAGGGTCTGAGGAGCTGCGTATACCATGGTGACTATAGTTAATAACTGCATTGTGTAGTTGAAATTTGTTAACAGTAGATTTTAATTATTGTCAGAAAAAAATCAAGATGTCAAATGATGGATAAGTAACTATAATAGAGGGAATTATTTTGCAATGTATATGTATATCCAATTACTACAGTGCACACTTTATTTTTTTAATGTTTATTTTTTAGAGAGAAAGAGCACAAGTAGGGGAGGTGCAGAGAGACTGGAGGACAGAAGATGCAAAACAGGCTCCATACTGACAGCCCCAAGCCTGATGCAGGGCTTGAACTCACAAACCGTGAGAGCATGATCTGAGTGGAAGTCAGACGGTCTACCAACTGAGCCACCCAGGCGTCCGCACAATGCACTCTTTAAATACCTTACAATTTTATTTGTCGATTATACCTCAATAAAGCTGAAAAAAAAAAAAAAAAAACTTCTAGAGCAGGATCCTTGGTTTGCTTCTGATCTTAGCAGAAAAGTTTTTAATTTTTACCATGGAGTATCATATCCATTTCATCTATATTGTTGTATTTCTCGGCATAAAAGGGTTCACATTATTTATTGAGATGTCATTTGTGGATTTCATTATATGAATGTTAAGTCAAAGTACACAGGTGTATATTGTGGGTAAAATGTAAAAGTTTGACCAAAAGAATGACTGACAAAGAGTTAATAATCTTCACCCTTAATAAGAGTTCTTAAAACTTCATACAAAGATTGTAAAGGTGGGAGTCGGACATGAACAGAAAAATCGCAGAGAAATAAAAACAGCCAACCAATACAAAAAAAAATTTCTTTACACAAGAAAACTACAGGTAAACAATGATGGGCTATCAATTTTTTCTTTCAAATTGACATCATTTCAATAATAATAATGTCGGTGAAGATGAGATGAGACACACACTCTTATTTACTGTTCGGTTTGGTAGCTTTTTAGGAAGCAACGTGGCTGTATAATTTGCAAGCCTTAAAACAATCACGTCTTTTGGGGCGCGTGGGTGGCTCAGTCGGTTGAGCGTCCAACTTCAGCTCAAGTCACGATCTTGCGGTTTGTGAGTTTGAGCCCCGCGTCGGGCTCTGTGCTGACAGCCTGGAGCCTGCTTCGGATTCTGTGTCTGCCCTTCCCCCTGCTCATGCTCTGTCTCTCAATAATAAATAAATGTTAAAAAAAAAAATCATGTCTTTTGATCTCCTAGTTCTACTTCAAGTTACTATTACATGGTATGTGACAAATGTGAACAAAAATCATATTGATCGATACCCATTAGAATAATGTTTATAATAGCAATAATTTGAAAATAATCAAAATGATAAAATATCTAGTATGTTATTTTAATATTGATAGGATTTCATAGTAAGATACCAATAATAAGGCTTTTGGAAATATTTAAGAAGATGCTTTCAATATAATTTCCAATAAAAATAAGCAAAATTAGAGGCAAATGGAGAGTATGACTTCAATATCGAACCATTCTATTAGTTCAAGTATAAATATTTCGATAACAAAACATACATTTTTGTGTATCTAAAGTGTTCAGGTATTTTATAATCCAAGGTATTTACTTACTATTAAAAGTTTTCATAAAGCTGTGTAACTTCCCTCTTCCCCTTGCATAGTCTTCCTTCAGTGTCAGAACACCTCATGATGGGACATGACCCTTTCGTGAGAGTATTCTTCTCATTTCTTTGAAAATTTAGACCAGAACTTGTTCCATGCAATTTCTTTCAACCTATGAACTGGAAAGTCTGATGTTATTGTTTCACTTTAAAAATTATAAACTTGTATTATTTGAATACTAGAGTTATGCTATCAGCTTAATTATATGAAAGAATTTAAAAAGCCTGTTTTACAGTGTTGTAGATCATAAAGCATAAAATTCTCCATTGCTTTTTTATCTTTATGGAAAAATGCAAACAATTTATTTTGGAAGGCTATTTGTTTCAGCTTATTTAGTCAATTTAGTATGGTGAGAAATATAAATTGTTTTTTTTTTCATGACTATTTAAATTTTATTCTATTCTTTATAAACATGAAATAACTTTCATAATTACTCTTTATATAATATATCTGTCACACTTAACTAAACCTTGTTATGCATGCTCTTTGGTAAGAGGCATATGTAAAGATAAACAAACCATTATATTCTGAATATTTAAATAAATTTGACCATTGCATTTACCTATAGTATTAAATTCTTATTGCAAAATGCTTCAAATTTTTCTTGACAAAACAAAAATGAATTTTCAAAATATGAAATGCATGACTATGTTGAATGAAATAGATGTGAATCAAGATTTAGATTTAAAGGTTGGTTGTTTAAAAACTGGTCAACTCATTGGAGAGATTCTTTTGGAACTGAATTTACAGTCTGGGAAACCTACTGAATTTGCAATAGCAGAAAGGTGTTTCTGATTCTCTTGGTAGGGTTTTTTATATCAGAGCATGCAATATTCTAATGATCTCACTTATATGTGGAATCTAAAAAAAAAAAAAAAAAGGCAAACAAAAAATCAAGTTCCTAAATACAGAAAACAATTTGGTGGTTGTCAGGCAGGGTGTAAAGGTCGGGAGGGAATGGTGATGGAGTGAAATAGGGGATGTGACGTAGTACCTGGTGAATGTAGTTAATACTATTTATTGTGTATTTGAAAATTGCTAAGAGGGTGGATCTTAAATTTTTTGTCACAAGAAAAAAGACTTTTTGTAATTATGTGTAGTGACAGATATTAAGTAGACTTGTGATCATTTTGCAATACACACATATGCAGAATCATTATGTTGTACACTTGACACTAATAAAATGTTATATGCCAATTATATCTCAAGAAAGAGAGAACAAAGGAAAGAAAGGGGGTGGGAGGGTGAGAGGGAGGAAGGAAAGAAGGAAGGAAGGCACTAAAGGAAGGAAGGAAGGAAGGAAGGAAGGAAGGAAAGAAGGAAGGAAAGAAGGAAGGAAAGAAGGAAGGAAAGAAGGAAGGAAGGCACTAAACGAAGGAAGGAAGGAAGGAAGGGAAGAAGGAAGGAAAGAAGGAAGGAAGGAAGGAAGGAAGGAAGGAAGGAAGGAAGGAAGGGAAGGAGGAAGAAAGAGATACTACCACATTTGTCTTGAAATTACTCTGGGCTATAGGAAGCTGTGATCTGTACACAATGTGTCGAATTTCATTAGGAGAGAATATTTTCAAGTCAACAACAAGGTTAAGCAATGGTATTATTTATTGAGCCCTGAAACCATTTCCTGCCCCTCGAGGAGCTAGTTGTCTGTGTTCCCACTTGTGAAACATAGTTTCCACTTAGGAAATGTCATTCTTGATGCGCGGTTGAAAGGCACATAAACAAACACAAATATTCGAACAGATAAAGAAAGATAAAACAAAGAGAAAAATCATTTTCCATGAATTCATTAATCGTTGTGAGAACATTCACAAACTTAAGAAGAAATTGTTAAAATGGATTTGAAAGCAATATTGGACTTATTCCTTAAAACACATAATGTATGTATAATTGTGTGTGCGCGTGCACACACAGGCACACATCAGGCCATGTTTTTTTTTTTTCTTTCAATATATTTCTGTGACCATTTCTAAAAACGTTTTTTCCATGTTAGCGGGCTGTGAACACTTAAGGAGGAAGCTCCAGTCTTATGAGAAACAGCCAAGTGTTTGATTTCATGTAATGACATAATTAAGATAAGAGTATTTGGTACATTCTCTAAAGAAAAACGTAACAGTATTTTACTTAACACACAATTATCGTGGCTGGGAGAAGCACATATACACAAAATAGTCTCTGGCTGGTCATTTCAGGAGCATTAATGCTAAGTATGCTGAAAAACGCAAAGCAATCGACTGGTTTGTTTAAAGAGAATTGAAAAAAAATCAAGAATAAATATTTCCTTTCTTTTATTTCTCAAAATAAAGTTTGGCTTATATTTTCTTTGGTGAGTTAAAGAGGTCTTTAGTATAGCCAATTATAACTGTGTGGTTAGAATATGAATTATGAGTTCAGATATGAAGCAATAACTGTGGGAGATTACTTGGTATAAAACCTCTCATCCAAAGATACAAATATGTGAAGAAAAAAATAGTGTTCTAAAAACAGAAAACTTCACTGCAGGTGCCTGCTATTGGCAATGTCATGTAATAAAGTAGTTGGCATTGATCTATGTTTTCATAAACCCTGTGGTATTCTGCAGGCTTATTAGCAAAGTGTATTTTGTAAAGTTGCAGGCTTAAATGTCTTTCTAAGGGTGAGTGCTTCTCACAGTGAAGAAATAAGAGTCCTCTCGGTTTTTCAGCAGTTGTTATAAATGGCTCTCGGCGGGTTTGGAAAAGAAGGCAGGTCTAAGATAAAACTGACCTTAGGATACTTGGAGGTCCTCCGCCACCTGTATAATATCAACTTTAATAGTCCTGTAACATTCAGTATTTGGGCCTTCCTCATTATAAGTTAATGGAATGGCCAGATTTGAGCGCAAATTGCGTTACTAACAACTCCTCAACTGACCATATATCATCCCAAGCCTTAATAGGAATGACAAGTAGTAGTACAAAGGCATCGCAGGATCAAGGCTTAAACAGCTTCCATTGCTAGTTCTAGGATACCAGGAAACCCTAGTCTAGGTTTTATCCATTTCAATTTTGACACTCTTTATTTCAGTTATTTTAGCACAACTTACCTTTGCTTGCTTTTTGCAATACCTAACATACAAGGCAAATATTTAGTCAATGATTGTTTTTATTCCTTTAACATAATGTTCTCATTTCCTTATGTCATCTTTTTATGTTATTTTGTAGGGTTTTTTGTGCAAAGCTGCCATTAGAATCAAATTTGTAGATGGTACAGCGACTATATTGAATGCATAAAAATCGTTGCCTTAGAGCATCTTATAATCTAATGTTTTACTTCATTATGGTCTATACTGAAGAGGCAAAAAATCAAGTTCTCTAAATATGTGAGATGTAGGCCTCTATATCACTTCCCCTTAGACTTTATTAACATAACTAATTCTAAGAACAGAAGAATTTCTGAAGTGCCTGGTGGCTCAGTCGGTTAAGCATCAGACTCAGTTTCTGCTCAGGTCATGATCTCACAGTTCTGTGAGTCCGACCCCCACATTGGGCTCCATGCTGACAGTGCAGAGCCTGCTTGGGATTCTCTCTCCCTCTCTCTCTGTTTCTCCCCCACTTGCACTGTCTCTGTCCCTCTCAAAATAAATAAATTAACTTAAAGGAAAAAAAAAAAAGAACAGAATAATTTCTTTCAGGAAGCAGGCAGTAGCCTAAAAACTATCAGTTCCACTGAACTTCAAGGTCTAGTTAGTAGCTGAATCTGGTCAGGACCCCACTAAAGAGAGTCATGCCAAAGGTTTATCATCTCCAACAGTGTACATGGAAGATAGCACACGTAATGACAACATATATCCTTGATGGAAATTTTAATGATGTGCCTGTGCTTATGGCTGGTTACACTGAGGAATGAGCCATACTCATGGCTGGCTATACTGAGGAATGAGCCAAACTCTAGCCATGCCCTCTTTCTACGACCCTTCCAAGCTACCCCTGTTCTCCAATTGTTATTTATCCTCTGTTCTTTTCATTCTTTTCCACTTTAGACCAATCCCGTTAGGATAGGTACCGATGTTAGAAGTTTTCCAGCTGGGTGAAAGAATATATTACATTTCATAATTATGCATTACTAAAGCATTTGTTTGACTCACTACAGGTAGAAATAAATTGAATATGCCAATGTTCCTTACTAGTTTAGTGATAATTTGCTGATGTACTCATATTTTCTGCACTATATTATGAGGTAGATATTTGAAAAATATGAAAACTGAAGGCTAAAAATTGGATTCTACTGACCCACTTCTGCAATTTGTATTCCTTTTCGATATCTTCCATGCACACTGCCATAGGAATTGATGAATAAGAGAAAATAATCAGTTTAACAAGATTTTGATTGGGTTGTTCTCATATGGGAGTCTATATGACAAGATGCTTTCCTATAAAGTTATAGCATCATAATTCTATATTCAAAGACAATATGATTGTGTATTTGTGAAATGAAAAGATTTATAATCATTTCCTTTAACAAGAGAAACATCTCTTGATTTTGTGCAATTTTGAAAGCAATAGAAATTATTATTGCATATCTAGAGTTATTTTGTGACTTTCTCAGAACCCTATTTCAAAGTATTTCTGAAGTACTTATTTAGTTATAAATCAGGTAATACCATCATAAGAAACTTCTGAAAATTAGTTCTAAATTAGGTGGTATTGTAAAAAGATTCCTTATGAAATGTAACTGGAAATTATTCATGTTCCATTAATCTAAATCACACAAAATGAATCCAATTATAGTGACACTAGAAACATTCAGTTTAAAAATGGTGCTTTTATGCTAATTCTCAAAGCTGGTCACAAATATTTGTCAGATTTGCTGGTAGACTCTACTGTTGGGTCCATAATAGATGAAAAAGTAGAATGCTTATTTGAACAGAGACAAGTCATGCTTACAAAATTTACCAAAAAAAAAAAAAATGCTCTTGTAAATCATAAATTGGACCAGATATTTATACAATATACTCAACAGTAGGTCTAAGGGAGTCTAAGACAGATTCCCTAACTGAAACACATTTTAAATTTTGGTCAGTTGCAAACTATTATCATCTGTAGGATCATCTTTTGATATTCTTTCAAAAAGATCATGCTCTTCATGGTTTTTGGTAGAAGAAACAAATTGCTGTAATATAGGAGTCTGTGCTAGTGATGACTATCAGTCACCAGGCAATTTGGAAGTCTGCATTTGAAGAAGTAAAATTGTAACATCACTAGAAAATTATGAAAATAAATTTTGTAATTATGTTTTAGCCATGAAATATGAAGTTGCCTTTGTTCTTAATAGATTGTAATAAAGATAAATAATGGAAATTCAGTAGCCATTAATAGTATGTTATCAGTCGATCTAATTATATCAAGTCCCTAAGAGCTTCTAATTTCTTTTTTTTTTTTAATTTTTTTTTCAACGTTTATTTATTTTTGAGACAGAGAGAGACAGAGCATGAATGGGGGAGGGTCAGAGAGAGGGAGACACGGAATCCGAAACAGGCTCCAGGCTCTGAGCTGTCAGCACAGAGCCCGACGCGGGGCTCGAACTCACGGACCGCGAGATCGTGACCTGAGGTGAAGTCGGCCGCTCAACCAACCGAGCCACCCAGGCGCCCCAAGAGCTTCTAATTTCTAAAAGCTTATTTCTCCCGGATTGCTAGCAATCATATACATTTGGGAAACTTAAAAAGAAATGACTTATACTAAAATCCGTTGAAGGTTTTTCTATCTTTTTACTGCCAGAGTACCAATATTAAGAAGTTTTATATTTTTTATTCTTAGGATACAACACTTTTACTGTGACTAGTGTAATATCTGATGAGGAAACTTCGTTTGCATCAAATTTGATTAGCATGTGCCTGTGTGTGTATGTAATGCAAAAGTGAAAGGTTAATTGCATGGAGTTTGATTCTGAACTTTGTTGGTTGATACTCTCCACTGTCAACACCTGTGAAAAGGATAATAGTGCAAAACAGTACGTTATCAAATTATTATAAGCACTGTATGAAAAAAATAATAATCACTCAATAGACAATAATTGTTTTACTGATTATTATTGTTTTTATTGGGACAAAGCGTAAAGGATGGCACATATATAGACTTGCTTTTCATTTTAAGTCTCTTTATGTTCTTTGATTTTCTAATTATGTATATTTATAATTTGATTACTAAATACTAATTATGTAGACACTGCTGTAGTACCTAGGCATTTATTCCCTAACTGCCCACTGGAAGGCCAATGGTGTTCTAGGACAACAGATCTATGAGACTAGAAGACTAAAAGAGCCATTCTAATAATATCATTCCTATGACCAAGTTCCCATTGCTGAACTTCCCTTCTGGCTGAGGCTTTAGTTTTACTGATGAAGTTCCATTTAGTTCCTATTCCTAAATCTAAGCTTCTTTGCCTCCCTTCCTAGAAAGGCTTTGGCCAGTACTGAGTTTTCAGGAGTGGAGCAGGCCTCGTAGCAAAACAGGCTTGGGTGAATAGACTTTTGTGTGCTGGGAGCAAGACAGAAAGCAACATGAATCATGAGAGAGAGGTGGGACTGTATCTCTGGGACTGGCTGAGCTCAGGAAAGAAATCAAGGACCATTAAAAAGTCAAGGCCAAAGTTGTGGGCAGTGAGCAAAACCAAGATGCAAAGCATAACATGGAAAGAGAGAGAGAGAGAAAGAGAAGAGTTTAGGCCTAGAAGTGTTCCCCAAAGAAGTGGTTTGCAGCCTGAGATACACTTTCTTACGGAGCATGCACTGGAACCTGTTGGGGGCCCATAGACACTTTGGAAAGCTACTGCCTTCAAGCCTTCATCCAGGAGTTAATCCAATCAGCCTTTTTGATTCCTGGGTGCAGGATCTCAGTGCTGACTATTTACCATTTAATAGTGTTTAGCATTTAAAATTCTTTGAGCACACTGATCCAAATAACGTGGCTTCAGAGGCCAGTTTCCTCTTCAAATATCTCTGCTTGGAAACTCACTTCTGGTAATGGCAGGCCTATTTTGCTCCCAAGAGCGAATATCTAATCGTAACTCTCTTCCATGTGCCCCACACCCCATCTTTGTTACTATTATGAATTCTATTTCTACGATCTACGTGAGGATGCAGGCCCAACCTTGCTTTTGCCACTTTTCCTCCAAGATTTTGCGATCCTATAAATATCATCTTGTTGCTGGCTAGACTAGGGAGACACCTGGGCCCTGAAGTCTCCATGTAGCCCGTCCTCCAACATCAGAGGCTCTTGGTCTCACTACAAGAAAGAATTCAAGGACAGACCAGACACAGGCCTGAGCGATGCAAGTAGGAAAGTTTATTAAAGTTAGAGTACACTCTGGAGATGTGAGAATGAGTGAGCTCAAGGGAGAACCAAACCTAGGTTTTGGGTCTGTAATTTTTATTGATAGCTGTTAACCAGGGCATGGAATATCTATTACTTGGGTAAGGGGTTTTGGGGGGGCAGGGTTTCACACCTTTTCTCCGTTACTTGGTCAGAGTTTCCGGCCTTCATTGGCTTGGGCCTGTTTGATTTATATCAACTTCTTGTGGCTTTGCTTTTGGAATGCTTCCAGTACAGGTTCTAACTTTCCTGATAGCTGGCCATGACTCATGCTTTGCTGGCCTCCAGGCACCTTGTTAAAGGCTAACTGCCTACTCTAACAATCTCACTGTCTAAAACTGGTGTCTACTGAAAACTTCTAGTTCCAGTACAATCCATACCATATATTCCATTAACATGTCTTCCTCCTTGGGGCGCCTGGGTGGCGCAGTCGGTTAAGCGTCCGACTTCAGCCAGGTCACGATCTCGCGGTCCGTGAGTTCGAGCCCCGCGTCAGGCTCTGGGCTGGTGGCTCGGAGCCTGGAGCCTGTTTCCGATTCTGTGTCTCCCTCTCTCTCTGCCCCTCCCCTGTTCATGCTCTGCCTCTCTCTGTCCCAAAAATAAATAAAAAACGTTGAAAAAAAAAATAAAAAAAAAACAAAAAACATGTCTTCCTCATTGTTGAAATCCCTATACATTCTTTCTATTGATGCTTGTTTTATTTATTTATTTATTTATTTATTTATTTATTTATTCATTCATTCGTTTGTTTATTCATTTTTTATTATTTATTTATTTATTCATTCATTCATTTGTTCATTCATTTTTTATTAGTTATTTATTTATTTATTTATTTTTACTTCTTCATACCTATGTGAATTGCAATTGCTGTCATCAGTATATGCTTTGGGGTCATATTCCCTTATACCTACATGTCTATTGACTGGCTCTTTGGGTTCTAAAATATAGATATCTTATCCAGTATATTCAAGTAAATGAGGGTTTATCATAAGAGTATGCTTGCAGGAGCAACCAGAACTATAGAATCATAAAGAATCAAAGTATCCATATGGACAAAACAATAAAGTATCAATCGCTCCTGAATGAGTCACATAACATTTTTCTATTTCCCTTCACATCTGTTTCCTTTATTGACTATCTTTACCTGCTAAATTGTAATCTTTGTTCCCTCATGATTTGCCTTGTATTTCACTTTGACTTCTGTGGTCTTTCTCTTTCTCCTTCCTACCTGTTTTGTTTCAAATACCTCTTCAAATTGACAAAATTCTTAGTATGTTTCTCAGTTGAAATACCTGGTCACCAACTAAAATTCTTGACCTACATTTCCTACAGGGTCACATATCATAAGTTATATGTAAGAAGTCTTTGTTCAGTTTATTAAATTGGCCATGCTTGGATCAGATACTTAACACTGGACCAGTTTTACAAAGGGAGAGATGGGATCACAGGATACAATATGGCTGCGTAGGCCCATTGCCTCAGAAGGGCATAAGGGTAGGATGAGGACTGTGGTATCTCTCATGTACTGTTCTTGTGAGGGTATTTATTTCCATGTTCTGAATTGTAAGAACTGACAGCACATTTTCAACATCATATGGTGGCAAGGAAACTTATAATTTCATTCTTTTAGCTATCTTTTTGAACCAGATTAATAAGAAGTGTTATTTGGGGGCTTCTGGGTGGCTCAGTCAGTTGAATGTCTGACTTCAGCTCAGGTCATCATTTCATGGTTGGTGGGTTTGAGCCCCACATCAGGCTTTGTGCTGACAGCATGGAGCCTGCTTTGGATTCTCTGTCTCTCTGTCTCTCTCTCTCTCTCTCTCTCTCTCTGCCCTTCCCCTGCTCGCATTTTCAATCTCTCTCTCTCTCTCTCTCTCTCTCTCTCTCTCTATCTCTCTCAAAAATAAATAAATAAGCATTAAATTTTTTTCAATGAAAAAAGAAATGTTATTTAGACATATCTAGAAAAATTGTTTTTAGTAGTTATTATGTAGATGAAAATGATATAAGGCAAGTCATGTCTTTGAAGCTAATTATTCAAGAAAAGCTAGATTCATTGGTAAGTAACCCATATAAATTGAACAGCAGCAGGAAGACTGGTTCTTACAATTTTTATCAGCTGAAGATGATAGATTTGTGTGCTCCATAATTAATCAGCTTTTAAAAGCTTTCAGATGATTAAAGAGAAATACCTCAGAAGCCAAATTTCCTTCCACAGATGGAGACTTATGAGACAGTCTTTAATGAGGCAAGTATACCAAACATTGTAGTGTGAGGAGCAGAAAAGGCTCTCTGTAAAATGCAGCTGAGAATGAGTACAGAGTGCCATCATTTGGCAAGCATCTTTAACATCTTTTAACTCTTTATTAAATTTTGAGATGCAGACAAAATAATCAAACTAGAGATAAAAACTGCTGCAAGAGAAACATTATTTATTAAAGTAAATCAGTTAAAATAAATCAATACTGTTATAATTCATACATGCTTTACCCCACTCCCAAGGAAAATGAATGCCTACCAATATTCAGTATCTATTGTCAATGCTTTTTTACACTAATTGTATTTTAAAAAGAAACTTCCAGATCTTGATTCAGCAAGCATCAAAGGAGGAGCTAATGGCATAAGTAATTTCTCTAGATTCTAAGGGAACCTCCAAGAAAATGAAATGAGACTTCTAGGAAATCCCTTTGTACATAATATACTGGACTCAAAGCAAAGCAACATGTCTGTCAAGATCATTGTAGAATTGCCTTCATCATTAACCAATGGCCTCAGTGAGAAGTGCTAGAAAAATCATACCAAATTCAGTATTCGTAGTAATTTAGGGATATTGCCAAGGGCAATGTCTGCTACTCCACACGGCATGTTCTCCCATTCATTTATTTTCTTTCTTTAAATTTTGTTTTTAACTCAGTTGTTTATTTTAGAAATCTCTACACCCAACGTGGGGCTCAAACTAATGACCCCAAGATCAAGAGTCGCTCATTTTTCCGACTAAGTCAGCCAGGGCCCCCAAAAAACCTTCTTACATTTGAAATAATTGCTTGATTTTTAATTTTCGTGGAAACTTTGATGAAATAATTAAGTATGAGAAGAATTTCTCCCCACTCTTCTCTCTCTCCCTCTTGTCATTGAGCAATGTAAAGCCAGAATTGAGGTCCATCTACAGTAACTCAGGATCCTCCAATGTGCGTGTCTGTGTGCATTTACCACACCGGCTTTGATGTTTGTGTCCATTTTCTTCTTTCATCTTGACTTACCCACTCTTTACTTTGAGATTGGTAAGCCAATCCAAATCCTTTATGGAACAAAGGGGTAAATAAATAAATATATTGGTATTCTGTGTTGTGGCAAGAATACAGTCACCCACTTGTTCTAGTTCATGTTGGGGATCAACTCTTTGAGACAGATTGGTTATTGTGGTCCATGGAAGTAGGCCCTGGCTATATAAACACTGTCTCAATAACACCATTATTATCAAAACGGTTGAAAAACTGTTTTACTTTCTTAAGATTATAGAAATGCCATTAAAGAAGCTAATGTCACAAGTTTGGACCTGTCGTGTCTATCTTACTTGCCAAAAATAACTATAGCACCCTACTATCTAAAGGCTGCTCACAGGGGGATTCAGCTTGGTTTCTTGGAAGAACATAATTGACTGAAACAACATACACCTTCATATCTATTTTTGCTTTTTACAGTAATTCTTTAAATTTGTGCAGAATTCCTTGTATAACTGCCTTTGAAAACACTCTGAAAAGAGGTTCCACCTAATTAATTCAGGGTAATTGACGGAGATGTATTAAAATTGGAGAGAATTAAAAATTATGGACTATATCATGGAAATATAATTATGTTATTGCCAAGTACTTATGGGAATAGGATTCATAAGCCAGCAGCAAAATGCCAAATACAAGGTGTGTAATATTCTGCCTTTCCAGAAAAAATTTTTTAATTGTTTTTTGGCTTATGAATAATAATGATGAATACATTTTAACGTAATAAAAGTATCTTACTTTAAATGTGTGACACTAATTTCCTTTGCTTTTATTTTCTTCCTTATTTTTATTACTGTGTTCATAAGCCCTTCTTCCCCTGATGATTTAAATTTAAACTTGACCACAACCCCTTCTGAATTACCCCCCAAGGTTCAGT
Organism: Puma concolor; assembly: GCF_028749965.1. NCBI lineage: Eukaryota > Metazoa > Chordata > Mammalia > Carnivora > Felidae > Puma > Puma concolor. Next base: position 72,222,868 of record NC_141670.1, read on the forward strand.
ATTCATAGAGATTTAAAAAAATAATGGATTTTATTGTATCATGAAGCCTTTTTATGATCTGTTGATCTGAAATATGCTGAAAAACGACTATTTAAATCTCTAACTAATTATCTTTCTAATGACTTGCCTGGTGTAGTACATTAAATGAGGTTACATGGAATTAGCTTCTTAGTATTCTACTGTCAGGTTCAAAAATAGAAAGTTTGGCATTATTCCTACAAATGAGGCTTCAAGAGAGCAGGTGAATTCATAAAAGGAAGCCCAGGGTTTACGGGAAGGTGAGCATACAGGGATAATTCTTGTTAAAAACACCTCTACGTGTTTTTCATGTCACTCTCACTTAGCTGCCCGGGAAGCCACACAAAGACTTTCTGTTTCATGCACAGGACCAGACTCAAAATATTTATCAAGCTTTTCTAAAACCATACACATAACTCGCTGAATGTCTAGACAGGAATAATTAGTATTTAAAGGAAAGGATAACTTAGGATGAATTGTGAGTGCTGGTGACTGGTTGATTAAACGTGTATAGATGTTTTGATATTTAAGTTCCATGAAAAACATCGGTTTCCTGAGCTTGTCTAACTCCCGAGGTTCTATTTCCACTGTCTCACCGAGCTTTCTCTCATTATTCCCAGTCTGAGACTCCACATCTGTCAAGCTAATTTGCTTGCTGTCATCCACTCATGAGATTTGCCTGCCTCCTCAGTACCATCATGTATAATTCGCTTTAACTGGAATTCTCTCCCCCACCCCCCACATGGCTGATCATTTCTCTAGTTTCCTTCAAAACGCATTCTCTGCAGCTTACCCTATCTGGATACTTTCCATAATTGGTTCACCCTTACTCTGTTCTTCTCCGCAATAAATAAATATCCACGACTTACAAGGAAAGAAATGTTTGCTCAGTACATTCTCTATGTGTGTTTCTTGGATCTGTCAACGTTGAATGTATCTAAATTTAAGAGTTGAATCTCTGTACATACCCAGGTTTTTGTACACATTGGTATAAACTACCATTTTAATTTATGTAAGATCATTATCTTCAAATATTTAATTTCCCTTGTTTATTGCTCCCGTAAGTTTAAATGAATATGAGAAGTATTATATGAAAAAAAGTTTCTAGATCAAGTAAATTCAGAAGGCCTCTCTGTTCAACAACGTTGAGTCAGTTTCCCTTACTGCCGAAACTCTTGGGGCCATATATATGCTGCAACATGGAACCCTTTTAAGTGAGCTATAGTATATAATTTTTTCTAAGCCTGTGTAGCCATAAAAATTAATTTTTTATGTTTTATAGACTATCATTGTACCACTTTGGAAAATGTTATGTCAGTCAGTTAAATGTGACCCATCAGTTAAGGCTAGAGTCTATGATAATACAAGAAATGAGATTTAACATTTGTTTTCATTTCATAGATTTAGTTATTTTTCAAGCAATCTTATTTCATAAAACAACCTAGTAAAGTATTTAGGATCATTTGAGGATAATCTGTCTCTGTTACACTATTAAGGGATTTACTGATTCCATATGACTAATGATAGTGTTAGTTCTCAAACTCTGACTGTTAAATTTCAATCCCTGATGAACTCGAACTGCATACAACTACTCAGTCTTCATGCCCATGAAATCTGTGGTTCAAAGTAATTACAGATCTATAGCTGATAAGTTTTATTGACATTTCCTGGATATTGATAAAGTTTTAATAAAAATAAATAGCATTTTGTCTTCCAAATAAGAGGAAAAGAATACAATCCTCAGAGGAAAGAAATAAGATTTAAGAGAAAGAATAAGGAAAATATATATAGTTTTATGTGGTCAAAATATTGACCTTTGAAATTGTATCCTCTATAATTCATTCTCTGTTAATTTTAATATTTTAACAAAACTGAAATAAATCATATTCATTTCTAGAATTGTGTCCTAAATTTTGAGCAAATGATACATAGTGTTTTTGAAATAATTTTAAAGTATCTATATTTGAGCAGTATGTTAAGGTCTCTGTTACATGAATTAATATCCAGTCAATAACTAAAGGTAGCTCAGAAATAATAGAGAAGCTAAAGCCAGACTTCCTCTCTCAGATAAAGTGGAACTTTAATGTCTGTCCTCTATCTGGGCAGCATGAAATCTATGCATAAATAAAGATTGTGGTTCGATTCCTTTTCTTATGGTTCTTTTTATTTTCACACCAAACACCTGCTGATTAGAAAGTCCCATTCTGTTTTCATCTCAGCTTCTGGAAATAGGCTTCTAAGGTACATTCTTGGCTGATGGGCATTCTTGATATCGTCTCCTCCCTTTACTTGCAAACTCCCATCCATCCAATATGACCCTCAATATTCTTCAAACCTCCGTGTTCTGTAGGGAGAAGACTGCCAGACTGGAAACAAGATTGAAGCACAGGCACCAGGGAGCAAGAAGTTATATTAGCTCAGGTTGGAGAAGTCAGTGTGTAAACCAAGAGAGTGGAATTATGGAAAGAGAACAGTGGACATGTTTGAGGGGTTTTAGATACATAGAATCGATGGGGTATAGTGAGTAATTAAATCTGAGAACTATGGGAGGAACAAATCTGATATTTAGATTGCATATTAAAAAAATGATGACTTTCATCCAGGTGGAAATCATAGGCAGGAAGAAGGAGAAATCTTTTTGGAGGAAATAGAATTCTGTTGGACAAAGACATAGAATTGCCAGGTAAGATGTTTATTATGATCACACATACTTGGAGATCAAGAGGTAAACTTAAAAACGAAGTTGAAAAATAAAAGTTTGGGAATCACCAGGATGTAGATGATAGGTAGCATTATAAAAGGAAAATATGGAAGGGAGTACAGCAAAGAGCCTTGTACACAACCTTTGTGAAAAACCCTTGCTTAAGACATAGGTAGAGGAAGAGGAGCTCCAGCAGGAGATTGGAAAGGATGGACTGGAGAGAGAAGAGACAGACCAGGACTATCTGATCTCAGACACCAAGGCAGACCAAGTTTCCAGGACAGTCAATTGGCAACAAAGCACAATAAAGCAGGGGCGTTTGGGTGGCTCAGTCAGTTGAGTGCCCCACCCTTGGTTTTGGCTCAGGTTTTGATCTTATGGTTCTAGTTCGAGCCCCGTGTTGGGCTCTGAGCTGACAACTTGGAGGCTGCTTGGGATTCTCTCCCTCTCTCCCTCTGCCCGGCCCCTGCTCCAGCATTATCTCTCTCTCTCTATCAAAACAAACAAACAAATAAAGACTTTAAAAACACAGTAAAGCAGTTATGGCACAAGAAATGATAATTTAGACAAAATATAAACACTAATGCTTTATAATCCATAGAACGTGCCCCCTTTTTACTTGTCCACTCCACTTATCCAGAAAGCATAATTTGTTAATGTGTGGTAGATAAACCGCACCAAAATTTTGTATCATGTATGTAGATAAAATCGATAAATCATAAGGTAAACTTCTTATACAAAATAGTAAGTGGCTCTCTTTCAGATGAATTAAATGTCATGCAGTAATTTGTGGTTCACATTTTAGGAAGCTTTCCCACAATTTGAGGGGGAAAAGATCCAAAATAAGCCATTATCCAAATGGTTATCATAAGTAATATCAAATGTTTCATCACATAGCAGGGAATTATATGGGATTGTCTGTCTCAGGGTCAAATATTCTATTGTGTGGTGATTTCTTTATTACTAGTTAGCAATGTTTTGCTTCTGCCAAAGGTGGCAAGAGTAAATAGAAGAAATCACTTGGTAGACAGAGCGACCTGGCTCACAAAGTTTGCAGACGGGCTTAAAAAGTTTGAAGTTTAAAGCTTTGAAACCTCTTTTGTGTACGTGGTTTCTCTCTGTTGTAGTCAATCAGAGCGCGGAGAAAAAGGTCAAACACTTCTCGCATCCACTAGTGTTGATTTGGAGAACGAAATTTTAAATTCATTTCACCGTGAAATTTCAGAAGTGGAACAACAGGCTGTTTAGTTCAGGCAGCAAGGACGGAGTTATTGACAGTCTTCTGCTTTTGAAGGGAGAGTAGGCGGTGAAATCATGCCTGTGACAGGGCTGAAATACTTTTTTGTTCAGAGATGCAGTCTCTACAGTCTGAATAGCTCCTCATGTTGTAGAGGTCCTTAACCAAACAGTGCTCCTCGCTGCCTTTCATTTCTTTGAAAAGCAGTTTCACAAAGACTCTGAACTAAAAAAAAAAAAAAAAAAAAAAATTAGAGATCTCAAGAAGCATATCTACTCAATCAACGATATCAGAAAATGTAGCTTGGTGTCGTTCTGCATCCAATTTATAACTGAATCGTAAAAAATGCTACAGGTATTTTACTCATTAATATACTTGGGTTATTTTCTCTCAACTTTTAGAATCTTCCATTACAAAAGTAGTCAATTTAACAAACCTGAGTTAAATGTTCACTTTCAAGTAACTAAAAAACTGAAGACAGGGAAAATTCTATCTTCTATGGAGCAAATCAGGGTTAAAGAAAATAAAGGCAGTGAAAAATCACAACATGGTGTGTGAAATTGACAAGGTAGAAATATAAAGGCTGAATATACACTTATTAGTAAAGTAGGATGGATGTAATCGGTTGATCGAGAGAATTTAGTCTGAACTTAACATGGAATGAAAGCCACCAGGAAGGAAACATGTTTCTCTGTCACCTTGTTACCTAGTAGACAAGTTAGCATTTTTGTAACTGAAACTCAGACATTAGGGGAACAAGTGACCATTTTGAAGAAAAATGCTATACAACAATGAAGAATGCCAGCTACTTTCAGAAATGTTAAAGAAGATTCTGTAAACTCAAAGTTAGTTTTAGTAATGGTGATACAGTCAATAAAGTCACGGTTTTTACAGGATCTTGATGTATAGTTTTTAATAAAGTCATTTTTAATGCATTTTCTTCATGGTTTGTCTACCCTAAGTAGCCTGGGAGAGAAGTAGGATTATTTACATGACTAGAAGCATTAATATGAAACTTGCAATTCCAGTATGTTCATGTGGATCTGATCTAAAACATTGCAGAATTGGGTCACAGGTTTGTATTTTGTAGTTTTTTAATCTATATAAATGCATTCCCATTATTTCCTTTAAAATATTTGCTATATTATATTCATGCATCTATTTATATTTTTGTCAAAAAGCATTCTGTTTTAGACCTCTAGGGGGAGAGGGTGGCTGGGTACCTGGGTGGCTCAGTTGGTTAAATATCTTGATTCAGCTCAGCTCATGATCTCACAGTTCGTGAGATCGAGCCCCTTGTAGGGCTCTGCGCTGACAGCACGGAGCCTGCTTGGAATTCTCTCTCTCCCTCTCTTCCTGCCCCTACCCCACTTTTTCTCTTTCTCTTAAAATAAATAAATAAACTTTTAAAAAATCCTGTAATGAAAGGCATCGATAAATTTGGCTATAAAAATGAGAAACTCTGGGGCATCAAAGTATATCACAAATAAAAGGCAAATAAGCCATGAAAAATATTTTCTAAAATGATTGCAGACAAAATGTTTCAAAGCTTATGTAAATTAGTAAGAGAAACATGGACAAACCAGTTATTATTAATATAATTTCTTTGAATTTATCCTTATTAATTAAATATTGACATCACAATACAAAGTTACACAATTAAAGTGAGTCCAACGTGTTTTAAGTAGCTATAAGCTCTTACTTGTTTGCTCTTTTGTTTTTCAGAAATGATTCCTTTATCTTCCCATTTTTCTCTAAGTATTTTTGAAACATAACAAATAATTGCTCAGTGTCAAAGAGTCTAGTTCCATTTCCAAAATTAATTTAACCGTTGATCTCTTTGCATTACTTTCCTTACGTTTTTGTTATTTTTCTGAGTATGCCAAAATTAGGTTCTTAAGAGTACAGCTAGTAGAGATTGTGTTTTGGTACAGACCAAGTGGAAACATTGAGTCATCTAGAACTAACATAGAAGGAATTATTTACTTTTGAAAGCATACCTTAGAACGAGTGTCTATTTCTTACATCAAAAAATAAAAGAATTTTAATATTCAGCCTATTTTTCTCATACTCTTGAGTGTTTGTCTACTGCAGCATTTCTAGATGTTTCTTTAGTCTTTGGCAAAGATGGACTTACTATGAACTAAGAAAACATGAGTTTCAGGCTTTCTCACTGGCACAGGCCTCTCTTTCAAGCCCTCAGAGGGCATTTAGCCAGGTGTTCATGTGATTGTTTTTGTTAAGAGTGCAGAAAAAAATACCTGAAGTACCATCCGCTGCCTTGCCCCTGCCACTCTAACCTCTGCTCGGGTCCCATGTCATTAGAGTGGCACTTTGAGGGACTCCAAAGGGAAGGTTAAGGAAGCTAACTTTGGTAAGGGCTGTTTTTCTACTTCACAATCACATCTGGGCCAGAAGTTCTTGCTGGCTGCCTAGTAAGTAAGACAGCCTTCTTCTTTAATTTTTTTTTTTTTTCTTTTTAGAGAGAGAGAGAGACAGAGCGCGTGTGTGCGTGAGCTCAGAGGGAGAGAGAGGGAGAGGAAGAATCTCAAGCAGGCTCCACGCTGTCAGCACAGGGCATGACTCAGGGTTCAAACTCAAGAACTGTGAGATCATGACCTGAGCCGAAATCAAGAGTCAGAAATTCAGCCAACTGAGCACCCCAACATGGGCTTCTAAGATGTCTCTTGGGTGGAGCGTCCAGTGTTCTGACATGAAAATGCAGGACCATATATGTCCTATATTTTCCAGCCCCAGCAGTATGTGGAGAGTAGAGAAAAAAAAAAAAATTGAAAAAGCATGGAGCCCAAACAAATATGTGGAAAGTGGAAATTTCTTTTCATTAGAGACTTAAAATTTTAAGTGGAGGATTTTATTGTCATCAACACCTAACCAAAGTTTCCCTGCTATCACAAATATATTTTTTTAATTTTTTTAAGTGTATTTATTTTGAAAGAGACAGAGAACGTGAGTGGAGGAGTGCAGAGAGAAAGAGAGAGAGAGAGAGAGAGAATCTCAAGCAGGGTCCGCACTAACGGAAAGCTTGAACCCATGAACCATGAATCATGACTTGAGCCGAAACCAAGAGTTGGACACTTAACTGACTGAGCCACCTAGGTGTCCCTCTCAGTAATATATTTGATAATACAAGATATATAATTATAAGTGCTTCATATGTTTTTTTCCTCTTTTGCTGAGAATCTCACTGAATAAATTGTATAAGAATTCCTCTGTTGGTTGGGAACGTATCTATGGCAATATTGCAAATAGCGACTTTTGCCTCTTCATGAGCAAGTAGGTTTTGTGCACCTTAACCCCTTCGAGAAACACAAAGTACCCTAGCATCACTGACGCATCTTGTCTTGATAATGTCTGCTGGTTCCAGAGGAAATAGCATGCAAACTTGTGAGTAGAAGAGCAAAACAGCCATAGAATGGAAGTGCTGTTGACACATTTCCTACACATACTCATCACTGGTCAATATAGGCAGTATTAGACCAATTTGGTTATGCAAATATGTTGTTCAATACAGTGAGGAACCACCTTTAAAAACCCTGAATTGCTTGTGTGTATCACTTATATTCAGAATAATTTTGTATGTGTGTACGAATTATTCATCATAAGCATATTCAAAAAAACAATTATATTTGCATCCTAAGGTTTATTAATAAATTAATGACGTTATTTTTAGAGTTTGCTGTGTTGTAGTTTTTGCCACGTGTTTAAATGTGTACTTTATTGTCATTTCTTTTTTATTCTAAACAAATATTGGCTATTATTCTTAATTTTTACATTCTTTTGCTTAAAGAAATCTCAGAATGGGAAACAGACATTTACTTCAGTGAAAATCCTCCAGAATATTGCAGATAATAGCCTAGTGTTAGATTACTGGAAGAGCCTATGCATTATGAAAAGTTATAGGGAAATAATGCAGTTTTCAGAGCTGCACCAAAATGTATAAGTCCATTTACATTTCACCTTTTTTTCTGTAGTGAATAAAGTGAATAACCCCCAACCACCCTTTATAACACATTCATATCTCTTTAGTTAAGTTCCCCCAAATTATTCTGGTATTCAATTAATATATGTGTGCCATACAGCAGATAGCAAAGATATTAGCTTTGTTGATTCAGTAGTTGAAAATTCCACCTGTATATTGTGAGTGTCCTTGTATGAAGCCCTGGAATGCAAGCATTCGTGCTAATTGGTCATGTTGAAGTGGCCTCGTTCCTGAGCTCGACTCATATATAGCGCACTTGGTATGTTTACCTGAAAGTCAAATAGGCATCTCAAACTTAGCTTTAATTCCTTGGTACCATCCAGTGCCTCCCTGCAGTGTTATCTAGCTTATTGAAAGAACCAACAGTTGTTCAAGCTAAATCCCAAAGACATCATTTCCTCTCTCTGTCTTGCCCTCCACACAATCTTCAATCCTTCCCTAAGTACTGCCAGTTGAACATCGCAGTCTATTTAGAATATATCCACTCCTCTCTGTTTTCATTTCTACCACTCCATGCCAACCCATCATCATCCATTTTGTGGATATGATGTCAATTTTTTGTTCACAAAATCTCTAATGATACTCGAAAGCTGATACACCCCTTACCTTACACGTATTTGAGTTGGCATTTTAAAGATTTTATCATAAATTAATTCACTGGAAAGTATATAATTTCTGAAATACTACAAATATTACATTTTAAAATAAATCTGTTTCAGGACATCTAATACCATAACAATTTTATACCCAACACTATTCTTTAAAAAGAATTGATAAACAAATGACCCTTTGATATTTGGAAATTTTACTTTGTATCTTTTTTCCTTACACTTATATTTTCATTCCACTTCCCCTCAGAACTTTAAACCAATATAAAAATCACTTGCTGACCAATATATCATATTTTTCTGTGAAAATTATGTACCACAGCTTTTTATGACTTTTTATGATCACAAGGATCTAAAAAAGGTTCCAAATTATTGGTACATGAATTGATTAAAACACCAATGTACTAGACATTGGTGAAAGATAGACAGTGGGCAAAAGATAATGAAATTAAAAATAAAATTTCATTTTAAATGCATAGCTTAATGTTCTGAATGTTTTTTCTTCTTCACATGTGCATGGATAAATAGTACTTATTGTTAAAGTGAGAATGTTTATTATCAATTACAGGTTTATCCATCACATTTTCGATGCAAACACTGTAAAGCTTTTTCATATAAATAAGTAGATGGGAATGGAGAATAATGAATTATAGCAACATCACTACATTCATTGAACTGAATTACATGGCAAAAATCGTAAAGTGGCCCACAAAAAACGCATATAAAGATTGATCCGCTCACACTCAGTTGGTTCCTTCTGCAATTTTGTTGAAAGGAACATTTGGAAATCATCTGACTTGCAAAAGACCTTTTTTTTAGTCAGTGAAATAATTTTCATCCTTAGTATCTAGAACAGTATTTCAAGTTGCTCTCCAGTGATGCTTCGAAGGATTGTACAACCTGGAACAATGCTCTATGTAAGATTCAGGGTGATTAAGAGGTAAATTTTCAAAGAAGGAAGCCCTCTCAGGTAAATCCGTTCTAGAAAGCAATGCAAATGATTTTTAAAAGCAATCCTTACTTGCATACTTCTTGGAATATGGAAGGAAAGCCCAGGTGTGTCCGTTGAAGATGTCTATGTGGACAGCTGCAAATAGCCTCCACCCTGGCTGTGCTCACGCGTGCAGTCTTAATTTTTCGTTGCCATTCTCCACAAAGTCACCACGACCATTTTAAAATGCAAATCAGGTGTTGTCGCTCTCTGCTTAAAACGCACCAACGGCTCTTCTTTTCCAGTTATGGTG